>NW_006287671.1:546347-577418 GCF_000327345.1 Myotis davidii
CTTTGTTGATTTATTGATGATACCATTCTGACAGGTGTGAGATGGTATCTCATTGTCATTTTGATTTGCATCTCTCGGATGGTTAGTGACTTTGAGCATGTTTTCACATGTCTCTTGGCCTTCTGTATGTCCTCTTTCAAAAAGTGATAATATGGTATTATTAACTATAGTCCCCATGCTGTGTATTGCATCCCCAGGACTTAATTATGTTACAACTGGAAATTTGTACACATTGACAAACATCTTCCCATTTCTTCCACCCCTGGCAACCACTATTCTACTCTTTGCTTCTGTAAGGTCAACTTTTTAAAGATTCTACATATAAATGAGATCACTTAGTATTTGTTTTTCTCTGCCCAACTTATTTCACTTAGTATAACACCCTCTAGGTATATCCATGTTGTCACAAATGGCAGGATTTCCTTCTTTTTAATAGCTGAATAATATTCCATTGTACATATTATACACCACATTTTTTTAAGGTTGGAAAAAATACTTTATGAAGCTTTAAGAAGCACCAAGTATAATTAAACTGTAACCCAGAGTTAGATACAATTCCAAAAATAAAAGCTATTATAGGTGACACAATGAAATTTCCCAATACTTGATTTTAATACATTGCCCTAATTTTCTAAAACAAGCCAGAGGAACCAATATTTATACTAGATGAAATATTTATGAAAAATCTGGCATATATATATCCTGATGCCAGATTTTTCATAAATATTTCAAAATAGTTCAATATTATATGAACTAGGATAGGAAACATGATGTATATCTCAATAGCAGTACTAGAGTACAGAGTTTGAGACTGGCATTTATAAATGCTTTTCAAAGTCTGGGGTTTGGAAAAGGAGCAGATGTGATGTTTTCAAAACCTGAAGTTTTTCTCAGGACTAAAGTCAAAATTGTAACTGCCACAAAAGAGGAAAAGGAGAAGCGTTTCTCACTTTAATTGTTCATCTGCATTGGAAATCCAGTATCCCTGAGACAAGAGCCATTGCACTAAGAAGGGAGTAAGTAAGTTCTCCCAAAGGAAGACTGTTGCTTAATCACGCCCACTGCCCTGGCTATCACATGTAAACTTTGCATTTTCCAACCTAATGCTTGGCAGCACCAGGGCGTTTCAGTAATGGTTCATTGTAAACCCAACATTCTCCGTCTTCATGTCCCATTGACTTTCCTTCGCCTTCCTCTCTTGGGCTTTAGCTCTTTGTCTTTTTTCAAGACTAGGCTTTCAGTTGCTGCATCACCCTCTCTGATTTTTAAGTTGGAAGTGACATCCTTCCAAAGGCAGCGAGGTTCACACTCATTCTGATCTTCCAACTTTCTCACTTTCTTCTTGATTATAGGCAACTTCTTAGTATCTATAAAAATTGCATTTCCCCTTGTTGCATATTTTGCCTACATGACAACATTCCATTCCTCTTTAATTGAACAAAAGGACTTCTCATTTGGAGAACAAAATCTCAGCAGTAATTCTGTGCTTCTTGCCCAGAAATATTACACAGGTTTCACGTGGAAGACAGTATTTGCACAATAGCCAGTCTGGAACAATTACTATTGCATTCTCCACCTAGGTCCACCCAGGGCACTGTGAGGATAGACCTTCCATAACCACTGGGGAATGTGAAAATGTTATGGTTGTCACGGTCTAGGCATGAGACACAGCCCTGCCCTATGCTGTGGACCCCAATTGACATTCCCAGGAATTTTGATTTGGTCCAGATATGAGCACTGAATTGTATCTTCTTGTTAAAACACTCAGCATAAAAGGCTGAAATGGGTGGAGGATGGGAAACTTGCTCAGCCACGAATGTTACACTGTTTTTTGGAACCCCCGGGAACTGGTCTTTCTGAAACTATCTCTGTGTTCTCTTCGGTCTCATTTGGTAATGTCCAGTGACCCTGAAAGATCTCGCCCAAAATGGGGCTGTATGGCTTTTTGGCAACCAATCCTCTCCTTCCTGCATGAAAGGCTGAGAGGTACCATTTCACAACCTGAACCACTCAGTCTCTGGCATCCTTTTGGTCACTAATGCTCACAAACAGGTCTGGGTGTGCAAAAAAGTCTGCATACATTTCTAAAAGATCTTCTTTCAAGAATAAATGTTGGATGAACTACCTTAGTAAGATCCATTCCAAGCCTAACATGTGACAAGAAGAGCATGATAACACCCTTGTGCTTTTCCACCTGCCCCGCCTCCCCTTCGTCATCTCTTTCATCATAGGAACTGAGAAGGTCAGCATCACTTGTTCCATTGAATATAGAAGAATTAATGGATTCTGCGGTATCTAGATACTTTAGACTATTTCCTGAGCTAGTATGGGTTAACACAGAACCAAGTCCAGAGGAATCTATTAAGCACTTTGGGGATGAGCCACTTTGATGAAATTCATCAGGGTCATAGAATTCATCTTCACCTCTAGAATAAGAGAACTCTGGACTGTACTTGGAGACAAGCTGACATAGCTTGGGGAAGTTAGACTGCTCCTAGGTGGTGAGTGCCCACTGCCTGTCCTATTTGTTGTTGGAGTCTGATGATATCCCAAGGTAGCGAATACAGGTCCAACTGGTAGGGAAGATGGATGCTCCTCTGACTTACACAACTGACGGGGTTCTGGAGGTAAGACAGTCTGAGGAGGCATTGTGTGGATCACAGGTTCCAAGGGACTAGGTTGATATATTGCCTCTACAGGATTCATAGTACTTATAAGTCCATCTGCATGATTCTCCACATTACACCCGTCTTTAGCAGTCTGCAGCAACACAACGCAGCCTTTAATGGATTCTACCATGCTATTCGTTGTCTCTTCGAGTGTTTTCATTTTCTTTCTCTGTTCATCATCTTTGCAGTTTGGAAGTTTGTCATTAAAATTTTTTAATTGTTCTATCAAGATCTGCAGGCAAGCCTCAGCCTTTGTGATTTTCTTATCAAAGTCTTGGACACTCGGAACAAATCCTGAATCCAGACCTCGACAATGAGGAGTGTGTTGAAGAACTGTTCCTTCTGAGGCACGGATCCACTTCTCTTGCTCATCAGCATCACGAGCCTGGAAATGGAAGGTTTTCTGCTCAACAACTATCGTGAAGTTGCTGTCGTCCTCATCGTCTATACCAATCACAGCTTCTCTGAATCTCAAACAGCCTTGGCGAAGGCCTCTCAACATTTTGTCCTTGGACGTGTAGTAGGAGAGCAGCCCTGCGTTGTTGTCCAGCATGAACCAACGTACTGCCAGCCCTTCATTACGTTAGTCCAGATGCTCAGCAGCCCACCCATGATGGACGCCATCTTGGAAGCCGCCAATGACAACAAAGGGCATGACGTCACATGCCTATACAGCATTCATCAAGTTGGGGCGGGGGCGGGGCTGGAAATGGGGCTGAGCTAGGGGCTGCTGCTTCAGATGGACACACCCACTCTGGCCCCCAGCAATCATCCTCAGACATGCTTTCTTTGGTCGCCTATTGTGTGTAGAACTCCCTGCCATTGGCAACAGCATGGAGGGACCTGGAAAGCATTATGCTGAATAAGACAAGCCAGTCAGAGAAAGCTAAGTATCACATGATCTCACTCATATGTGGAAGCTAATGAACAACAAACTGATGAACAAAAGATCTTAAAGACAAAGAAGCATCCACCAGACTCACTACATTTTTTTATCCATTCATCCATCAATGCACATGGGTTGTTTCCATGTCTTGGTTGAGGTGAATAATGCTACAATGAACATGGGGGTGCAGATATCTCTTCAAGATAT
The DNA here is from genome assembly GCF_000327345.1 of Myotis davidii. Lineage (NCBI taxonomy): Eukaryota > Metazoa > Chordata > Mammalia > Chiroptera > Vespertilionidae > Myotis > Myotis davidii. The sequence goes on from NW_006287671.1 coordinate 550,110, forward strand.
CAATTTCATTTCCTTTGGCTATATCCCCAAAAGTGGAATTACTGGATGATATGGTAAAAACTAGCTTTTGAATTAGGCGTAGAGAAGATGGTTGTAAAGACCTGGGGAAAATGATAGAAACCTGGAAAAAGTCTCCAACTCAGATGCTTCTTAAGAGAGTTTAAGTTCTCACCCTACTTCTAAGAAATGGAAACTGGTAACCTTCCTACATAGAAGTATCTTTTTAAAAATAAAGACCAGATGGATCCAATAAGCAGTTTTCCCCTGAAGAAGGCCTTGGGTCAACACCACAGTTGTGGAATGGAAGGACACTCATATGTATTAAGTTAAAATTAAAATTTTAAGGCATGGTGGTATCATCTTTTATGACTCCCTACTTTAACTTAAAAAAATCAATTAACCACCCATATACAGGTGGATAGTGTTGGATATGAGGATCCTGCATTAATAATAAAAGCTTATTTCAGAGGATGAATATGAGGAAGAAATGAGATTACATAAATCCTGCAGTCCAGTGTTTGGCACACAGCAGGCAAGCAGCGCATACAAATTCTCATGTCATCTGCTTCCTTCCAAGGATAAGGAGCCACAATTTCCTGAGTTAGCTGATTTCATTTCTTAACAGCTCTAGGTTGTGAGGAATTCTTCTTAAGCCTCTTTTAAATTTCTGTCTGTTAGCCCTAGTTTTATTTTTGGGGTGTACAGAATCAATGGCAATTCTATACATAGTTGAAGAACCTGTTTTTCCCTCAGGAGCCTTTTCTTCTCTATAACCAACCCTCATTCTTTTGTTTTTAGTTGTTCTTCAGATGATATATTTTCTTTTTCTTTTTGAAATCCTCACCTGAGGATATTTTTCCATTGATTTTAGAGAGAGTGGAAGAGAGAGGGAAAGACAGAGAGAAACATCGATGTGAGAGAAACACATCGATTGGTTGCCTCCTGCATGCTCCCTGACCAGGGCTCGGGCTGGGGAGGAGCCTGCAGCCAAGGCATGCGCCCTTGACCGGAATTGAACCCAAGATGCTTGGATCCACTGAGCCCAATCCACAAGGAAAGATGGTATATTTTCAAGATCCTTCCTCATTATTTTATCCATTAGATCCAGTGACCCCCTCTGGGCCCACTCCATATGACCCATGTTAGACCCCAGATGAATGTGACATTCTATCCGTGGCACCATGGAATTACTCCCCATTTCATCTTTATTCTGGACACTCCCTTCCAATGAGGCCATCTGTCACTGCACAAGTGTTTTGACAGGGTCAAATGTTGCCTTTACAGGCCTTGCTTCCAACTAAAACTTTCAAGTCTTGTCCTTAGAGACTGCTCTGAGCCAGGCCTTTTCTACCCTGAAATTGTACACTTTATTTTTTTCAGCCTGTATGTGGGAATTTGTATGAATTACATTTCATGTTGTTGGTTTCTGGCTTAGTATGTAGATATGGCAATATGATTTAGGTCATCATCATATCAACATTTCCCCCAGCTTGGTGTTGTGGGTGGATTTGGTAAGCAGGGCTCCTAGGTCTCTCCTTAAGCTGCTGGTAAATATATTGGACAGGAAGGGGGTTGGGACACAGCCATGTGACATGTTCTCCCCAATCCATTTAACATTCAAATTAACTAATGTTTACTAAGCCATACACACTAGGCATAGTTCTAAATGCTGGAGATACAGCAGTGGACAAAACAAACACCTATCTTTATGAAGGTTACTAGAGGCCTGGTGCACAAAATTCATGCAAAAGGCACACGGCAGGGTTCTAGGGCGTGTCTGGCCCATCTTAGTCCAGATCGGCTGGACCCCAGCAGCAAGCTAACTTACCGGTTGGAGCGTCTGCCCCCTGGTGGTCAGTGCACGCCATAGAAACTGGTCGACAGGTCGACTATCTGCCCCTGGTGGTCAGTGCATGTCATAGTGAGTGGTTGAGTGGCCTTAGCATATCATTAGCATATTACTCTTTGATTGGTTGAATGGCTGACCGGACGACCAGACACTTAGCATATTAGGCTTTTATTATATAGCATATTTCAGTGAATATCATTTTGGCTAATAATTCTGCCCTCATCATATATATTCCTTTGTCCTTATTTAATTCAGCTCACACTTATTCACTATAATAATTTATTGAGTAGTTATGTGTTTTGCTCTTCATGGATATAATAGGTATGAACTGATGTAGAACAAACACATAGGATCAGGGGTCCCCTCTTCTTTCTGGATTATCCACCGACCTTTGGAAATATTTGCAGTCTAAAAGGAAATTTCTCCAAACTTCCATTTTCAAGTGGGGATAAAGCCTAGTGTTGGTCAGTTCTCTGTAGTGGCTGTTTCTTGCCACTTGGGGGCGCTGCTAAACACAGATTGTGGCCCTGCTGTTTAATGGGGTACCTGCCCCATCACCCAGTACAAGAAGTTGGTGCACTTCAGAGGGAGGTGATTTTCCTCCAGTAGAACCTCATTCAGTCCAGAGAGCACCCCAATGGGTTGGTTCTCTGAGGCAGTTCCTAGTTCTCAATTGTTCTCCGTTAGGACCCATGCTCCACGAATGGCTCAGGCTCAGGGACCCATCTCTAGTTGCTGAAAGGATCGCTAGCCCTGGATAGGCAGGTGGAGAGATTGAGGAGACCAGGGTTGAGACGTTTCTCCTTCCCAGTTAAAAAAAAAAAGTATTCCATTTCCTTTTTGTGATAAAGTTACTAGTAATTAATCAAAACATTCCGAATGCTTTTTCATCTAAAGTGAAAAAAACAACAACCTCTGATTACTTTCTAAGGAAGGGGATAGGTGATAAGGTACCGCTTTTGGGGGGGTGCTGCTGGCCACTGCTCCCTGTGCTTGTCCATAGGGGTGGTGGTACTGGCAGTAAAGCAAGTGAAGGTGGAGATAGGGTCGTAGGGAAGAGATTTCAAAACTTAATGTATGAATTGCCATTTCTCAGAGGCCACTGGAAATATATCAGTAAAAAGCCTTCCATGATTACCCTTAAAATATACATTATCTCATTTAATTCCCGGGATAGCGCTGCAAGTTGGCATCATGTTCGCCATCTGCAGAGGAGGAAATAGATTCAGAGAAGTGAAATGACAAGACCTCTTTGTAAGAGAGCTTGGACATCAGGCCAGTTGGTCTTTGAAGTTGGACTGGTCCACCACGTTGTGTTCGTAGACTCCCACCCTCTGTGTTGACCTGGACCTCCCCGCACCGTCATTTAAACACAGAGAGGACTGCTGGAGGGCGTGCAGGCCCAAAGCGTTTCTTGTGGATGGAGAGCTCAAGGCAGGACTTTCCCTTTGCAAAGAACTGCTGCTTGGATTCCTGAATAGTATACATCTCATGAATTCAATGTTCATAATGAGAGTAGAAGGGTCAGACTGTGCTAGAGCTGAAAGAGACATTGGTGATCATGTAGCTTAGCGTGTTTTACAGAGTTCAACACCGAGGTCCAGGGAGCTTCAATGACAGTGGGGCAGTGAAGGAACTGGCGTCCTCACTCCCAGCTCAGAGCTGATTCTAAACTGGTTGTTGGTGACTTTAACAGTGTTATTCTTAGAACAATGAAAATTATTGACATATTAAAATATGTAGGAAACAAAAGTATGCAAAATACATAGGCCTTCCAGTTCTTGAAAAGACAGAATAAATGGTTTATTTTTCTACCATTAACAGCTGTAAAACTGGGCAAAAGTATACGAACAACTATTCTCAGGCACTGGGCAGTGGATGTCAAGGACTGTGGTTCTCGAGAGAAGGAAAGCACACAAGAAGAGGTCCCCTTTCCTGCTATCTCTGATCCAGGGACTGCTGACTTTTTGTCTGAGGCATTCTTCTAACTGTAGGGAAGTGGAGCCGAAACAGAGAGTGGCAGTCTGGTGGGATGGAGAAATAAAGATAAAGGTCAGGGCTGCTAAGTCCGCTGAAACTTGCAGGATTGGGCACCATAGAGCAGGCAGCAGAAGAGAAATAGCCCCCAGATCTGTAGACATTTCTTTCCTGCAGGTTATTTGCCAAATCTTTAGCTCCATGTGCACTAAATGAGACTTTGCAAACTCAACGAAGAACAACTTCTAGGGAACTGAGAAGTGAATGTGCATTTTAGAAGTTGCACCTGTAAGGGAGCTGTGGGAATTCTGTTCCAGCCCAAGTGGAGCTGGACACTTCTTTGAGGCCCCAGGAAGGCTCACCTCAAGAGGCAAGGCCATGTCCTAGGAATAAGGGACATGCCATAGGATTGAGAGCAGTGATGAAAAAGGCCTGCTTTAACAAAGCCCAAACCCAAGACTCCACAGGATCAAGATGACCCATTAGTAATTTAACTGCTCAGGACAATGTTACACTTCTTGGAGGATTACAACAAAATTCAGAGGCTAAAAAGGATGTTAAGCACATAATGAAAGAAGTCTAGACATGCAAAGAATAGAGTTAAATATGTAGAGCTTCCTTATCATTTGAAACCTCAAAGACTCTCACTTAGTTCTATTTTTCTATGAGGGTATTTCAGTTTGACTTAAATAATTAATGGAACATGCAACGTCTGGGCTTTAGCAATGGGATTGGATTTCTGATCTAGAGTCACAAATTGTTTGTTTTTAATTGCTCTTAATGTCTTGGCTGATGTCTGACCTGCCCATGGGTGAAAACACGTGGACCTCAGCATTTTGTGGCTCAGTTGAGGGAATTTGAAACATATCTAAAAGTTTCCCCTCATCTTTAAATAGAATGGCTATGTTGCCCTGGCTTGTGTGGCTCAGTTGGTTGGGTATAGTCCCACGCACCAGAGGTCGCTGGTTCACTTCCCAGTCAGGACACATGCCTGGGTTGTGGACTCGATCCCCAGTTGGGGGCATGCAGAGGGCAGCCGATTAATGTTTCTCTCTCTCTCTTCCTTCCTCTTCCTCTAAAAGAATCAACAAAACATATTTAATAAAATAAAATAGCCCTAGCTGGTTTGGCTCAGTGGATGGAGTGCAGGCCTGTGGATTGAAGGGTCCTGGGTTAGATTCTGGTCAAAGGCACATGCCTGGTTGTGGGCTCGATCCCCAGTGGGGGGTGTGCAGGAGGCAGCCAATCAATGATTCTCTCTCATCATTGATGTTTCTCTCTTCTCCTTTCCTCTCTGAAATCAATAAAAATATACTTAAACAATTAAAATAAATAAGAAGAATGACTATGTTGGTCTGGGTTCTTTATTTCCCCCCCAGAGGTATTGGGGGGGGGTGGACAGGCAGTGGAGGTGACACAGAGCAGAGGATTTGTGTGTATTTGGGAGCGTACGCTGGATTGTACTATTTGCATCACTGATGAAACAGTAGGGAGGATCTGTAAAATCTGAGCAAAAATTGTAAAATCTCCAGAAGAAATCTCTTCCAGCTTTTAAGATTCATGGTAAGAATTTATAAGCATTTTTCTGAGACAACTTCAACTTTTTTAGTGCTACCTAAAAAAACTTGATTTTTACCACGTAAGAACCCCAAAGAAGCAGGAAGAAAATTTGTTCGCAGTTTTTGTTTTTAGATAATTGATCAGCTAGCATTTTTAGTAAAAACAGCCTTTAATATAGATTTTTTCCCTTTCCCTAAAAAAACAAAGTTGCTTTCTAATCAGGAAGCAAACAGAAGATTCCTGTCAGCGACCTTTTTATTCCGGTTGCTATTGAACTTGGGGAGATTTACTGTTCTTAGAATAAGTATATTTATTCAGAGAGGGAATAAAATCAACATTATTAATTATTTGAAGAGAGACAACGTTTTGAATCATGAAACCTCTAATTCATGGATCTTAATTTTTCTCCTTATTTCTAACGGCCGATAGCTCATCCTGCCTCTGCCCTTGGAATGCTCTGTAATTAATTAATAATTTATGCCAGACGAAGTGATATGCAGAACAGGGTTGGGCGTTCCTGCCGCATGGGGAGTGCGTTGGCTGATTAAATCCTCATGGAGGTGTCCCTGGTGGAAAAGCTTTGTACAGAAGTGGCCAGACTGAAGGTCAGAGGCTCAAAGTGGTGGACACGTGTGGGCAGCTTCTTTCTTCTTCTCCCAGCTCTCGGTGTGACAAGGTCTCCAATGGATCAGGTGGAATTTTGCAGGCCATGCCACCCTCCTTTGGCTGTGTAGACTCTGAAACATTTTATAATCTGAATCTTTGAGAAGAAAGGCCTTTATTTGGGCATGGGAACATGAGCATGCCGTTGAGAAAGAGATTTTAAACACAGAAGCAGGACTGATTAGCTTTTCTTTTCTTCTGATTCTTGGGCCATTTCCATTTTAGTTTCAGTAAATGAGGACTTTTTTAAAAATGAGTTATGTGATATTTGCTGAAGGTTGTGATTTTGGCAAACACTAAATAGAGAAAACAGTTTCTCCGCCCCTGCCTTCTCCTACCCACCTTCTTATTTGGATGGTGTTCTCAAATTGTTTGCTGAAACCAGGGACATAGCTGCCTTGTTCAGATGGGCACCTGACAAGCTGGCCCAGATTTCCACAGCTGCCAGCCAGCTTTGTGTCGAATCTTCTTCCCAGAAACGCCAGCCTCTCAGACGGAAGGGCATTGTGTGAAAAGGAGTATGCGCATCTCTAGCTGAGCCACAAGGGTACTTAGCCTAAATCCCACCCGTGAGTGGAGGGCAGTCTTCTGTAAATACAAAAGTGGTTTTATTCCTTTATTAAAAGTCACAATTCTCATTAAAAATTCTATGCAATAAAACAAATAATAAAAAAGAAAGTAAAACCCCAAATCCAAACACGCATACCCCCAGATCCCTCCATCTATGAGCAGGAGTCACCAAACTTTCTGCAAATGTGTAGATAGTAAATATTGTCACCTTTGGAGGCCCAGTGGTCTCTGTCACTACAGCTGAATTCTGCTGTAGTGATAGGGAAGCAGCCATAGGCAACATGCAATGAGCACAGTTGACTGTGTTCCAATCAACAAACTGTGTAGTTTGTTAACCCTTGGTGCAGTGGTTGGCAAACTCATTAGTCAACAGAGCCAAATATCAACAGTACAACGATTGAAATTTCTTTTGAGAGCCAAATTTTTTAAACTTAAACTATATAGGTAGGTACATTGTTATTAACTTAATTAGGGTACTCCTAACGCTTAGGAAGAGCCACACTCAAGGGGCCAAAGAGCTGCATTTGGCTCGCGAGCTGCAGTTTGCCAACCATGGGACTCTAGAGTAACTCTCATTTGCACATCATTAGTTGCACATCATTTCCCAAATCTTATTTATTCCTTCTTGCAGGTGTCTTTGTGAATATTTCTATAGGGGAAAAAGGAGAGAACTAATGTTACACAAATGAAAACAGTTCTTTAAAAATGAAAGTTATATTTAAAAAAATATCAATTCAATTTAACAGAAGAAATAAATTGAAAGGAGCCTGCGGGAATTGTTGAACTCGAGACAATATTTCTTCTCCACAGGTGATAACAGTTCCTAAAACAGTTCCTCTGAAATTAAGGGGAAGAAAGATGATAAAAACACTAGAGATTCTTTTGCTTTTTAAAGTCCAGTTTTCAATTTTGGGTGGAATGGTTGACTTCCTACTCAGACGAATGAGGAGATATGCAGTCTTCCACTTCTACCTCCTCTGAATTCTCACTACTCATTTGAATGTTTAAATGGTCAAGGCTGGTGATTTACATTCTATTCTGTAACCATAATTATCTGGGACTTTTGGTCTTTTAAGTAGATGGATTAAGGCCCACCACAAATATTTTTAATTAAAGTTTCTCTACTTCTTTTTAAAATTTCAATTCCTTTCTTATTGAGTTAGATTTATTATGTAGGAGGGCTCACAGGAGTTTTATTTACTGATTTGCCCCTTAGCTGAATATTCAAAGGAAAAATTGTCTAGTTGTAAAATTCCTGAGTTACACTTTCTATCAAAGGTTGTGTAATTTTAAAATCACAGCTTCTCCATTCATCTTTTGACTAATTGGATGTGGTTAGGAATCCCACTTTCCCCTCCCTACAGAGATATACAGGTGCTCCATTTCTTTTGTTCTTTCCTGTTGGAAAACGTCCGTCTTGTATTCATGCTGGAGGATTACTTGGCTGTGTCCATCTCTCTTTGCCTAAGAACCTCGTAGACATTGCTCCTTTGCCTGTTGGCATTGGATATTGTTTTTGGGAAGCCTGAGCACAGCTTCATTTTCATCCCTTATGGGTATTCAATTTAATGGAAGAAATAAATTGAAAGGAGCCTGCAGGAATTGTTGAACTTGAGATACATATTTCTTCTCCACAGGTGATAATAGTGCCATGACTGAGGGAATCTTTATTGTTGGAAGTAATATCTTCTTGAGAACATGTCATATAATCATTTATATCGATTTTGTGACCTTTTGTCTTCAGGTTTAGTTGTACCTTTATGTCATGGTAATTTTCTTCTATTGGGTTTTTTTTTTTTTTACTATCTTTTTAGTTCTATGTATTGAGTTCTTTATCTTGTCATGTTGTTGTTGTTCCTCTATATCTTCTCAATTGATTTTATATCTTTGCTTTCATTTCCTTCACTGAAGGACATCAGAATATGTCACCCCAAAATATACCTCTGACATAAAGATTATTTTGAGCTGAAGGCAATTAAGAAGAAGTAAATGCAGAAAAAGCAAGGAGTAAAGGCAGGAAAGGAATTCTCCCTTGTCTGGGGACAAACTCTCATGTGCTCAGAGCTGGCACCAGAGGAGTCTGCAAACAAACCTTGCTAAACTGACCCTTCTCTTCCCAGTTAAGTCCCAGGTAGACCACCCGGCCCAGACCTTTTGTATTGGGAATTTTTCACAAATGCACACTTTCTTTGTCTGTAAGGTATAAAAGCTTTCTGCTCTGGTCACTTCCTCATGTCTTCATTCTCTTATGAAGGTTTCCATGTATATGTAAAAATTCAATAACATTTGTATGCTTTTCTCCTGTTAGTCTGTGTCTGTCCATTTAATTTCCAGACCCAGCCAGGGACCCTAAGAGGTCAAGAAAAATGTTCTCCTCCCCATGTGCTGTAACTAAGTTAGCTTTTCTTCTGTCAGTAATCTTCGTTGTTCTCTTTGTCTCCTCACCATTTCTACTTATTATTTCTGTAATGATGCTGTATTGATTCCTATTTCGCCTTAGTTCCACAGTCTCCCTTTCATTTCATTCCATTACTTATTCATTTTGACTTTGATTTATTGCTTTATTAACTTCATGTTTTTCTTAGATTCTTCTGTAGCAAGAAGCACTCAATGGGAATTTGTCTTTTCTTCCTGGATTATATTTTCCTTCCTTCTTTTTCGTCGTGTCTTTTATCTGCCATGCCTTCTCCCTTTCTTCCTTCCCTCTATCCCTCTCTCTTTGTTTGTATTGTTTTTTCTGCTTTAGTTTTTGCTTAGCTACCATGCCATGCTTAGATTCAGTTTGGCATGAATGGCTCTGCCCACTTTCTAGTCAATATAAACTAGTAAACACAAATTCTCTCAACTCTCCACTTTACCTAAGACCTGTCTGTCTTTTTCTATGACCTGAAGTTCTAAATCCCTTAGACTGCTTCCTGTGCACCCTTGTTCCTTTTATGTAACCAGAGCCTGTGCAGTTGGAGGTGTGTGGCTGGGCGCTGCAGGAACATTCTGCTGGGCTGTGCGAAGCCTTTCTTGGAGCCCTTGGCTTGTCCTACACCAGGGCTGACTCTGCCTAGGTCTGTTCTGCTCCCAAAGGGCATGGAAGCCCTAGGCTATTGACATCCCTAATTCAGTTGAGCTGATTTTCTGGCCTCGTTTGCAATCCGGACTTCTTGTAGTGGCAGACAATGCTGCTCCTCTTGAGAATCTCCTCCCTGCGCTCAGGATGCTTCTCTCCAAATTAGCAGGTATAAGTGCACATTTGAAAGTTTTGTCTACTCGTCTTCTTCTCTTAGTATGATTTCTAAGAGATGGAGATGAAATTAGAGACTACAATAGTTTTTATCCTGTGCAATAAGCAACCTCAAAACTCAGTGGTTTTGAAAATATTTATTTTCATTCTCCGGAATCCATAAGTAATCTCTAGTTTGTCTAATTAGGCCGGGTGTGCTGTGCTTGGCTGGACTCCAGGCTTCCAGCCTGTTTCAGGGATGCTTCATATCTCTACTTTGACCAAGACAGAAGGGAGCTCGTACCTGGTGGGATCACAACACTCTAAGAAACCAAAAGTTGAGTCATAAGCACATTTAAAGCCTCTATTTGCATCGTGACCTCTAACATATCATATGGATCCAAACAAATTATGTGGCCAAATCTAGCTCTAGTGGATGATCAGCAGCATCACATGGCAAAGAACAAGCTTGTAAAAGCCTGTAAATGGGAGAAAGTGGAAAATTGACGATCTTTTTCCAACCATCCTCAGAGACCCCCTAAGTCTTTTGAGAATCTCCTGTTTCTTTCATTTGCTTCCAGTTTTGAAATTTAGAAAAGAAAGTTATATTACTTTTCCTTGATTTGAATTGGGATAAAACTTTTTCTTTTTATTAAATTTTTTTAAGTTTGATTTTTATTTTATATTTTATTTTATTAAGAAATAGAACAAATCTTTGATCTGGTCTCAGTCTGACATTATTACCCAGAAGTCCCCTTACCGTCTCTGTAGGGTTTTCTCACCTTCTTTAGAAAGTAAACTCCAGATTTTAATGACAATAATTTCCTATTACAAACCCAACTTTCTCCTGCTTTAGTTCTGTGCTTCTCTCTGGGGATGCTTGGCCCACAATAAATCATTTTGGATTTGGCCTCCTATTTCCTCTAGACATCTCTGTTTGACTCTAGTCTTTAAATTATACTTTACAACTGATACTAGGCATCTGCAGGGTGCACATAAATTGGATTATATTAAAAGGGGAAACAAAGTGAGAGTATTGGCTTTCAAAAAATTTTAGTTCATAATGTGTCACCATAAAGGTGATTACAAGGGCTATGTGCAGAGTGGGCTTGCCAACTAGTCGGTTCTATTGGGGATCAGGCCCCAAACTGGACTTTTCCACTTGGATCTGGGATTGGAGTTGTGAAGGGTCTTGTATAAAGGGCTGGAAGTACATGTTACATGTATATTGAATACATAGTATATCAAAGAATATTAAAGAAGGATATAGCATGTCTACTGAGGGTCTGGCAAATCTGGTTCAAAATCTTCACAGAACAACCCTCTCTTGTGGCCCACCATGGTGGTACCCTAATAGAACTGGATGGAGGAAGGGTCTAGACCAGTGATGACGAACCTTTTGAGCTCGGTGTGTCAGCATTTTGAAAAACCCTAACTTAACTCTGGTGCCGTGTCACATATAGAAATTTTTTGATATTTGCAACCATAGTAAAATAAAGACTTATATTTTTGATATTTATTTTATATATTTAAATGCCATTTAACAAAGAAAAATCAACCAAAAAAATGAGTTCGCGTGTCACCTCTGACACGCGTGTCATAGGTTCGCCATCACCGGTCTAGACTCTCAAAGTTTCGTATTCAGATTTGGCTCATCTCCCTGTTTTCAGGCCCATGATTTGGTTGGCCTTAGATCCAAGCTCTCCCAGGCATGCATTCCCCAGGCATGCATTCCCCAGGCATGCATTTTCTAGGCATGCATTCCCCAGGCATGCATTCCCAGGCATGCATTTCCCAGGCATGCACTTCTGCTGTGTTTTGGCTTCTCCCTCTCTAGGCACTTGGTCTCATCCTTTTCAGCTACATTAACTCCTCATTTACTTCCCACTTCCCCCAAAGGTGCTCACTTTGTAATGCTATTTGCCCTTTGACTTCATAGTTTAAAATAGTTTTCTTTAGAAAGTTCCTTAAGTCCCTTGCATTTCAGGGGCATTTCAGAAGACAGCAGTGGTAAGTGCAGGCCGCCACGGTTAGCCAGGCTATCCCTTTTATGTCCCTCCTTCTTGTGCTCCCCTTGCTTCAAATGTCTTTGATCCTCTTCTGTGTTCAATCAGATCATAGCCATCTTGTACCGGCCAGTTGGAATTGTCCTCTTTCCCCTCTTTATTGAAAGGAACTTTGATTAAGTACCAACTATATCCTACTTAATGTGTTAGGCATTGAGGTCACAAAGACAAAAAGGCACACAGCTCCTGTTCTTGGGTCTAGTGTACCGTTCACTCGGGAGACTGTGCAGTATGTAAGCATGTCTCAGACAGTTGGATGATGGAATTAATTGAGGTAAGTGTATGAGAGGAGAGTCTGCCAGAAAGAGTCCAAATGTCTTCCAGAAGGAGGCAGCATCTGGGCGAGCCTTAGGAAGGGGTTTTAGTCAGAGGCAATACTCCGAGGTAACAACAGGACAGTGTGAGAGTGCATGAATACAGACCAGCTCAGTGCTATAGAAAACGAAATTGTTTCCTTCCTTTGCACTCCCACTGTCATTTTAAAATTTATGACTTTACCATTTTCATGTGTTAAATCCAAATGTTGCCAAGTTCTCCGGTCTCTGTTTCTTTAACATTTAAACACAATCCTCCAAATGCAGTTTCCAAGATTTACAAATCCTGGGGGAGAAAGGACTCTGACTGTCTTGCTGACCCCAAGCACTGACCCAGTCTCTTCCTTTTTTTTGTCCCCATGCACTCTTTAAAGGATCTCTACTGAAGGCTTAGGAAATCAGCCTATGAGCCCCCCAAAGTCTTTTCTTTTTCCTCAGGGCTCTGCCAGCTGTCATGTTGCTGGGGGGTCATTCTCCTTTATATGTCACTTCTCTCCAGTTTTTCCTCCCCTGAGTTCCAAATATCCCCTAAATTTCCATCCTTTTGATCTTCTGGGGGAAACCACCCAAATTCCTACTAATTTATTAGACAGCCTAGATCAGTTTTCCTAGTTAAAATTAATTGTTTCCACCTGTGGGTTTTTACAGGCTTGTCTTCCTCAATTAAGCAAATTTCACCCACCGCCTTTTAGCTCTGAACTTGCCAGTCTTCTCCATCAGATATAAGCTCCCTGAGGTGGGGACCTCGACTCGTTCATGTTTATATAATAAAGCATAATATTTTACTTGAAGTAATTATTCAAATAAATCACTCTACAAGCACCACCAAAAACCCATGAGATGGCATTGAATCTCTGCATAGTGATTCTTCAGCCTGACACAAGCCAGTTTGATGCTTCAGCTGTTCCTAATTGAGATTCTTCTAGTCAGTGACAAAGGGCGGAGGTAAATGCACCACAAGACCTGAGACTCAGCATTGCCCAGGTCATCTTTAGGTGTCCTGTGCTTTCTTTTCCTGTGGTAACCGCAATCACCATGGGAAGGGGGTAAGGATCTCCCCTCCTCACCCATCAGGAGTGGCATCAGCAATGGGCCAAGAGATGCCACCTGTCAAGGACCTGCAGAGGGGAGCGATGTCAGGTGGGATGGTGTTGGACATTGTGGTGCTTGTGAGGCTGTGGGAAAGGGGTAAGTGGGATGAGAAGCCCTTTCCTTGGGGGATTGAAAGGTTATAGGGCTTTACCTCTGCCCTGTTTGTCTGTGATAGCTTGTTCTTACCACTGACCTGAGGAACTTTTAAAAATTTCACTTTATATATATGTTTTTATTGATTTCAGACAGAGGAAGAGAGATGGGGAAAGAGAGAAACATCAATGGTAAGAGAGAATAGTCCATTGGCTGCCTCCTGCATGCCCCCTACTTGGTATTGAGCCCAGAACCTGGGCATGTGCCCTGACCAGGAATCGAACTGTGACTTCCTGGCTCATGGGTTGTCCCTCAACCACTGAGCAACACCAGCTGGGCCATTATTTATTGATTAGTGGCACCAGGATTCAATTTGGCCAGTTTCACACAGGATCCTTTAGTCAATTGGGGTTGGCCAGTGGTTCTTCCCACTTGGACAATTTCTGTTTGCAAGTGCTGGCAAGGTATGTGGTGGTTGGGGTGGTCTCATTAATAATATTTCTTATTGGGGAGAGAGAAATATTTCAAATTAATAACCACCATCATCCATACTAGAATCATCAGGGTGATCACTCCATAAATTACATGAATATCTATTCACTATGTTGTACACCTGAAACTAATATAATATGTCAACTGTGATTGGAAAGAAACCACCCACCCATCCTAATGACATGATAATAATGATTATTTGTAGACATTCTTATGTTGGAAATAAGCCAAGTTTTATGTTTTCTGTTCTCTTCCAATTAGCAGCCTTCAGCATTTTGAAGAAAATTACTTTCTTAGAAATATAAAAATAACTGTTTAATAAATGCTTGAATCTGAAGCATTTGAAATTTCTGGGCCATTTTCTTTCTTCCCTATAGGATATACTTTAACTTCTGAGTAGGGGTTTAGATTTCATAAACTTATATGTTTTTCTCCTTCAAAAGCTAAGAAAATATGGCCTCTGCTTGCCCAGACATATGTTATGTAGATTTCAGAGAACAGGTTGGAGAAGTGCTTGACAACTTCATTCTCATGGGAAGTAGCCCCACATGTCTGACCTGGTCCTAGGCTGACACATGAAGCAGAAGGTCGTTAGGAGGACTGAGGCAGTTCTGCTGCAAATGCAGGCGTGTGGGCTGAAGCTCCTGAGGTACCGCCTCAGCTTTGGGACAGTAAGGCCTGCCCTGGAGCTGGGCTTGGTTTTCCCCAGTGTTTGTTGGGTTGAGGAAGCTGGTTAGGAGTCTTCAGATGTACTCAGCTTTGTAGGAAGGTAACAGGTTACTGGCTGAATTCCCATACTTTTTAAACTGAGTAACACAAGTCTTCTCAAAGTTGGTGTACAATCAAGTAACGAGGCAATTTGTTCTCATTAGAAGAATTAAATAAAAAAATATTCACTTCTTAAAGATGGAAAAGGCAGACATTATGGACTGTAGCAGTAGGGATACAGGTATTACAGTGGGATTTTGCATTGGGAGAGAGAGATTGGGTTCAATTTTGAGCACAATATGGCCAGGCTGATCAGATATCACTTGGGAGTGTCAGGGGGTAATGAACCCAATCACATATGGGGGATGATCAGATATCGAGGGTGAGGGGTTTGGTTAAATTGACTTAGCAAGGGTTCTTGCTAAAACTAGATTTTATAAGGACATACACAGATAGGCTTAGGAGAAAGTTTCGGAGGCTGACTATAGTTGGATCAAGCAAGGAGTCTTTGTCAGAGGCCAGCTTGAAAATTATAGCAATCTCTACACAATGTAAAGTTTCCCTTCCATGGAATATTAGTATATAAAGTTTACTATGGAATAATTGTAAGATTCTACTTTTAATATGGGTGACTCATGAGTCCCTTGTTTTAGATAGTTAGCAGAGAAATTAGTTTATCATTCAGGGCTTTCCAGAGAGATAGAACTGCTAGTGTGTTCTCTCTCTCTCTCTCTCTCTCTCTCTCATATATTTTAAGGAATTGGCTCACATAATTGTGGGGTATGGGGCTGGTAAGTGTGAAATCTGAAATCTGTAGTCCAGGCTGGCAGGCTGGTAACGCTGGCAGGAGCTGATGCTGCAAGTCTTGAGGCAGATTTTTCTTCTCTCTGGGAAGCCTAGTTTTCCCTCTTAAGGTCTTCAACTGATTGGATGAGGCTCACCCACATTATCATGGGTAATCTACTTTATTTAGGTCAGGGGTCCTCAAACTACGGCCCGCGGGCCACATCCAAATACAAATATTGTATTTGTTCCCATTTTGTTTTTTTTTACTTCAAAATAAGATATGTGCAGTGTACATAGGAATTTGTTCATAGTGTTTTTTTAAACTATAGTCCAGCCCTCCAACGGTCTGAGGGACAGTGAACTGGCTCCCTGTTTAAAAAGTTTGAGGACCCCTGATTTAGGTCAACAGATTGTAGATGTTAACCACATCTATAAAATTACTTCACTGTTATGCCTAGATTAGTGTTTGAATGAATAACTGGACACATTGACACATAAAACCAACCATCGCAGTAAGTAAAGCTGGCGTCTTTGCAGCAAGGCAGAAGGAAATTCAAGGAAAGGATAGGTAGTTCTCAAAGTGGACTATGGTGTGTGGTGAGAATGAAGGAGGGGAAATGAGCCTACTGACATCAGGCCCATCATTCTGGGATTGGGGAAATAATGAAGAACACAGCTGGGATCTTCCTCTTAAGATGTTTTCTATTGAAAAATTCCCGCATTGTTGGGACCCAGATAGGTAGTCATTTGGGCTGTGGGTGTGGTGCGGATAGGGGTGGCCACAGCTCTGAGTTATAAAATTTGAATGGTAGAAAGAACATTTGGCTGGAAAACTAAAGACAGAAAAAGCTGTCTCTTAGCCTGTAGTTTATTGATAAAGATAAAATGAATTCACTAGGATCCCTTTGAAACTTGAGGGAAGAGCTTAATAAATATCCATGGAATCAAGAGCTAGACAATGAAGATTAATTATATAGAGGCCTTTATTACTAATTTAAGATGTATAAAAATGTCATTAACTACAGTGTGCTGGCTTTATCACAGTATATTAGTAAATATAAAAATATTTGTCAAAGATTCGCTCAGGACCTATTCCCTCAACCCTGCTTCTCTCATAAGGTTACTGTTCTACAGCTGGGAATTCCCCCACCGGGAAGGTTCTTCAGGAACCCAACCATCTAGATTTGGGAGGGATGCTGCTATTGGCTCCTATACATAAAAGCAAAAGCATCAAATTCATCATTGTGTCTATGATAGAGTATGTCTACTGAGACAGTGGGAAAGATTTATGCTTCAATTATTAATAGGTTAGCACTACCGATACATTTAACAAAACTCATTCCCCTTCAATAAAAGGCAACCATTAACTGCTTCTAAACTCAGCCTATCAACTTTGGTAGGTTAAGTAGATTCGTTCAATAGTCGCATAATGTTGATACTTCTAATGTTCTCCTGTTTAGTGACTCCCCAGCTGTGGAAACATTTGGTTTTCTTCTCTAATGAAAAGGAGAAAAAATAGAATGTTTTCTTTCTTCATCTTCTTCTGTAAAGCTTCCTGAAAATGGCCTGTAAGTCAGAAACCATCACATAGTTGGCTGTAGATAGTCACAGAGTTTACTTCTGTAGTTCTAATGGGCATCAAATATGGGCGGGGCCCCATAAAATCTGTAAGCTGCCCTCTAGAACTGTCTCCATTTCTGTTTGGATACAAGGTCCTACTGTTTCAGGAGCATCGGTGCTTTTTGTAACTTTTATTCTGGTTAAAAATTTAAAAGGGAGCTACTTGTAATGTCTTTAGCATTAACTTAAGCTATAGTAGGCCTATAAAACAATCATTGAGATGCTATTAAAAGTATATGAATAATAAAACAGCCACAATAAGACAAGCTTTAAAGGAGCACCTTGGCCTTGGTAGCTCCCCCGAGGCAGAAGAAAGGCTTCTAGGTTGTGGGGGGATATACCTTGGCTCTGTCCTGAGCAGTTAAATGTTATTTAGGAACCAGGGAATCTGTACCCCCATTTTTTTTTTAATTAGGAGAAAAGGCTATGGGACATTTTTTCAGTTGTAAATGGCAACAGAGCATAATGCAATAATATTTCTAGGAAATAGCCTCAGGCTTCTTTGTTTATATGGGATATTTATGAAGGCACAAGTTTTATGAAGTTGTTTTATTGGTTAGAGCAAAGCAACTTTGGGGAAATTGCTTAAGTTCACTGAGTCTTAGTTCCTTCCTTTATAAAAGGGAATTAGTATGATACCTGTTGTGAAAGGCTTACTGAATTACCAGAGACAACATATATAAGGTACAGAGCCCATCTCTGGTAACATATCTGGTGTTAAATAATGTTAGTTCCCTTTCTCCTTCTGTTATTTTGAGACTAGAGGCCTGGTGCACAAATTTGTGCATGGGAGTGGGGGGGGGGGGGGGGGAGCCACCACGGGAGGTTGGCCGCTGGACCCAAGGAGGGAGCCTGCTCTTGGTCCCCCTGGGAAAGGGGTTGCATCCACCACCACCCACTCCCAGTTCCCTCTCCCAGCCCGGGCCTGAAGGCCCCAGTGTGGTTGGGAGAGGAGGGGAGAGTTGCTGGGCTGGGTGCAGAAGGAATGGACGCCAGACACTAACGTTGTCCTCGGTGCCCTGCCACTGCGCGGTTCCCCTCCTCCTCCCCTCCTCCTTCCCTTGCTGCACCACCACTGTGGTGGGTGGGTGGCCCCAGGGGAAGGGAGAGGATAGGTGACAAACCCTTGTGTAGAGGGCTGGCTTTCAATAGATCAC
This sequence comes from Myotis davidii, assembly GCF_000327345.1. Classification (NCBI taxonomy): domain Eukaryota; kingdom Metazoa; phylum Chordata; class Mammalia; order Chiroptera; family Vespertilionidae; genus Myotis; species Myotis davidii. Next base: position 568,271 of record NW_006287671.1, read on the forward strand.
AGTGAGGGAGCTGCTCTGCTACATACAAAACCCCAACCCAGAAGCAGGTCTCTATGAATGGTTTAGAACCAGGGGCCAATGGGGGATCAGCCGGCCGGTGGTGGGGGCAGCAGGAGGTTGGCTGTGGGAGCGCATTGAGCATCTTCCCCCTGGTGGTCAACATGTGTTATAGCAACTGGTGGACCAGTCATTTCAGTTGTTCGGTTGTAATGGTCACTTAGGCTTTTATATATATAGATTATCAGTGATCTAATATAATGTCTATAATATTTACTTGGTATTACTATCTAATAGACATCTCTTTTTATATCTATGAAATTACGCTGATGTTTGAGATCACAGTGAATAAATGTCCTTGAGTGGTGTTAGGAATTTCAAGAAAGTTGCTTTGATCAAGAATCTTAAGAACCTTAGAATTCCACCAAAACAATGCTTTCTTTCTTTAAAAATATATATTTTAAAATAAACTATTTTATTGAAAGATAGCATATGTTTAGAAAAATGCACAAATTTTAAATATACAACTGATTAGAATGTGAAAGTTCTGTGTAATCACCATTCAGATGAAGATGTACATTTCTTTCAGTACCCCAAAGACCCCTTCATGATCACCCCTAATCATTCACACTGTCCCCTTCCCCAAATAATAATGATCCTGACTTCTCACAACATTAATTAGTTTGACCTGCTTTTGAACCTTATATATATTGAAAAATATTATTTTGTGACTGGCTTCTTTCATTCCACATTTTTTCCCCCCAAGATTCATCTGCATTGCTACCTATAGCAAGTGCTTCATCCATGTTTCTGCATTGTATTCATTATATGACTATACCACCATTATTTATCCACCTATTGTTGATGGATATTTTGGTAATTTTTAGCTTTGCCTATTAAAAGCAGTGCTGTATGAACATTTTAGCATATTTCTTTTGGTGAATATATATTTACATTTCTGTTGGGGTTATACCTTGGAGTGGAATTGCTGACTTAGCAGGTAGGCATACACACAATTTTACTAGAGACTGCTAAACAGTTTTCCAATGGTTGCACCATGTAGTCTGCCATACTTGCCCCCCTACAAGTGATGTATGAGAGTTTCCATTGCACTATATGTGTGCCATGCTTGGTACAGTCAGTCTTTTACGTTTCAGCTGTCCTGATGGGTGGGGAATGGTGTCTTTGTAATTTTGATTTGGTTCCTTAATGACCAATGAATGTGAATACCTTTTAATTTGTTTATTGGCCATCTGGATTTTCTCTCTTTCTTTTTCCTTCTTCTCTCTGTTCATCCCTGTCTCCTTCCTTCCTAAGTCATGGTCACCCATATTAAGGCTTGTGCTACTGCTCTGTAAGTCTACATATTAGACTGAACTTAGGCTGTTCATTAAGATTGAAAAGAACCAAGCCAGAGAGGGCAACTCAGCACTGGAGGGAAAGCACTGGCCTGAGAGTTGGCATATCTGGGTTCTACTCTCAGATCCTCTGCCTGTCCTTGTGACCTTGCTCATAGTTGCATTCTCTCTCTCTCTCTCTCTCTCTCTCTCTCTCTCTCTGCCTTGTAGACATTTAAATAGTTTCATTTTCCTCTATCAGAAACTATAAGCATCCTTTTAGTTAATTCTGTATGTATAAGTTTAATTTTAAAAAACAGTTTATTATGGAAAATTTCTAACATACACAAATGTGGAAGGAATAGTGTCATAAATCCCCATGAATCCATCAATTAGCTTTAAGAATTATCAACACATGGCAGGTATCATCTCATTTATACCAGTCCAATGTCCCCTCCCCATTGTTTGAAGCAAATTACATTTTATCCTTAGATAATTCAGGGCTTACTTCTAAAAGATAATAATTCTTTTTTAAAAATATATTTTTATTGATTTTTTTTACAGAAAGAAAGGGAAAGGGATAGAGAGTTAGGAACATTGATGAGAGAGAAACATCGATCAGCTGCCTCCTGCACACCCCCTACTGGGGATGTGCCCACAACCAAGGTACATGCCCTTGACCGAATCAAACCTGGGACCCTTCAGTTCGTAGGCTGATGCTCTATCCACTGAGCCAAACCGGTTAGGGCAAGATAATAGTTCTTTATAAAAATTGTGGTTGTCTCTCATATTTGAACCATATGTGTATTGTAGAGAAAATTGGTGCAACAAACTGTATTAGCTTTCTAAGTTGCTGTGTAACAACCTACTAACCCTAGTGGGTTAAAACAACATGTATTTGTTATCTCACTATTTCCATGGGCCAGGAGTCAAGGCATGGCTTAGAATTACATGGATTCTCGGAGTTACGGTTTTATCAGGCTATAATCAAGGTGTAGGCTGGGGCTGTGGTCTTACCTTATGCTCAGGGTCCTCTTTTAAACTTACTTGTTTGTTGGTGAATTCAGTTCCTGTGGTTTTGGAACTGAGACCCTCAGCCCCCTAGAGGCTGTGCACAGCTCTCTGCCACATGGCCTTCTCACAGCATAGACTTCTTCAAGCCAAGAAGGGAGAGAATCTCCAATGGCAGCGAGGGCCCAGGCCTCTTTTAATGACTTTCACTTATTAAGTCAGGCCCATCCACGATACCCTCTTTTTAAAACACTTCCACTGAATTGTTTTAAATTTAATTTTAAATGTTAACTGCTGGGGGAAAAAGAAAATGTCTTTTAAAATGACCAGTTTTTATTGAAATACAGGATTTAAATTTTCACGGTTGCTAATGAGAACCGTTTCATTGATAAACATAAGCAATGAGGGCATATTAGAAATACCGAAGAGCCAGGTTTGAAAAGACAGTCACATAGGAGAAAATGCCTTCCTTCCTTCCTTCCTTCCTTCCTTCCTTCCTTCCTTCCTTCCATCCTTCCTTCCTTCCTTCCTTCCTTCCTCCCTTCCTCTCTTCCTTCCTTCCTTCATTTTCTTTTTTAGGATTGTCTCTCTTTTGATTAAATAAAAATCAACTGATTTGGCACTTTAATTATATCTGCAAAATCCTTTCACTATTGTCATATTCTATTGACTAGAAGCAAGTCATTGGTCCCACCTGTACTGAAGGAGTGGACATGAACAAAGGTATGAACAATTACTAAGAGGAATATACTACCTCGAATCCCATTTAATTGCTAATTCACAGCAGAAGTTGGCAAACTCTTTCTGTAAAGGGCCAGATAGTAAATATTTTAGGTTTTGTGGGCCAGATGGTCTTTGTCGAACCATTCATTCATTCAATTCTGCTGCTGTCACAGGAAAGCTGCCACAGACATCATGTAAATAAGTGGGAGTGATTGTTCCAATGAAGCTATTTAGAAAAACTGCTTGTGGCCCACATTTGGTTAGTAGGGCTATAGTTTGCTGACCCATGACTTAGGATATATGCCATTCTAATATATTTTTTCTTCTTGAAAAATATGCTTCCACATGCAATGTACACAAAATATGATGCTACTTCATAACCTTCTGGTTTGGGGTCATGTCTTGGGGGCACTATAAGAAATAGTGATCTAAAAATATGTTCATGTATACCTTGTAGAGAGGCCATTCTCATTACATCATTCAATAATTTCTACCATGATGGTCCATATGTGGGATTTTCTTTGGAATTTAGTGGATATAGAGTTTTGCTTTCCCCAACTAACTGATTTTTTCTCTATTACAAAAATTATGTAACTCACCATATTTCCCTTTGCATTTTGGTTTCTAGGGAGCTCAGAGTTGAACTTATAACCCAATTATTGCAACTATAAAGACCTGGTAGATTGCATACGGTGCTCTGCCCAGGCATTGATATTTTATCCTTATTTTAATTTTCTGTGTTTCTCTACACTATTGGGTAAACTTCTTTGTGGGATAACATTGAGTACAAATATCATTTTCTAAGTGTGGGGATCTGTAGCAAATGAAGGGCTGGTAGCTGGGAGCCAGAGAAGAAAAATACGATTTTCTATTCCTTGGGTTCAAGGGACTACTGAATTTTTACTCATAGTAGCTCCAAATTAGAAACAGTCCAAATATCCATTAAGAGGGGAGTTAACAAATTATGGTATCATCATGTGATGGAATTTTACACATCAACAAAAAGGTCAAACTACTGATATATGCTACAACATGGAAGGACTCCCCACAGACACTGCGCTGAGTAGAAAAAGCCAGACACAAAAGCGTACACACTGTATGATTTCCCTTATACCAAGTCCAAGAACAGACACAGCGAACTGAAGGTGATGGAAGTCCGAGAGTGATTGTCGTGGGGCAGGGGTGCTTTCCTGGGAAGGGCCAGAGGAAAGCTGTGGGGGCTGGAAATGTTCTGTAGTGTGAACTGAGCTGTTGTTATGGAGTGAATGCACATGTAAAAAAAATCATCCAGGTATCTATTTAGGGTTAGTACACTTCGTGCATTTTACCGCGTGTATAAACCCGCCTCCAAAAGAGAGCAGCTAATAATACAGCTCCTTGCATATTTCCCTTCTCTGCTTATGTCCCGGTGCCCCCTGGAAAAGAACTTTAAAGTGGATGATCTCAAAAGTCCATAACTTTTTTGTGTCCCAAAGTTCACAGGTTAGCAGCAATTGTACACCTTTATTACACCACCTCTCTTAAATGCATAGTTGAAAAAAATAGGTAGAGAACTTCTCAGCCAAGCAGGTGGGTCACGGACTACGGCTGTGCTGTCTGTCCACTTCATGAAGTGGTGAGAGGGTGAGTGGAGGTTGGAATCCAGCCCCTGGGCCACTTGCCAGGCTTAGCAGTGTCTGCCTACAGCGGCACTTTTTGTAATTTGCACTTCACAGCACAGGTCATAGCTGTTCTACACAAAGACCACACTTAGGACGTAATATTACTTTTCAGGACTGAGTATATTTGGTGCTCTTCAAGATAGAAGCCAGTCTCTACCTGAGTCTTTGCAAACTCAGGAGTCTATTATAAAATAGAATAGGAAGAATCAATATCAATTCCCTCTCCTTACTTTTCATGTGTGTATTCTACTTAATGATGTTAAGGATTCAACCTCTAGATGGTCTAGTAATGGCTTAATGGGGCAGAGCCATATGGAGTTTGGGGGAGAACGAATTTTTTGCTGACCTAAGAGATCTCTACTTTTAGCTGAGGCCCCTTAGAAGACTGAGCTCATCTTGACTTTTAAAGAGGTCAGGGTGGCCATCACTTAAAGGAAAGCATGTGAGCAAAAGATGGGAGGAAGCACCTAATCAAATCTATCCCAGCTGAAACACCAATGTCCCGGAAAGAAAGCAAGAATGAGAATCAAAAGCAGATTGAGATCTAAAAAGGCACTTAGCATTTTTAAGTGCTAAGGTATAAATTTCCAGTTATATTATCAACCAGATAAATGGATGCCATCAAGACCTATCTATAGTTAATAATACTGTATTCCAGATTTGAAAGTTGATAAGAGAGTTGATCTTGAAAGTTCTTATCACAAGGAAAAGTATTTGTAACTGTATGGGGACAGATGTTAACGAGATTTATTGTGCTTATTATTTCATAATATATACAAATATTGAATGATTATGTTGTAAATCTGAAAATAATATAATGTTATATGTTAATTTTTCCTCAGTTGAAAAAAATAAAGATCCACCTCTTGCTGAAGTATAGTGAAATATCAATACATGCTAGACTATTGCTCAACTTATACCGCCTTTCCTCATTTGATATGAGATAAATTAGAATTACAGGTAGGTGTGAAGTTGTCTCCATCACAATAAAAGAGCCTGTCTGGAAATAATAGTTATGAAAAAACATCCTAAGCAATATGATTTAGTAAGCCTAATTATTGATTACTCATGATTTTAGTATTAGGTTAAGAAAAAAAATCTTGTATCTACTTTGGATACTTCAGATATATTTGAGTAAAACTTACATTTCATAACCTTATGGGATGGGGTCATGTCTTGGGGCACTATAAGAAATAGTGATTTAAAAATATGTTCATGTATACATATACATAATTTTCTAGGCTAATTACTCATATTACTCACAAGAGATTTTGGAGGAAGTTGTCTTTGCAGTGCTATGAACTCAGTCCTTTTGGGATAATGCAGAAATAAGTCTGGTGAAAATTCAGGATATTGGGATCTCTTCCTTCTCTAAAACAGTCCGAATCCATGAATCCAGAGACTACTTGATGTTGCTCCTTGAACACACCCATGGATTTGTTGATGAACTCCTGACTTGCTCACATTCCCTTTGGTTGAAATAACAGAGACCCACTTCAAATCAATGTAAACAGACAAAAGGATTTACTGAGGATCCTTCCTAGTCATGTAGATTTATTTTGTTGAGTTCATAAAAGAATTCCTGGGACAAGATTGCTTTGACATGTAGAGTTTAGAGGCTTTCTAAACTCTTGATTTCTACTTTAGGTCTTAACATGGAATTTAGATTTCCACAGCCCTCTCACTTGTTTTGCCCAGGAGAGGATCTCCTTGGTTAGTGTTCAGAAGACTCAGCTGGCACGGGTTCACTTGAGCCCACTTTTTTAGTGACTATAGTTGGCCAGGCACAGTATTGGAAACACAAATGAGTGAGAAATCCTGGCCATAAAAGGCTTGTGCAGGAGTTGAATCTATAAATACACAATTGCCCTACACTATGAGAACTACATAGTGGTTCACTAAGGCTGTGGTAGTAACACAAGGGGAGAGGGTGCACTTGGCATAGGGGCTCATGAAAAGTCTTAGAGAGGATACGACACCATCTCCTCTCTTGTCCATATCAACCCACCTGTGGTTCCAACCTGTGTCAGGCTGTAGCCCTTGGAGCTCTCCCTGTGGCTTGGTGCTAAGGATGCCTCTGCTATCATTAACCCAGTGGCCAGGCTGAAGGGGAGGGCTCTGCTACACATGGATTTGCTTGGGGAAGTCCAAAGCCCAGACATCCCAGGCCCTGCCTCCTGGAACTTGAGTCTATAGACATGATGAGCTGAATCGATCAGACCCAACTCACTCTTGTTCAGCTGAGTATTCAAATTAAAACAAATACAACAAAACACGACAAAAATACCTCCACTAAACTCAAAACAACAGTGTTAGGAGACTGTCATAGCTGTGAGGAAAGCCTAATATGATGGTTTGTGTCAAATCCCACCTGGTACAAAGGTCACAATCCAATTCCAGCCATAAGACCTTCACTTGCATTTGTGAGGCAAAACCTACAGTGAAGATTAAGAGCAGAATGGGCTCCTCAGATGATTACTGTAATGAATCTGGCAAAACTCCCAGTCTTTGCATGTAGGGAGGAAAAAATGGCAGCTACACAAATGAACTAATGTCAAAGGCAATTTACACTCAGGTACTTTGACGGTTTTCCTGGGCACCTCCTACCCTTATTTGAGTCTTAGTGTAGTGTACTGTATGTGCTTCAATTCATACCCGTCTTGATCCACGCCCTGTGGAGCAGGCCATCAATAAAAGGAAAGCCCACCTCATCACTGACTCCAGCTATGGACTCTAGAGCAAGTCTCTAGCTTCACTGTTTTTCATTTCCTTTTCTTTAAAATGCGAGTAATAACTCTGAAAGAATAAAGATAACAAATGTGAAGTACTGACTGTAGAGCCTGGAACACAGTAGATGTTCCAAAGCCGGTAGTTATTATTTTTATATTATCAAACAAAGGCTGACAACTGTCTAGCTTGGCACTACCCTGAGTGTAGTCCACGGATACGTGCCAGTTGGCTAGTTGTTTGTTACCAGTGCCGATGACATAAGCACTGAAATGGCGAGTGTTTAGAAACTTTGATAATTTGACAGAGCAATTTTATATCTGTTGAACCTAGTGATAAATTGTTGGTCTTGCCGAGACCGGTTTGGCTCAGTGGATAGAGCGTCGGCCTGCGGACTGAAAGGTCCCAGGTTCGATTCCGGTCAAGGGCATGTACCTCGGTTGCGGACACATCCCCAGTGGGAGATGTGCAGGAGGCAGCTGATCGATGTTTCTCTCTCATCGATGTTTCTAACTCTCTATCTCTCTCCCTTCCTCTCTGTAAAAACTCAATAAAATATATTAAAAAAAATTGTTGGTCTTGTGCATTTTTAGTGTTATTTTTTGGATAATTTGTTTTTATAGTATCTATAATAATAAAAGCATAATATGCTAATTAGACCAAATGTCCTTCCAGACATCCTTCTGGACGAAGCTAGGGCTGCAAGGGAAGCCTGGGTCCTGGGTGCCAGAGGGAAGCTGATGCCAGCAACCAGGGGAAGGAAGGCCTACTCTTGCACAAATTTTGTGCATCAGGCCTCTAGTGTCTGTATAAAACTCTGAGTTCACAGCAATTTGGATATTTAAGAATCTCATTATTCTACACAGATTGTTTGAGAAACACTGGTCTAGTTTATCCCCCACCAGCTAACTTGCTGAAACCCAGCCCCCCAAATGCCTTCTGTATCATTTAGGGAACCTACAGGGGCATCTCCTGTGTGCTCACACACACTCCTCTTGGCCACCTCATCTCATCCCTCCCCTCCGCTGTGCTGTTGTTACTTCTCCTGGCCAGGATGGGCCTGTCATTGTGCCTTGATTTCCTTTGTTTGCTTCAGATGCTCTACTTCCTGCTCTGATCATCACCAGGGAAAAGTTCTCTTGCCCTTGGGACTCTGACTTGCTCCTTAAGCATAACTTCTCTGTTCTCTTCATGGGACAGCTTCAAGTGGTGAAGCTTTTGATCAGTTCATGCAGACCCCCTCAGCCAGAGAGAGTTGACGGGTTTCCTTGGCCTTGGATGAGAAGGACTTTGAATTTTACCACATTATACAGAACATCTCACTCTCTTCCCAGCTTGACCATCTGGCCACCTGGCTCGCCTCCTTTGGGGTGTATCTTTCCTCTCCATTTGGCTCATTACTTCCTAGACTGAGAGTGAGCATCTCTCCCTGACTGCTGGGAGGAAGGACCTTGCTTCTGGACTCTAGTTACCAGTCTTGATGTTACAGGAAGTTGTCCCTCCAGCCAATCACGCTGCACCTTTATGTGATGGGGAGCAATTTTTAATTCAGAATAATCTCTCACTTCATTCTTTTCAGAGGGACCTAATGTTATTTTCTCATTAAGGGACTAGAATGACTTGTAGCAACACATGTGAATTGGGTAGGGGGGTTGGGGAATTGCATAAAGACTTGCTGAACACTTTCACTCT
>NW_006287671.1:577433-582113 GCF_000327345.1 Myotis davidii
AATGGAACGAGGATAAATAAGCAAATTTGTTGGTAGAAAAATTATGCACCTTCGGATAATGTTGAGACTATCTAATGAGGATGAAAATTTGTTTGAGGGATGTGAAAAGATGGGATAGAATTAACAGAGAACAAACATATATCATAAGATCATGATGGATTATTGTGTAACTAAATGTGCAAAGCTATGTACCAGGAGAAAAAAAAAATAGAGAAATAAGCCCAGGCTAATATTTATTTTGTTGCCTGTAATAGTTTCAATGTTAATTTTTTTGGCCTTAGATTCTAAAAACCATATTCCTGAACTTCCCTCAGGGAGCTCCTAATACTGACTTCCTACTATATTCTTTATTTCTTACTCTTACCTTCATTTTCATCGAAAACAATGTTATCTTCCCAGATTCAATCTGAACAAACATGGCACAGCCTCACTGAGTCTGTGGAATTATATCAAATTAATGAAAGATTGAAGAGAAGCCCATGGATAACATCAAATTCCAATGTTTGCTAGTCAAATTACAAAGTAATTATAAATGCGCAATTTTCTTAATTTATTGATTAAATCCATCAGGGTGACTTATTCCGTTGTAGGCAGCTTCTGATTGTAAAGTGGATGCCAGAGAGCCTCAGCAGCTTTAGAGGTTTAAACTGCTTCCATAATGCAGTTTGTTCATTTTGACTAAAATGATTTAGTTCTTTGAAAACATATCAACTTTAAGTGTTAAATATTAAATGACCCTTTTTGTGTCTGTTGTTAAATTCTGTATGAGCTATTACTTTTAGTTCAACAATTTAACAAATATTGAATGGAGGGCACCGTGCCAGACCCTGGGATGGAGACTTAAGGGCAGATGTCATTTCAACCTATGGGCATGGGTAACCATGAATAATTTATTTTTCATTTTTGTTTTTGATATTTTTAATTATTATTTTCAATATGATGTTGGGAATAGAGATCACTTCCACATAGTACAAAATTCTAAAGATACAAAAGGGCAAAGATAAAAAGTAAGATAGTTTTCCTCTCCTTATCCACCAGGGACCCAGTTCACCTCCCTGGAGGCTACTCTCTCCTTCCCAATGTAACCCATGCATTTCATCATGGGCATATGTGTTTGTTCTCACCTATATACAAAAAGTATCATATCATATATGCTGGTTTTCATTCTGATTTTTAAAAAAACTTAATAACATGCCTTGGAAATCTTGCCATTTCTGGATGTGTCATAATTGCATGACATTGTCATAGTTGATTTAACCAAGACTCAATTCCTCCCAATCAGATTTTGTCTTTGCTCTGGTAGAAAGAATATCTTTCTTTGAATGGTCAAAGGCAACACTGACTAAAGAACAAATTTTGTTTTCAGTGTCTTACATATATCCTTTCCTGGGAAATCCATCCACTAAAAATTATGTTCAATGGGAAAAGTCACCTTGGTCAAATATTCACAATAATGATCATCAAAGCCTCTTATTCTATCTTTAAACAACCTCAGGATTGGGATTGGTTATGGAAAATCACATGACCTGAGCTGAAGTAAGTGGTGGATCTCTGGAGACTTGACTAACAATCTAAATACAGTAGGTCCTCGGGTTACATCGGAGATCCGTTCCCATGGCGTGACATAACGTGATTTTTGACGTAAGTCAGAACCCACCTACATAAGTATCTATGTCACTTACATGGAGCACATACATAGCAGTAATGAAGTGAAACAGTAAAAAAAGTTTAAAAAAAGATAACAATTCCTGACCTTTACTTGTGGTAAGTAAATAATAAAAAACATAAAACACATATGTACATATGTCAAAATGACAGAACTTTTTTTTTTTATAAATAAATGGGAGATGGCGACGTAACCACGAAAAATGATGTATGTCAAGTCCGATGTAACCTGAGGACTGCCTGTATATAAAAGGCTAAATGACCATTATGACCAGATGACCAGACAACTGACTGGTAGCTATGATACGCACTGACCACTAGGGGCAACTCAATGCAGGAGATGCCCTCTGATGGTCAGTGCGCTCCCACAGACAACCTCCCGCGGCCAGCCAACCTCCTGTGTTCCCTCCCCCAGCCGGCTGATTGGGACTGGGCCAGACAGCCCTGATCTGCTGGGAGGGACTCCACCTGTGCACGAATTCGTGTACTGGGGCCTCTAGTATAGTAATAATAGCCTCTTAAAAATCCCAGGGAGTCTTTTGTGAGAAGAAAAAAAACGCAAGGACACATCTTTCTGTTTTTAAAACCATATTTTCTTTTTTTTTTGTTGGAATAAGACAAATCCTCATTTATTTTGTGTCTTCACCTACAAACCCACAAAGACAGTGCTTATTATTAAGGCTGCCCCTGAACGAAGACCCATTTCTATTACTGGATCCTCTGAAGGAAATATTCGAGGACCCGAAGCTTCCAATGTCAACTGAGATAATCTTCTGGTACATTCCTGGTCTGGACAACCTACCTAAACCAGTAAAACTATATTTTCAATTGACTTTTTGAAAAATGAGAATCAACATATGCACAAGTGATGGACTTGTTTATCTATGAGTGCTGATGCCATTGCCAGGAAGTCCTCAGGGCATTCTCACCACAGCAGTGGTCCAGCAAGCTCTGGTTTTCTGTAATAAGTAAAACGAATGTTCAGGATGCAAAGGGCTGACTGTGCAGAATGCTGAGCGCTTGGTAAACTGAATCCAACCTCAAGGAGGAAAACTAACCTTTCCTACAGCAGAAACACTACCAAAGTGGAAAGGTTCTCCCCTTTCATGTCCATGTAATTTGTATTAGTCACTTTGATATTATGAGACACAGAGAAATGTTAATAAATAAGACTCTGTAGTTTTTAACATATGGAGCCTGAGTGCTGGTTTTATTTTTTTCCGGCCACTCGAAGGCCAAAGGTCAAGTTCTCACAGTTTTCTGACTTGTTCGCCTCCACCCCAAGCAGGGAATGGCTCTCTGCCCCTTGACCTTCCACACAAAACTTCTCAGTGGGAGTCCTAACACAGAGAGGGATGTGAGCGGTGGAATATATATATCTATAGTTACTTTAAACTTCGACTATATACTCCTTTGAAAGACTATAGTCCCATATTACACATTAGTCAGACTTATGCTTCTTTATAGCTGAAAGTTTGCACCATTTACCAACCTCTCCCCAATTCCCCAAACCCCCAGCCACTGGCAACCATCATTCTACTTTGTTTCTATCAGTTAAGCTTTTTTTAAAAAAATGTTTTTATTGATTTTTTTTTTTGAGAGAAAGGAAGAGAGAAGGATAGAGAGGTAAAAACATCGATGAGAGAGAAACATCATCAATCACTGCCCCATGCACACCCACTACTGGGAATCAAGCCCACAACTCAGGCACGTGCCCTGACTGGGAATCCAACTGGTGACCTCTTGGTTCCTGGGTCGATGCTCAAACTCTGAGCCACATAGGCTGGGCTAAACTTTTTTTAAAGTTGATTTTTAAGAAGTTTCTGGGGGAAGCAGAGGAGCCGTGGTGACCTTCAAGACTTTGCAGGAGCTCAGAAGTAATGTGAGTAGCCGAAGGCTCTTCCAGGCACCTCTTCTTGGTTTCTCATCACTGCTCAAGTGCCTGCATCTTTTCACATCCTCCGGTCTCACATTTATAGGCTCACCTCTGTCCTTGTCTCCAGAGCTGGTCCTGACTCTTGGCTGGAGGGGTTTCTGAGGCCTTGCCGCATGTGGAGGAGACAGCTGCAGGTCATCCTTGGCACCCGTGTGGCTCTGACCTGAATTCTGATAGCTAAACACTTACTTTTGTGGTAGAATAAGAAACATTTGGTCTTGGTCCCCAGTTACACCGCACCTGACACCTTGGGAATCTCCTGAGTGACATGAGTGTCTTTGGTATGCTAAAGATGTGGCTCTATGTCAAGACGCTGCTAGCTAGCCTCAGGATGGGGGCTGTTTGCCAGAGATGCCAGCCATGGTTAGTTAGAAGCCTGGAACTTTCAGTCCCGCCTCCAAACCTCTGTAATCATGCCAATGTAATGAAACCTCTGAAAAAACGCTAAATGAAGAGGTTTTGGGAGATTCCAAGTTGGCAAACATACTCATGTGCTGGAAAAGTGGCCACTCCAATTCCACCGGGGCAGAGGCTCCTGGGCTCCAGACTCTACTGGCCCTTGCTCTATGTACCTCTCCATTTGGCTGTTCATTTGTATCTTTTTTTTTTCCAGAGTATGTTTCTATTTATTTTAGAGATGGAGGAAGAGGGATGGCGAGAGAAATATCAGTATGAGAGAGAAATATTAATGGGTTCCCTCCTATACATACCCTGACTGGGGATTGAACCCACAACCTGGGTATGTGCCCTGACCAGGAATCGAACTGGCGACCTTTATGTGCATGAGATGACACTCAACCAATTGAGCCACAAGGCCAGGACTGTATCTTTTATAATAAACTGTGTTAAATAACAAAATTCAACTGAGTCAATTTGAAGGTGAATTGTCTTTATTAAGCAATTCATTGGGAAACATTCCATCTAGCAGCTGGAAGTGTTGTCCAAAAAGAAAGTTTTTTTTATAGGCAGAAGGGTGTGGTGGAGGAGATTTTAGCAAAAGAAAACGAAAGATTATTTTAAGGCCCTTCCCTTCCCTTCCCTTCCCTTCCCTTCCCTTCCCTTCCCTTCCCTTCCCTTCC
>NW_006287671.1:582152-591677 GCF_000327345.1 Myotis davidii
CAACTATAATAGTGACTACAGCATTTCCCTGAGTTCTGTGAGTCATTCTAGCCAATTATCAAGTCTGAGGGGGATGGGAGTGGGGAGCCCTTGACTTTGAAGTCACATGGGACAGAGTGTGAGTGATCAGGGACCTGATACTTGCAGCTGGTTTCTGAAGCGAGTGCAGTCTTGTGGGACTGAGCCCTTACCTTGTGGAGTCTGACACTGACTCTAGGTAGTGTCAGAATTGAGTTGAATCCTAGGATGAGAGTTGGTATTGGAGAATTAGAGAATCAATTGATGTGAGGGAAAAACCTCACAGCCTCTACCCCTAGACGTGGTCTCCATCCTGCCCGTGGTTTTCCTACCTGCACCTCTCACCCAAGTCCAGGTTTTATTAACTTGCTCAGCTTCCAGCCCTTTCACACCTGGGCTTTCCCACTTGCTTCTGCCAAGCCCTCTAGCATCTGAGGTCTGGGCTTTCACCATCAGGCCAATGGCCGGGTCCCTGTTGCCTGATGACAGACATTCCCAAGCCTGACTCCTGGTTGGTCTCTAAACACTGTCTGCTATCTAATTGCCCACCATTGTCCCCTGTTTGCATCATTAGGACACCTTTTCTCCTCCGTAGAACTACCTGTGCTGCCTGCTCTATCCCATTTCTACTGCTCTGTATGCAGATAGCACACAGGGCTCTCCAGAAAGACTTGCAGCACCTTTGGGGGTCCTGCTCCCCCAGCCCCCCATTCCTGGCTAATTAGTGGGCTGATCGGTTCCTGGATCTGGACCCTCACACCATGTCCTGAGACATCACAGCCAGATTCTGAGAAATGATGTCAGCAGTGAACTTGGCCTCCCTAGGACCTAATTAAATTAAACTGTTTAGTGCCAGGGCTTGGCACCTGGTGTAGCTTTGAGGGTCACAGGACTGTCATTGCCAGCCCACGATACAGGCAGAAGGGGCCGAAAGTTAGAGGAAAAACAAAGAGATTAAGGAAGGGAGAAGGTGATGGAGCAAATGTGCACGTTGAAGGGAGTGTCACAACCATGGTCTCTGGTGCCTTCCATGGCAACTATTTTACTAGACACTCAATGATCAACAGAGTGTCATTGGAACGGGAGCAAGTGCTGCCCTCAAAGAGCAAGAACAGAACTGTATACGGACTCTGGTGGCCCTTTCAAGTAGAGTGTGCAGAGAACATGGGTTTGGCTTCAAACAAACCTGAGTTTACCTCTCAGCTCTGCTCCTTTTGAGTTGAATAAACTTGAGTCAACTACCTATCTGCCCTTTCAAAGCCTCCATTTTCTCACTTCTAATGTGGGGATGACAACACCAATTTCTAATGAGATGATGCATGCACAACACCCAGTGGCATGCTTGGCATAAAGGAGGTGACACCATGCCCCTCCTTCCTTGTCACAGTTCCCTGTCACAGTGCCAGGGCAGAACAGTCCTGGTGGCTTTGCAGGACCATTTGCTGCTTTTCCTGGATGGTGCCGTGAAGCAGCAGATTGCTGCACACTGCCCAGTACCCACTGACCTAAGGTCAGCCTGTGTTCTGATGCTACAATTGGTTCAATTGCCTACATAAATGTCTCTTAAAGGAACCAGTTGCATACAAAAGTGCTCATCAGTGAGATGGCATATTGAGATTTTTGTAGGTACCCAATATTCAGGTGCATTGCCATTGGGACTGCTGGGATGACAAAGAGGCAGACATCCCCCACCCTCTGTCCCCCACCCTCCTAAACCTAGGGAGTCACCCTGGAAATCAGCTGAGTCTTTCCATGAGGAATAAGTATTGCAAAGATGGCAGGTTGCATGGCAGCCTTTTATTCATGCACATATGTGCAACTAAATATCCAACAGATGTTTTGGGGGCCTCTGTTACATGCCATCACAGTGCTAGCTGGGAGGGATGCAAGACACAGGGAAACACTGAAGAATAGTTCGGCTCTGGTCAGTGTGGTTTGGTTGGTTGGAATGTCATCCTGTACACTGAAAGGTGGCAGGTTTGATTCCTGATCAGGGCACATACCCAAGTTGCTGTTCAATTCCCAGTGGGAGGCAATCTATTGATGTTTCTCACATCAATGTTTCTCTCTCTCTCTCTCCCCTTTCCTCTCTCTAAAATCAATTAAAAATAGTTTGTCTACATTAAAAATTCTAGAGTCAGGTGAAGAGCTTTCTGATATAGAGTGAAAAATCAATTATTATTTGTGAATTGGGCAACTTTTGCTTTCCTATTTGCTACAGAGCATACTTTTAAAAAATAAATTTTTTATTGATTTCAGAGAGGAAGGGAGATGTAGATAGAAACATCAATGATGAGAGAGAATCATTGATCGGATATCTCCTACATGCCCCCCACTGGGGATTGAGCTCCCAACCCAGGCATGCCCTGACCAGGAATCAAACCTTGATCTCCTGGTTCCTAGGTCGACGCTCAACCACTGAGCCATGCCAGCTGGGCTTGCTCTAATATCGTTTAAACTGCCTCAGAGTGAGCCCAGGTCACGGGGCTGGGCTGGCTTTTGGGGAGCCCACGTGTGAATTAGAGAACTGACTGCATGAGTCTGTTGGGAAAGATCCTGCATGGATGGAGGAACTTCATGAGGCATGGGTGGTTTTCAACACAGTCATATCCATTCCCACGTGGTGTATTTTGTGCTGACATTATATTTCCTGGCATTTGATGAAATGATGGTGTGGCCAACTCACTTTCATTCTGACTCATTTGTGGGAAGGGAAATTTAATTCTCTGGGAATTCTTGTTTGTATTTGTGTTAAATCATTTGTCTGCTCTTTAATGATTTATACACACAGTGCAAAGAGGTCCCAGAATTGCCTTCCTGATTGTCCCACCCTCACCCCTCCCTCATTCCACCCCAGGTTAGAGATAATTTAGTCTTGCGCTTTAGGGAATCCACCCAAGACACTACTCTTTAGCTTACTGGTTCCTTTTATACGTATATTTATACTCTATTGATATTGGGCTTTTAGATGAATATAAAGACTTGAGGATGCTTGAATAGGTACTATGTGGTATTCTGTGCTATTAACATGCTGAACTGCTTTGCTTCCTTAACTCAGCAATTAGTCTCTTCCCAAACTTGATGCACCCTTTTTAGATCATAAATTGTAGTCCTCTGATTTATTTTTCTCGAGTTCATATGCTTAATGTGGATGGGCCTTTGGTGCTCATTAAAACAGAGACTTCTATTTGAAGGGCTGCTCTCTACGTAGCGCTGATGGAACCTCGTTATTACGCTTCTCCTTTCTGGCCATCTATAATTTAGTATAGTGCTCCATTCATGTAATGTTTCAGCATTTGTAGTGCCTATGAGTAATTGACAGTATACAATGGTAATAATAAATCAGACAGGCCAGGCTTAGCCCTTTATGGTCAGTTTCACTGTCAACAAGAAAGAAAGGCTAAAAATTGGTGACTGCCATTAACTGGGAGGTTTTCAGATCATAAAGTCAGAGAAAGCACATTCATTGACCTTTATTATTAATACCTTTTGAGTGACTGTTTAAAATAGACTTCCCTGGTTGGATAAGGAGTCATAAAAAAAATGGTTCCCCATTTTTAAAAAAAATTATTGCAGTTTCTTTCAAAGGAATGACTTATCTTGACAAAGTGAGTGAACTTGAGTTGTATATAGTAGGCAAACGATATAGGAGGCCTTGGGCCACATGATGTGGTATGTATGTCACAGCGCTCCTGAAATTAGGATTTATTTTCTTGAAATCTGGACCAGGGTGGCTCAGTATACAACACAGAGTGGTGCACACTGTGAAGCACAATAGTGTGTCTGGGACACTCTTGTAAAGGTTCCATTGCCTGGGGACAGTCCTGGGAATCTATGTTTTTGTGAGAGAGGTACCTAAAATGTTCATTGTTGATTGTGAGTATTCCACATGAACTTAATACTGGGCATTGTCTCTTCATAACTATTTTTCCTGGGAGAGAGATGTAGGGGTCGAAAGTTGGCAGGAGGAAACATGTAGCTGTCTCTGAGGAAAAATAACCTCTGATGCTTGAACACTCTGGTGCTGTGTCATACAAACCCATATGAAGCTGGGTTAGATGAGGTGACAATGAATGAACTCTAGAGGCAGGTCAACCTCTAGATTTTATTTCCCGACTCTGCCATATATGCACCAGCAACGTGGCGTTGGGTAACGTACTTCATCTCTCAAAAGCTCAGTTTCCTTGTCTCTAAAATGGGGAGGAAATTCCTGCCTCATAAGTATGTTTTGAAGAGATGATTTGATTTGCACAAACACCTGTTAGCTTTTCCTCCCCCGTATTTCTGGAGAAGTGGAGTCATCAGGCAGCATCTGGCTCTATAGACTCAGAAATCTTTTAGCATTCATGAAAAGCAGTGTGATGTCATGGGTTAAGGCAGACCCTGGACTCTGTACCAAGAAAGTGTGCTGAGCAATTTAATTAGGATTATGGTTGACAAGGCCATCTCTTAAACATCAACCTGTAATAAATCATGTGTGCCTGTGAGTAAAAATAAAATAAGTTCTACAGGTATACATCTTGTTTTCAGGTCAGAGGTTTTTTTGGTATTGATATATAAATTAAGTCAAGGAAGCCTACTTAACTAATAGTACCCGTTTTTAGCAATAAAAATGTGCTGTAATGAATTTATTTCAGGATATCAGTCAATGTGTGTATGAATATAAACACACACACACACACACACACACACACACACACACTCTTTATATCATGAGGGCTTATTAAAAAAATTGCTGAGCACTGGCTGGGTGGTTCAATTGGATGGAGTGTTGTCTTCTATGCCAAAGGGTTACAGGTTCAATCCCTGGTTGAGATGTGTACAGGGGGCAACCAATTCATGTCTCTTTCGCTCTTTCTCTCAAAATCAATGAAAAGATATTCTCAGATGAAGATTGGAAAAAAAAAAAGAATTGCTGAGTCCCTTCTTGTGGGGCCATATGGTTTGATCATGATTGTGAACAAGTTAATGTGTAGGTGATTTTTTATTTTACCCATGTCTCAGAGCAGAATAGGACAACAGACAGGTAGAAATAAGGGTCAAAACGTGGTCTTTAAATACTAGTTTCTCACAATGTAGAGAGTCTCATGTTCATTAACACAGGGGCTCCCACAATCTGGGTTTGTAGCATCATTTGTCTGTCAGGTCAAACCTGAAGAATGGAGGTTAGTCTTTCAGCAACAAATACCCATCTCTTTATTGAAATTGAAGAGGGCTGTTAAGAAGAGGTCTACATAGCACAACTCTGGATATATGAAGTACTTTCTAGACTGATATTCCTAAAACAAATATATGATGAGCTGGGGTTCCAGAGAGCTCTGCTGGATTTTGTGAGCACCAATGAAAAGAGTTGGGATCCTCTGCTAACAAATCTCTTTCCAAAGAAAGGTAAATAAATGAAGCCATCAGGACAAAAGCCATTATGGGCACTAATAAAGAGTCAAGAGAAGAGAAAATCAATCCCCTGTGTATGGCTCTGAATACCATTCTCTGTGGTCAGGAATCAGGTGGTACATGTGTGAATCCCCACATTAATGATGCAGGAGAGGGTTTGAATAGAGCAGAGACAGTGGCAGAGAGATTGATAAAGTTCTTACCAAACT
Source organism: Myotis davidii (assembly GCF_000327345.1). Classification (NCBI taxonomy): domain Eukaryota; kingdom Metazoa; phylum Chordata; class Mammalia; order Chiroptera; family Vespertilionidae; genus Myotis; species Myotis davidii. The sequence continues at coordinate 587,774 of NW_006287671.1, forward strand.
GTGTGTGTCTCTGAAAGAGTTCCATTAAGGAGATGTGTCCTTGGAGTGGGAGGTGGTGGTTTTGCTTTAAAAGGTGAAGAGGCTGAAGCTGAGAAGGAATAGCAGTCCTGAAACCTTGAGGTGACTGTAGAACTTTAATGGACCAATGGCAAGTGTTGTGGGTTAAATGGTGTCTCCTCAAAAGATATGTTCAAATCCTAACCCTTGGTACCTGTGAAGGTGACTTTATTTGGAAATGGGGTCTTTGCAGATACCATCAGGTTAAGGATTATACTGGATCAATGTGGTTTCTAATTTAGTGACTGGTGTCCCTATGAAAAGAGGGAAGAGGACCCTGTGACAACAGAGGTAGAGATTGGAGGGATGCAGCTGCAAGCCCAGAAAGTCAAGGATTTCCAGCCACCTCTATACGCTAGGAAGAAGCATGGATGGGCTCTTTCCTGGAAGCTTCAAGGGAGTGTGGCCCTGTCTCCACTTTGGTTTCAGACTTACGGCCTCCAGACTGAGAGAATACATTTCTATTGCTTAAGTCACTCAGTTTGTGGTGTTTGTATGGCAGTCCTCACCATTACTGAAGCTCAAACCCTGCCCCCAAACTCCCAGGTTAGTTCACTACTTGACAGAGAAAAGGCTTTCCATGAATGGATGGATGGATGGATGGATGGATGGATGGATGGATGGGTGAGTAGATGACTGGAGAGAACCTTTGGGAAATATGAAGTGGAATATGTAAAATTAAAGTATATGGGCTGCCATTTCCCAATTCTATGCTGATAGAAGGCATGGCTAATGGATTTTAGCATTCTTTCTGAGTATTGCAGAGGATGCCTCATATGGTTTTTGAACTACTAATAGAAGCTGACAATCATATTTTGTATTTGAGAAAAATAAAAGCATAACGACTCTTTTTTGAAACTTCAAAGTTATTAAAAATATTGTTAAATAGAAGTCACAATTCTGTATACAACTCCTTCATGAATTTCTTTCAAGGTTTAAGTAAAATTAATTAAACCCATATATATGTTTTTGTGCTTTCCATGTGCATAGATTTTACATTAAGAAAAAATATCTCAATGCTTTATGATCTTTGCAGTTGACTGGAGGGTGGTGAAGCCTTTAAGTAAAGACTCCATCTCAAAAGGGGAGCAAATAATAGAGCAAAGTGTGGGATTCTGGAAGTTGAAGTGGTCAATAATAATGGCATTGTTTACAACCAATCACTTACCAGGATGACAGGACCAATGGAGAAAGGAAATTACCTACCCACCCACATAATTGTACCAATTGCTAGAATCGGATAATAGGCCATAAAAAAATCAATCCAAGAGAAGCATAAGGAGATATGCATGAGAGTTGATCTTTGTTATTATTGGTCTTCATTTGCAGCCACATTTGAGAACATACTCAATGACAATGGGATGTCATTTCTGATAAGATATCCTCTTGGTCTCTGCTTTCATGGTCTCCTTTTGTTGGGAATGAATTTTTTATTTTCTCTACTTTTTGTGTTTTGATTTTCATAGTACGGTGCCTGGGTTCTATGGAGAGGGAGAGAAAGAAAAGGACCCTTAATTGTGCAAGGAGCAGTACCAGGGAAGGTATCAAATTCCCTATGTGACTTGTCTCATTTGATCCCATTAGGTATTGACGATGGTTACCTTTACTCTACAGAGGAGGAAACTGATGGTCAGAGTTGTTAAGCCATTGGCTACGCTACTAAAGAGGGGATTCAAATTCAGGTCTGTTTGTCTGAACTGAAAGTCTTTTTTTTTTCTTTTTGCTATTGAACAAGTCCCTGATTCCATAGCTAAAGGTTTAGAGCCAGATGTATTATGAAATTCAGTAGGGACGCATATCCCACATATTACTTAATATTCCCAGTGGGGTCTGGGGCAGCACCAAGTAATCAAACCCATTAATATTTTAGCAGTTAAACATCAACATTGAAAGTAAATAGGATAAATAAAAAATACAAATAGCCTCATTTTTTTGTTTGCCAAATGGTTTTGTACCTATTTTATGAAATTTTTGATTTCCAGAGCTTTTGGCTTTCATAATTTTGGATGAGAAATTGTGGACCTGCATTATACTGGCTCCCAGGAGAGAGTGCGTACATTTATCCTCTTCCTCAGGGAACTCCTAAATGGAGAAAGCTAGAGTTAAAAAAACAAAAACAATTGCCTGATGCTGTTGCTCATTGGCCAAATTGACATACATTTGGCGTTTTAAAAATGAAAATGGTTTTAAGAACAAATTGGTAGTAGAAGCCTAATAGTCCTTCACAGGCCTCCTGAATACAGAGAATTGGGAAGACCAGGCATCTCCCATAGTCTTCTTGAACTAATCCCATCCTGGGCTCATTGAACTGTAATTCTAAACCGCAAGACACGTGAAACAGTCATTTGGACCTCACATGAAACCGATACTCTGTTTCTCTTTTCTCAACCCCCCCTCACCCCCCTTCTCAGATATATCTGCTGAGGACTGACGGGCATACCAGAGAGCCACTGATATTTGTTCTAAATAATTGGTTGACCCTTTGAAGATAAGGTTAGGTCAGATAAAATGAAATTTTCAAGTGAAGGGCCAGATTCTCATCCTAGAATATCTGTAGTTTACTTGGAGGATGGGTTTTTAGCCTTGTTCTATCATTTCATGATTCTCTATTTACTAGATACACTTACCCACACTTCCTCCCTTCTGCCAAACCTCTCCCACTCCATCTCTTTTGTTGGTGTCATTTTGATCACCTTCCTCCCACTCTGTAGCCAGACCCAATAAGACCAAGCTGGGCCAATCTCATTTTTATCTCTTGATTTTAATTATATGACGCAGAAACTGAGTACATCAGGTTAAGGACTCTGGTTTGTAAGGTCATGTCCTTGCATGCCCTTCACCCTGGCATGTTGTAAAGGAACAGAAAGCAAGAAACTCATTCACAGAAAAAAGATTTTAATGTAGCAAATTCCAGAAACATGGAGAGAGGAAGAGAGAGAGAGAGAGAGAGAGAGAGAGAGAGAGAGAGAGAGAGAGAATGGAAAGATATATACTAAAGATTTGGTTCATGTGATTGTGGAGACTGAGAATTCCAAGCTCTGCAGTTAGTAAGCTGGAGACTCAGAGCGCTGATGGTGGAGCTTTAGTCTGAATCTCCAGGCTCGAGAACCAGGAAAGCCAATGGCATAAGTTGCAGATGGTGTTTGAGTCCAAAGGCAAAAGAAGACAGATGTCTCAGCTCAAAGACAGAGTCAGACAGTGAGAAAGAATTCTTCCTTTCTTCCTTCCTTCCTTCCTTCCTTCCTTCCTTCCTTCCTTCCTTCCTTCCTTCCTTCCTTTCTTTCTTTCTATATATATATATATTTTTAAAAATATATTTTATTGATTTTTTTACAGAGAGGAAGGGAGAGAGATAGAGAGTTAGAAACATCGAAGAGAGAGAAACATCAATCAGCTGCCTCCTGCACACCCCCGCATCGGGGATGTTGCCCACAACCAAGGTACATGCCTTGACCGGAGTCGAACCTGGGACCTTTCAGTCTGCAGGCTGACACTCTATCCACTGAGCCAAACCGGTCAGGGCAAAAGAATTCTTTCTTATTTAGCCCTTTATTCTATTCAGGTCTTCAACAGATTGGGTCACACTCCACATTGGGGAGGGCAACCTGTTTTACACATTTATTCAAATGTTAATCTCACCCAGAAACACCTACCCAGACATATCCGGTAGTAATTTTTGACCAAATATCTGGGCTCTTTGTCAAGTTGATGCATAAAATTAACCATCACAACCCTTGTAATAAATCTTCCTTAGGGCAGCGTTTACAAAATTTACCTAAATGATTTAGAGACCATGGATTGGTGGAAGCCAAGATTGCAAGCTCTTGGGAATGTCCTGTCATAGTCC
>NW_006287671.1:591994-594249 GCF_000327345.1 Myotis davidii
ACCCTTTTGGGGGGTCGAACGACCCTTTCACAAGGGTCGCCTAAGACCATCGGAAAACACATATATAATTACATATTGTTTTTGTGATTAATCACTATGCTTTAATTATGTTCAATTTGTAAACAATGAAATTGGGGGTCACCACAAAATGAGGAACTGCATTAAAGGGTCGCGGCATTAGGAAGGTTGAGAACCACTGCTCTAAACCGTTGGAACATCTGCTGTTAAGAATGGCTTTGCTTACTAGGGGTCTTGGGCTGTGCCAGATACTTTATGTTAATATGGTTAGGATCTTGGTCCAAATAGTATTAGCTTGACCTCTGGAGGGAATGGAACTAAGTTCAGCAATATGGGCGATCAGCCATGCCTATGTGATTGACCCCAGTAAAAAACTCAGGTACCAAGCCTTGGGTGAATTTCCCTGGTTGGAATGACTTCATCCATGATGTTTCAAATCATTGCTAGGAGAATTAAGCACTGTCCATGGGACTCAACTGGGAGAGGACAAATGGAGGCTTGTGCCTGGCTTCTCCTGGACCCTGTCCTGTGTGCCTTCAGTGTGGCTAATTTAATCTGTTCACTGTAATAAACTATAATTGTGAGTAGCATATAGCTGTCTAAGTTCTGTGAGGCCTTCAGTTGAATCACTGAATTTGAGGGTGATCTTCGGGACCCACAAACATAGCCACAAAATCTCAACAGCTTAACATAATTATCTTTTGCTGTTCAGGTAAAGTTTAATCAGAGCTGGACACTCTTTGGGCCAACACTCCTCTGAACAGCTAGGGAATTGAGTGTTGCCATTTTGGAGTCCATGGTTTCTAGTCACACAGTTGACAGAATGGCAACTGACATTCACATAGATGACAGAATGAGAACAAGGGAAAACATGCAGGATATTTGAGGGATGAGTCTTGTAAGTGCATCATTTTTGCCCAGGTAGCATTGGCCAGAATCCAGTCACATGGGGCCAACCTAATGCAGGGAGGTCGAGAAGGGTAGCTTCCTGTGTCACCAAGAAGAGGAAATGAAAAGAAAAAGGAATAAGAAATTAAATTGGTGAGTCTAATTAGTCTTTATCAAATCCTTGACTTCATGGATATCAATGGTAAGTCAAAGTCAAGTTTATATAAGTATAAAAAATGTGTTGCATAAAGAAAGGTATTATTAAAAAAAAAGTAATTATGACAAAAATTCTGAAGTGGTAGATGAATAACTGAAGTCTGGGTAACATTGGACCAGATAATGGCCATGGGGACATTTTGGCTACAACATGCTTCTGTGATGATACCGACTAATTGTCACCACAGTCTTCTTCAAGATCCTGGGACTGTAAGCTTACAGTTTTAAGAGTTTAGAATTTTATGTCAATCTGTTTCTAAATCTAGATAGGAAAAAATAATGGCTAGAAAACTTTATTTTTTTAACATTTTGCTACATCAAAACTGAATGAACATTTAATTTTCATTCAACATTTTCTTCTTAGGAGCAACTATAAGAACAATTCTTTTCCAGCCTATGTACTAGTATATTAGTTTTCTCTTTTGAAATAAAGTTCCATCCTGGCCAGGTATAGCCACAAAATCTGGCTTATTCCTACCATATGATTTACATGGCTTAGTGAACATTTTCTTGTCAAAAATATAGCAGGAAGTTTGAAAGCTCAGGGAAAACTTTTGACAGCTGACAAATCTTTTGAATACACTGAACTTCTCAAAAGCATTTTTTCTAGGTAAACTTTCATTCACCTTGTGAAGCTAAAAGAGAAAAAAGGACAAACATATAACAAACAAAACCATGTTGGCAGAAAAGCTGTATTAGAAAATTAGTATTCTACACAGCCAACAGTTACACTGCCTGACAATAACTTTAATAAGATAGTAAAATAATTTTAAAACATCCAAGCTTCTTACTAGACTTAATACATGAATTTGGCAATGTAGCAGGATACAAAATTAACCCCAAGAAATCTGAGGCATTTCTATACACCAATAGTGAACTTTCAGAAAGAGAGATTATAAAAACAATCCCGTTTACCATCGCACCAAAAAAATTAAGCTACCTAGGAATAAACTTAACTAAAGAGGTAAAAAACCTCTACTCAGAAAATTACAGGACTTTGAAAAAAGATATAGAGGAAGACATAAACAGATGGAAGAACATACCGTGTTCATGGATTGGTAGAATCAACATCATTAAAATGTCCATACTACCCAAAGCAATCTATAAATTCAACGCACTTCCCATTAAAATAC
>NW_006287671.1:595570-608461 GCF_000327345.1 Myotis davidii
GGTAGGGGAGTCCAGGGGAATGTCAAGGTGGAGGTGGGGGGACGGTGGAATGGACACATATGTAATACCCTTTGTAATACTTTAAGCAATAAAAAAAAATAAAACATCCAAGCTTCTAGAGATCCCACAAGAGTCTCTTATCTTATAGAATTTGAGAATTTTGGGATCTGTGGAATTCAAGGGGCACCTCACCTCATTCATCCCTCAGCCTTTGCCAGGGCTGCCTGAAAAGCACCCAAGAGTTTTAGGAGTTGATTGACCAGCTCTGAGCTCTTTTTCTCAGCAGAACCTCTCATCAGTTGATGTTTAGGACTGTGTCACAACTTTGGAAAAGGATGAGTAATTTTTACCCAATGCCATAAATCCTTACACTTGGTCTGCAGTTTACTCTGCTATTTTGAGACAAAATGGCAACCTTTAAAGTTTTCCAATAGAGAAATTTCCTACAATATTAAACAGCTTGTAGTAAAATTTGGTATAGAATGAGAATAGGGAAACTTGATTATTTTGAGTGGGGTCCTTAGTTCAGATGGCTATGATTCCATCTTCTTATTAGAAATATTTTTAAAAAAGACTCCAAAAACTTATGCCAACTGTAGGTGATATATGTGAGATGTCTATCAATAACCTAGAAATAAGGTGGATTAATTAAATAGTACTAAATTAGACTAATTAGATAAAATTAAATGGCATGTGTTGGCTCCTGGGAGTCTAGAAATGAGATTGTTGAATTGAGTAGAAATAAATTAGACTACTTAAATAAAATTAAGTAGAAGCTGTCAGTCCATGGGAACAGCTCTTTGACTTGTAATTTAACCAGTGATATTAATATAGTATAAGAAAGAACATTTATTTATTACAGCATAAAAAGTGGGTTCAAGAGAAGCAAACTCTGCCAATATCCCTTAGTACTACTTACCTATTTTATATGCTCTACATCCAAACTTCTAATTACCCAGCTTCCTGGGATACTGGAAATAACAAACCCATTCCAGTAAATTAAGCAGAAATGAAATGTATCATATGATCTTGGATAACTCCACAAGTGTCTGGGGCTGGGGGTCAGTACTCTGCAGCCTAAAGCAGAACTCATGGTGGATGGCTTCAGGGATGATCCCACTCTATCAAGCTGTGATAGAGTGCACTATTGGTGTTGGAAAGAAGAACCCAACCATTGGTCACTGCTGCCTTAAAAGCACCTTCAATGTCCGCCCCAAACAAATTCGATTCTGCACAACTCTAGGTTAAACTCTCATGAGGGTGTGTTTGATTGGAAAAGTCTTGGTCCCATGGCTTCACCTTAGCTTCAAGGGAATCTGGGAAAGTAGACTTTCTGATGCTACCTTGGCAGATGCCACTCATGAAGGACAAAGTCCCCAAATATAGAAAGCATACAAAGGTCTGGCACAAGGGAGGAGCCAGATGAGAGAATTAGCACTCTGGTCACGGGAATGCCACATTGCACATTGTAATGAAGATACCATTCTGTATTATTCATTGGTTTTGACCTGGGAGCATCTGACTTCCTTTGGGTCTAGTGGAAAAGTCAGTTTCTAGACCTTCCAGGCTGTGGAACAAACTTGAGCCATAATAAACTCATCAAGCATGCTGAGGGAGGCCCTCTGCTGCCAGCCAACCAGCCAGCTTTCCCCTGGCAACATCCTTTGTTTTAAATCTCAACAGAAATGTCTTAGATTACATTTAAATCAATCCTCAACCAAGTGGCCCAACATAAAAAAGAGGATGACAGGAATTGCTTTATTACCAGGTACTGTTTTGATTAATGTGAATTTCTACCTTAAATGTGCTCAGGTTGGGAGTTGGGACCATGTCAGCTGGACTGAGAGGTGAGTGAGGGGCCCAGGTGCAGGAGTGTGGGTGAGAATGGTCTGTTCCAGGTGTAGGCAATGTCCATAAAGAATTTAAAAACAATAAAATCAACTAAAAGTTGATGCACTCTATATTATCACCATGGGTCGGCAATTCTAAACCATGTCAGTGATAAATTACTCCAATCCAAAAAAAATCTTTTTTATTGGCTATATTCTAAATGATTATTAAAATTATGTTTGACGTTTACTAACACACATGCATCTTAAATTAGCATAGTTTTATTTCTGACTCTTTAATAATGACTGCATTCCACATGGCAGTTAATTTGAAGAACTCGTTACATACTGGACTCGGAGGTCTGTGGACTCAGCCACATGTTTGTTTTGAGAGTAAATGTGTAAAGAATGATCTGGAATTGTTTGAGCTCGCTTTGGGCACAGCATGTGTCTCCCACCCTCATGATACTGTTGGTTCTGTGGTTAAATAGCAGATGTGAAATACACAATGATAGCCTACTTAATATGAAGACGAAGATGCGGAATCTGAGTTTTTAAAATTCCATCACCCTCTGTGACCACCTGGAGATTTTGTGCTTAAAATTGAAAACAGGAACTTCAAAATGTAATATTTTTGTTTGATAACTGCAAATATTACTTCATAAAGGAAATAGTCTACTAAATTTTGAATAACATCCTTAAAATAGGAATTTCTTCTAAACATTTTAATCACTTTACAACTAAAGAACAAATGCATCAAAAATAGTGGCTATGGCTCATACCGCATGAGTATAAGTGAAAATAATTTTATCCTATGGAGAAGGGTGAATTGAAAAATTATCTGCTCCAAGTGTCAAAGTCCTAGCTTCTCTGTGGGGGATGTCTCAAGATCCCTGAGGATTTGGAGTAATAATGTTGATGGTTAATCCTCGTCTCACCATGGCCAAGTGAGTAAGGTGCATTCCACATTGGCCCTGTGGCATTCTTTCCAGCACTATTGCAAATATTATGCCTAAGAGAAACAAACAGAAAAAATACAAAGAACAACAACAAATCATAAGTTTTATATTAAGACAAAGAACTACATGCAAAATTAATAGTAGTGATAATAACAAAATATTGGGTGGAAGACTTTTCATTTGGATCCTGGTCTCTTACCATCACCTCTAGGTTCCCACTTCAAGGAACAGTTCCCTTTTGGGGGTGCCAGTTAGGTGCTGTATCACACAGGGCAATCCTGTGAGGTCGATCCTGGGGTCATCCAATTAGCAGATGAAGGAACTGGGAGTGGGGAGATTAAGCAATTTGTCTGAAGGCTCAGGAAAAGGAGCTGGGAGTGAAACCTGTCTTTCTGGTTTCAAAGCCAGGTTTTTTCCACTCTGCCTCTGAAGAGCAGAAACTCATCATCTCAAATTGTCCAGGGTTTTCTGAAGTCTTAGTCTTGTGACCATCATTCTTTCCCTCCATGCCTTGGTGCTGCTCAGAACTGAAGGCAGTTTTGAGCAGGGGTCACAGGGCATGGTTAAGCTGCCCAATGACTGGGAACAGTCCGAGCTCCTTTCCTCCTCCAGGCCCTGTGCAAGAGGCCTTCTCCGCAGCCCATCTCTGATCTTCACCAACCAGCTTCCTAGAGGAGGGACCCCAGGCCTTTGCTTCTGAAGGCGAGCAGGCCCTCCTAACTGCTGCATTTCACACATGTTCCAGCTCATCTTGCCAAGTGCTTCTGGTCCTAATCTTTGATGGAAACTTTTAGATTTTCTTTGTTTTTAGCTTCCAGGTTTGGGGCTTTCCTGTTATTGCTTCAAGGACCAGGCAGTGGTCACATTCTCTCTTGCTGAGCCCTGAGAGCTTGCAGGATCAAACCCCAGGCATGACTGGAAGGGAAGAGGAAGGCAGGAGGTGGAGTGTACGGAAGGTGGGAATGCTGTTGGGTCTCCCTTCTCTCTCCTTTCCCCGTCTGAGATGAGCATGGGACTTCTGTCGGCTGCCATTCCAATAATTTATTTTTGTCCTATTCCCATTATTTCATCATTTCATTTTTTAGATAGGCAAGGAGTCCACTTGTTTTAAATATCAAAAGGCATACAAGATACCCTTGTCTCACTCCCACCCCCACACCCAGTTGCCCTGCATCTCATCCCAAGGGAAACCACTGTTACAGTTACTTGTGTGCACTTCCAGAGTGGTTACATGCGTATCCATGGAAACACAAGCAAGTACTCCACAATATTTATGCCCAGAAAACAGTAGTGTTCCATACTGAATTCTCACTTAATGAGGTTTTCCATGGGGGATGGGAGCAGGGGAGATGAGGAATATCTGACAGCTATCCAAGGAATTTGCACAATTGCTCAGTGAATTTATAGGGTGGTGAGTCTGAGGAATGTCGGCTGGTTCAGACTAGTAAGGATGTGCTGGACTTCTTTCTGATTTCTTTTATTTTTCCCCTCTATCTCTTTAGGCAAATGCTCTACATGTTTGCCACTCTCTTGATCTGCCCAGCATTGTTGATCTCGATCTTTGTTGCCGAGACACAGACTCTCACTGAGCAATTCCGCAAATTTGGTCTCACGGCACCATACGCCTTATGCCAAACAGACACGGGTCTCTCCCGCAGACTGTCTCCCATCAAAGCACGCGGATCCGCTCCTGTCAGCTTCAGTGAGAGATCCAAAGGCAAGTTTGCCTCTTGGAATGAATCTGCCTATCAAGCGTAATTGTGCTTGGGTAAATACTCCGCGAATAATCAAACTATTTCTGCTTCACGACTCCTGGGAATGCAAACCTCAGTGATGCCAGTTCAGAGAGGCCCCTCGAACTGCTCTTGTCAAAACACCATGTGGGGGTTCTCCTGCCAGCCAGCATTACCCGGCACTGCCAATCCCTACTCGATATTTCAGTAAACATGTTGAATGGAAATCAACTGGTTAGTTTGTGGAGTTAAATGAGTTTAGGAACATGATCAGTGAAGCGACGTGAGGAAGAGGTGCAAGCTTTCTCCTCATTCCTGTCAACAGGCTGGTCCCACCTGGTCCGAAGGTGCCAGTCACCTGAGTCTGGGTGGCATCCGAAAGAAATCTGCTCCCAGTGCATCCAGCCATTAAAAAGGACTATGGTAATAATCCCAACAAATTCTTCAGAGATCACTTCTTCATGGTGGTGCTTTTCTTTTCCTCCTATGGCAAGGGCCCTAAAGGCACCGTAGCCTTCCAGGCATGTAAACATTCTCATGGTTTAAAGTGCCACGTGGCTGTCTGGGTCTCCCCTTTTCCCACAGTTGTGTTATTCTGAGAAACCACTTGATGTCGTGTGCTCCATAGGAAGCGTCTCCTCACGTGGGCCTTTGTACTTGGTCACTGGGAAGGGTGGGCTGGATTAGTAGCACAGCTGGTGATGTGGTAAGACAAACGGCTCACCTCTAGGATTTCCTCTGCATCCACCTTTGGAGAGAGTGAGGTGGGTCACCCAGGGGTCACTGTCATGGCTGCAGTGACAGTGCATGGTTACAGGCTGCACTATTTGGACACAGAGAGGCAGAGCCCATGGAGGGAAACGGATTCTCTCCTGGGTAAAGGCAGATGGTAACGATCAGCTTCACCTTGGGCTCTGTGTCCCTGTGCATGTGAGAGCTCTCAGGTCCCAAGGCCTCCTTCCCTGTTCAGTGGTGCCAGGGGAAAGGGAAGCAGCGCCTTTCTGGTGAGGCCAGGCTGTAGGTCTGGGTGGAGAAGGGGGAAGGTATGTCTTCTTTCTCTGAGAAGCGAACCTCATTTTCTAAACCCCCAGGGATTTCTTCCGTTCTTTGATTTTTTCCCTCTGTTTCCTGCATTGCAGTCCGAGGGGCCCAGGAGAGCAGGGGGCTGTTGGTCCAGAACCCTACCTTTGGGAGGTGAGCAAATTACTTTTCTTCTGGGACCATCCATGTTCCAGCCCTCTTCCCACTTCTTGGAATTCTTACCACCACCACCACCACCTCTCCTGTCCCTCCCTGTAGGTTCTGGTGTGTCCTCAGGAAATGCAGGGCCTCCACTCCTACTAGTTAAGGTGCAATGGGACCAGTCCTGTTACATCGCTGCTCCTCCCTTCTGTCTATGCCTTAGTTGTTGTGACTTCCATCACTCCCCCAACCCCCAGGGGGTTCAGACACTTGAATCCATGCCCCGTGGAGGCCCTAATGGTAGATGCCCCCTTGCTGATTTCGAATATCCATTTCAGTCTCTGGTTTCTATTCTGGAGCTGCTACAAGACCCCGAGTTCCTGCAGAGGGACTTTCCCATGGCAACCCCCCCCCTCCCCCCCCCGCCCCCGATTTTCCTGGTTTAAAATGTGGAGGGCCATCCTCAGTGATTCCAGTGCTTTATTGTGTGTTTGTCATGGGGCTGGGAGGGCACGGAGCCAGACAAACAGGCTCCCCCCTCCCACCCCCGTACCAGGAGTAGACTTTGGGAAGTTTCAGGTTTGGGGGCTCTGGTCTGTACAATGGAAGAATGGCACCCACTTCTTGGGCTCCTGGTGGAACAGTAAATGAAATGATGTTCATACACCACCTGACCGGCAATCATGTCAGTTTCTTTTTCCTTCCCTTTCTGTTAACCCAATCCTGCCCCTGGTGTTAGCCCATTTCCATCTGCCTTTCCCACAGCCAGGACTTCACACCTGGCTTCGAGTCCACCTTTCTCTATCTTTAGCATGCCCAGCTGTTTTCCCTGATAGCTGTGAGCCCCGCTTCCTACACAATTTGTACAAGGTGCAACCCGAGTGAGCGCTGGGAATTAGCACATACATTAAAAGTCTCCTGTAAGCATTTAGCTGAACACAGTGATGCAGAGCCCGTTGTTTCAAGGCAGATGTTGGTTGCTCTTAGGCAACATGAAGGGAGGCTGGGCTTGTGAAGACAAGCAGAGGCACACCTACTGGCAAGCACCAGAGCTCACTTATCTGAACTGGGCAGGGCATTCACCTTCCCTTGTGGCTTTAGGAAAAGGAGGAGATAGAAGGCACAAAGGAATTGCAGGCCATGTATCCAACCATGGTTTAGGATGCCGGGGTGGGGTTCATGGATCTGATCACCTTCCTGTCCTCTCTGTCCAGCCTGCCCTTTGATTCTGAGGTTTACAGCCTCTACTTGGAGGAGTAGGTGCTGGAGACTGACATACGGACACTTGGACAAAACCAGGTCTTTAGGCAGAGTGTACAGCATGCATTCTCCGTGGGTGTGATACCAGCCTTAATGGTGTGACAATTGATTCTTAGGAAACAAAGAATCCTCTATTTACCCTCCTTTTCTTGGTGGGGTTCGGGCGTCCGGTCCCAGTCCCCGTAATGTACGGAGGCAGAGGGAGAGGGCTCTGGCCCCCTCGGCGTCATGTCTTCGGTGACGACGGTTGCCAGTCCGCCGGTTCTATCCTCAAGCGCTGGGACACAGAAGAAAAAAAAAAAGAATCCTCTATTTATTTATAAAGCACAGATAGGCATATAATACATAAATTGATACACAGTACATCTGTGAGAATTAAATTTCATGAGGGGTATTTAGGAGAAAATGTCTCAAAAGTTTCCTCAAAGGGGTATAATTTTTAAAAATGCTTGAACAACACTGGTCTAAGGCAGTGATTCTCAACTTTGATTGCACACTCCAATTTTTGGAGCAGCTTTAAAAATCTTGATGCCTGGGCTGCACCCTGGACCTATCAAATCAGAATCTTTGGGACTCATTTTGGTAAAATGCCCCCACATGATTCCAAGGTGCAGCCAAGTTTGACAACTCTTTGCTCTGGAATCCTAGTACTCAAAGTGTGGTCCATGGAGAGCAGCTTCAGTGTTGCCTGGGGGCTGGTTAGAAATGCAGATTCTCAGGCCTCCAGGTGATTCTTGTATTTATTAAAGTTTGAGAAGCACTTGGGTAATATTTGTCACTAACAAAACCTCAGAGCAGTGGTTCTCAACCTTCCTAATGCCGCGACTCTTTAATATAGTCCCTCATGTTGTGGTGACCCCCAATTTCATTGTTACAAATTGAACATAATGAAAGCAGAGTGATTAATCACAAAAACAATATGTAATTATATATGTGTTTTCCGATGGTCTTAGGTGACCCCTGTGAAAGGGTCGTTTGACCCCCAAAGGGGTCGCGACCCACAGGTTGAGAACCGCGGCCTCAGAGCATTTTGATGCTTCTGTATTAGTCAAATGTCAGCATGTTTCTGTCTGTCTGTTTCACCACCTCACTGTTGGGCTCTGGAATGAGTGGCTGGTGTACTGGGGGTGGCCCAAACTGAGATTGTGTTCTGACATGTTTGGAAGCCCCAGGATCTCTCAGAAACTTAGCAGACAGCTTGTTCCTAGGAAGGGGACCAATGTGAGCAAAGGGGCCGAGCCCAGTCAACTGGGACAGAGTCAAAATCTCATTGTTAAACCAATTACCTTAGAGCTGGTAGTTTTGGGGCAAGCGGCTGATGCATGAAAGTGATGTTTGGGACAATATTAACTCAGCAAATCTATAGGATAAACGTGACCAGAGAAAGACTGGGATGTTGGTGAAACTGCTGGATCTTGAGGTCTGCCATTTATTCATTTGTTCATTCAGGGATTCATCCACTCAGTGAATATTGATTGAATGGTCACTATTTGACCTGGAGAAGTTGTTTATGGAATAAAAGAAGATAAACATTGTAGACCTTGAAGGGGGAGCTTTGGAAGTAATGATCTAAAGAAATTTATGTTAGGAACAAGGCAGTACTGATCAACTTAAAATATTGGTTTATTTATTGGAATTTCCAGATGCAAAATCTTTTTAAAATCTAGGGTTTACAGAATACTTTTGTAAGTGGATGACTTAGAAAATAAGGGAAAAATTTAATGTCATCCATGTAATTAAGCAAGAGAAAAATCATTTCTGGAGTATGTTCACTTACTGTTTTAGATGGGCAGAAGTTTGGATTAGGATCTTGAAAAAAATTTTTGGCTCATTGCCACAAGCTCTTCCTTATATTTTATGAAATGTTATTAGAGGGACATAAAACGGGTAAGTCCATCACTATTTGGAATGACTCTGCTGTAAGCTGATATATTATTGAGCCAAGCACTCTACTTCTTTGGTTTCTGCATCTATTTGACAACTGCAGGGATAATTATTCTTAATTGTAGTTTCATAATTTAACCAATTTAAGGTTACCAGAATAAAACATTTTGAAGCTATTATGTGGCTAATGGTTTAGACATTTTCCTATCTCTGCCTTTAGGGTGATAAATGGACAATGTGCTTAACTCTTCCACCAACATTAACTTCTCACATTTAAAATGTTGAATTAAACAATTTAGTGTCCTTGACAGTGTAATAGATTTTGTTTAGTAGGCAATGTTTAAACCTGCACCTAATTCACCTCATTATAGTTAATGTAATTTTTCCCACAGGAGGTGTTTGATGTGAATCTATCAGACATGTATGGATCCATGTGACCTCATCACAACCCCTGTGGAAGATATATAAGAACCACCCAGATCCCCATTTCCACTCTGATGATACGAGTGACATGAAATGCTAAGAATGATACAGAATGAAGCGAAGGCATTTCACTCAGTTGTTTCCTTAATCTTAGAAAGAAATATATATCAACCCCTCCACCCCCCCCCAAAAAAAACCCCTAAAAAACAAAAAAAACGATAAGTAACAGCACACATGCACACAAAACAATGGGCCTTACAGGCTGGTATTAGGAATCATTTTTAGTTATTTTACAGTGCTAGATATATTTAGAAGATTTCATAAATGTTTCTTAAATTTCCTTCTCAGCACATTATGAGATTGGTCAGGTCCCCCCTGCCCCACTCTTTTGAAGCCACACACAGAAAGTCACATTTTCTATTTGTAGCAAGTCACCATGAAGATGATAATGGAAATATTAAACCAATAAAATTTATACATCAATCATCTATAAAACATAAAACATTGGTGAATTAAATCAGATTTTTTGGATACCGAAGTGAATTTATCTGCTGTAAAATGAGGGCTCTATCTAGATGTTTAATAAGACAGAAAGAGGTAGACTAAAATACACTTATTCCAGAAACCTTGGTTAGGGTTATTTTGATGAACAGCAAGGTGTTTGGTAGATAAGAATGAAGGTAAGTGTGAGGAAACAACAGTTCAGATAAAATAAAAGGATATAAAATCCACTAATTTTTAGAAATTTATAGTTGTTTAGATAGCTGTTCTGGTTATTTATTGCTATGTAATAAAGCACCCCAAACTTAATAGCTTAAATGGTGACATTTTATCACGTACTGCATGGTGCTATGGGTCAGGAATTAAGGCAGGGAATGGCTGAGTGATTCTTTACCGCCATGTTCCAATCTAATGAGGTTGCCTGGTGGTAGTCAGCTGATGACTGGCTGGTCTGGAGGTTCCAGGAAAGCTTCACTCACAGGTCAGTCACCCTGGCAGGTATGCCTAGAAAGCAGGGTTCAATGGTCTTTCCAGCAAGGCGGTTTCAGGATAATCAGCCATTTTTGCATGGTGGCATAGGGCTCCTGAGAGTTTGTTCCAAGACATCGGGGTGGAGATCGCAAAACTTCTTATGGCGTAGTCTCAGAGTTCTCAGAACATCACTTCCATCACCTCCTGTTTGTCAAACAAGTCAGGCCATACTCTCACTGACAGCTTCAGCAGAGAATCCAGCCTTGCCTCTTCTAGCTGCCGGTGTTTGTCAGCAAGTCTGGACATTCTTTGGGTTGTACTTGTATTATTTCAGTCACATGGCCACCTACTTCCTATGTGCCATCATATGATCTTTTTACTGTGCATGTATATCTCTATCTAAATTTCCCCTTTTTATGAGGACACAGTCATATTGATTAGGGTTTACCCTAATGACTCCATTTCAACTTGATTACCTCTGTAAAGACTCCATTTCCAAATATGGTCGTATTCTAAGGTACTGGGAGTTGGGACTTCAACATTTCTTTTTTTTGCAACCAAGGTACATGCCCTTGACCAGAGTCGAACCTGGGACCCTTCAGTCCACAGGCCGACGCTCTATCCACTGAGCCAAACCGGTTAGGGCTCAACATTTCTTTTTATGGGGACACAATTCAAACCATTACACCACGCAAGACTCACTATAGGCTTCTCTCCTTCAAAACTGTTAGATAAATTTGTGTAGTTGTAAGCCCCGAAGTCTGTAATAATCTATTATAGCACCAACAGGAAACCAGTGCACTTATGTATTGTAGAATTCACCAGAAAAGTGATTTGGTTCGAGGCCTTACTTTGTTGGGAGGTTTCTGATTACTGTTTTAATCTTATTTGTTATTGATCTGTTCAATCTTTCTATTTCTTCTTGATCAGTCTTGGTAAGTTGTATATTTCTAAGAATATATACATTTCTTCTAAGTGTTTAACTTATTTGTGTCTAATTGTTCATAGTAGTCCCTGAGAATCATTTTTAGATCTTTGGCATCAGTTATAAAATCTCCTCTCTCCTTTTGAATTTTATTTGAGTCTTCACTCTTTTCTTTTTCTTAGTCTAGCTAAGGGTTTGTTCATTTTGTTTATGTTTTCAAAAAATTAACTCAGTTTTATCAAATTTTTCTATTGTTTTTCTAATTTATACTTTATTTATTATTGCTCTAATCTTTATTATCCTTTCTTCTGATAACTTTGGGCCTACTAGTATTTTGTTTTTCTTTTTCCACTTCCTTGAGGTGTGAAGTTAGGTTGTTTGAGATTTTTCTTCTCTCTTAATGAAGACATTTATCACTATTACCTTCCCTTTTAGTACTGCTTTTGCTGTATCCCATAAGTTTGGATATGCTGCGTTTTCATTTTCATTTGTCTTAAGAAATTTTCTAATGTCTCTTTGCATTTCTTCTTTGACTCAATGGTTGTTCATGAATGTGTTGTTTAATTTCCATCTATTTGAGTTTTCCCAATTTTTTGTTGTTACTGTTCTCTCTCTTTTTTTTTTTTAAATTCCTAGCTCTCCCCTGTGGTCTAGCCCTGACAATTGCCCCAGTGCAAGGCAAGACCTACAGGGGCCTCCTGGCATAGCCCTGTAATGCTGGGGAGGTGGAAAGTCCACCTGTTCTCTCTTTGCCCCCAGCTACTGTTCTTTGCGGTTCTGGAGCTAGGATAACTTTCTCCTATTTTGATCCAGGACTGGGAGGAGCTGACTTGGGAATGAATGCATATCTGCTTTTAGGCTTTTGTGACTTTGCTGTTATAACAAATGTTAAGTTTGTTTTGGCTTGATGAGAGAAGTCTTGATAAGACCTTGATGGGTCTTGGAACCCTGTTTGCTAATGATCTTTTGAAGACTGAGGCTTGTCATAAAATTTGCATTTTCACATCTAGAGTGACTTTCACAACTTTTATCAGCCAGAGTGGATAGAAATTACTCACCAGAATACAAATAAGTAGAAAAAAACATATACATAGGGAAGTAAACAACACACATGATAAACACACACACCACTCCGGATAGCAAGAGAGTGTGCTTGCTGGCTGAGAGAACTCACAGGATGGGACACTAAGAATCATTGGCCAGGGGTGTCAGGAGGATCTGTGTCACATTAACTCATTGGCTGAGAGCAGTGGGCAGCACTGAGATTGTGATAAATGAATGGTGTATTGTAGTGGGCTGAATTTTATACACACACATGATATATAATATAAATATATGTATATGTACATGTATATGTAAATATATTTCAAAATGTATACCTTTCTAATGTAGCATATAGTACAAAATTTCCCCCAAAACACATTATTTCAAAGACACGTAGGGTTTTAACACATTATCAGAGTAGGCGTGTATAGCCTTTCCTGCCTCAGGATATCGCAGTTTTGCATTTTTAACTGTCTTTTGTCCCCAATCCTAAATTCTTGACTGCTGTGCTGTCAGTTTAAGAGAAATGCTTGCAGATAAGCTTGTAGAAACACTGCACAAGAAGCATTTTAAGTAGGGCAAGTGAGCTGGGTTGTAACAAATCTGGAACAAAATAATGAAGAACAACGGCCTTACTTTATGGTTGGGAGATGGCTTTGGGGGAGGGAGATTTAAAGGGA
>NW_006287671.1:608498-615366 GCF_000327345.1 Myotis davidii
GGCTTTCTGATTTACACAGATCTGCACATGAAGTACAGGTGTGATGTTAAACACAAATATGCCTCTGTCTCTTTAAAAAAATCTTTTCTGTTTTCATTTGTTTTTGTTTCCTTATTGGTTATAAACAATTGGGTCAGATGGAGAATATAAAATGAAGGCAATTAGCAAATATGCTATAAGAAATTGTTTAGATTCCTTCCTTCCAATTCATTTACCATTAGACTGCTCTTTTGTGATAGAATTCAAATGCAAACGAGTGTATTTTTGGTGGCTAATGGAAGAGTAAAGGAAGGAGTTTGGGAAGCTGTCTGTAACAGGTCCTCTTTCCAACTCCTGTATGTTCTTGCCTCTGCTTCTATTGCCCAAAGTAGCTTACATCCCTAGCTTAACTAAATACTCCTTTTAAAGTCCACACACTTCACTTTTCTCCTACACTAAAGAGTCATTATAAGCAGAGCTAGTAGACAACCCAGTTTGGCCTCTGACACCACTGCGATCTTCTTCTGCTCAGAGGAGGGAGGCGGGGATGAATGGGGAGGGGGCAGAACTTTGCAGGGAGGGGGCCAAAACTGGGGAGAGCTGAGCGTCCTGACCCTTCCTCAATGAAGGTTGCCCTCCTGGTTGGTATTTTAATGATGACTACTCAACATTTGATTTTTTAAAAAAAGCTTCATTTTCAGATCACTTTTCTGTAGCTGGTTTGCATGTACAAATACATCTGATCGTGATGTTTCTGTATTGGAGAAGATTCATTCAGGTTAATTGAGGCACGTTGCAGTTACTTTAGGGAGATTCATATTTGCAGTGTTGCCTGTCAAAACGCTTCATCCATTCTGCCTCTGTCTAAGCTTGCCTTCATGTTTGTTGACAAAGCACAATATTTAAAAAGTTAAAAACACAATATCCATAGAAATAAATAGTAAGCAATGTAAAAGATTTAACTCATTAATGAGGGTACCAGCAGGATGACAAAGCAGAAACAAAGGCTATTTATATATCCATGTCTACAACATACATAAATACATGTGTAGTAAGCGGGGAAGCAGATCACTGGATAGGATCATGGAAAGTTAATACAAAACTGGTGAATTTCCTGCAGGGTAATAAGTTGTAAGCTATGAGCTTATGATCTCTGCCAGACAAAAACTGTCGCTTATCAATCTACAAGTTAACATCACACTTTCCATAATAAATGGGGAGTCAAAGATACATGCCCTAGCCCAAGGTTGGCAAACTGCCTGCGGGTTGCTCTGTGTAGCCCAGGATCACAGCCACGCCCTTTCATTTGGCATCACCTGTGGCTGTTTTCATACTACTGAGGCACATTGAGTAGTTGCAATAGAGACTATGTGGCCTACAAAGCCAAAGATGTTTACTATTTGACCCTTTACAGAAAAAGTTTTCTGACCCCTGGTTTAGAGACGTAGTCAAATGATCCTTAAATCAGCTTAGTAGGAAATGCTTCTAGGGTCTCTAGAAGACCCTAAGACCTTCTTTTCAAGGTATGGATAATTTTTCTCAACTATAATATGCATATATACATAGATGTGGGGTTTACTTTTAAAAAATTCGTTGTATGAATTTTCAAGATAAAGAGAAATAAACAGTGTTCTAGGTAAGTCCTATTGCTCTTCAGCAGTAACTTGCTCTAAGAAATAATGCCTGACATCTAGTCCCATTCTATTTACCACCCAGTCCTGTCCCTCAGGCCAGATCAGGCACCCTGCTCAGTCCGTGTATTTCTGTCTGTCTTAGCACATCACTCTTTATTGTTTACCTATGTGTACTCAGAACTGGCCACATAACCTGCGGCCAGTGCAAAATGAGAATAAGGGATTTTGTTAAAAAATTAAGAATTTATAAATAGTGACAGTAGAGCATTAAATTGAGTGCAGTGTGCAACTACCCAGGTTGTACACTCATGACACCACTGTGACTCCTCTTGCTAGAATTTGATCTCCCTGTTGTGTTCACCTTTGCATCCCACCGAATATCTGACACATAGTAGGCACTAGACAAATATATTTGTGGGATTTTACTCATTATTTAACAGGTTCTGTAAAAAAGTGATTCCTCTGATGATTTCATTTTTGAAAATTCTATTTTTTTTGAAACATCTATTGCATAAAATATTTGTATGCACATCTTTAAATGTAGGAGCAGGTTATATTGTGCTTTGTGTGTTATATGTGAATGTTCACTTTTTTCATCCTTTTTTCTTCCTGCTCTTCAGACTTGATAATTTTAACTGTCCTATCTTCAGGTTGGCTGCTTCTTTCTTCTGCCTGCTCAAGTCTGCTGCTAAACCTTCTACTAGCTAGTACTTCTGGCTGTGACTTTTGTATCTTCATGGGTTACATTCCTCTAAGGCCCTTTTCTGGTCACAGTCACTTCTTCTGGGCTCTTCTGCCTGGTCTTGCTCACCCTGCTGCCCCTGCACATCACAGGCTGCCACCTGGTTTCTACCTGCTTCTGCCAAAACCTATCCCTTCTCCTGATACAGACATCTCAAGCTTCCCAGCTGGATGGTATTCTGTGGAGAGGTGGGAAAGGAGACCAAACTTCCTTATGTTATATTTGTTAGAAGAGTACAAAGTTGTGCACCTCATGTCTCCATATCTTAGAGTGTTTGGTGGAATGGCATTTGCAGTGTTTACATTTTTTGACTTCCCCTCCTCACATACATTTTGTACACAAATTAAAGTTTGGAGACATCTTTGTAACACAATGCTAGGCTTTTCTGCCAGCTCAAGGTGGTCTCAATGTCCCTTTATTAAGAGTCCTTTCCTATACAATGTTTTAGACCCTCATGAAATGGACTTTCTGGAAGGCCACACTGGGCTGGTTATCAAACTAGTTCTACAATTCTCCTCCAGCATGGGATGTGCTGATTATACCTTGCATGTCTCCCCATTCACCTCAGTTCCCTGAATATCCAAGGACATACCTCGTTTTCCCTTAATTTCCATTGAACGTTATTCAGACCATCTGGGAGGATAAATTACTCATTCAGCACAGTGGAGAGCCTGTTTGTATGGTAACTAACCAAACTTATTTGACATGTCTTATGTATTCAAGGTTTTATATGGTCGTCATGTTTGTTCAGAATCCATATTTAGGAACATCATATAGCTGTCTATGCATATTTGTCATGTCCTGACGGGTCATATTGGCCAGACTAAGAGGAAGCAGCAGATCATGTTTAGGCAAAGGTTTGGTTCCAGGCCATCACCCACACAGTTGCAGGAAAAACAATCCCATAAATAAGTACAAATAGGTTGTGAGTTTTAATCCATGATGATTAATTCACAGATTTTACATGAAAAAGTAAAAAAAAAATACCTCATATCAAAAATAAACTTTAGCTAAAACCTCTGACAGGCTCTTCAAAAGATTTTTGAAAAGAAAAGTTAATTTTATCTTAAAGCCAACACTACTCACAGTATTTATATAGCATTTACCATGTGCCAGGCACTGTTTTAAGCACATTACAAATATAAACTAAATGAACTCACAGAGCTGTCCTATGATGTAGGCACTTAAGGTATTATCTGCTAGGCCACATCTAGACAGGGCTCTCCTGCTCTGTTACAAATATGCAATCCTGTTTAGAGAAATGAGCCATGACATTTATTTTCCATTAAAATATGTCTATAATTTTAAAATATGTCTTACAGGTCAGCATGATTTTATCCATCAGCAATCAGCAAATTAATGCAATATTCTTTTAATCTTAATTATCCAACTAATAGATTATTTATATAATAGTTCTCATAAGTCTTTCAGCAAATTTAAATAATTTTAAAAATAATTATACATTTGTCTTAAAGAAGAGTAAATATAGGGACAATCTATCATTTTGTCAGATTAGCTGACCTAATTAAGACAGTTGACATCAGTTAAATAAGCAATTGGAAAGAAAGCAGAGTCAACCATGGCTCTCAGTTAGTTACTTCTCCCAAACTGTTCGTGCATATTGGCCAGTTGAAAGATGATAGCCATCCCACAGATTCATACATTATTCATATGTATCATTCATTATATATAGTTAATGGCATGTGTATGGTCTGGATTTTCTGGTTTTCTAACTATTCTTCCCTCTTACATATACCCCTGATTGTCCAACCACATGTCCTGATTTTTGTTTCAGAAGCTTTGGACACTATATGATAGAACAAGTGTCCATAAACACTGTTGGGTGTCAGTATAATTAAGGCAAACTAGAATTTCGCCCCAGTAATCAATAAATTGTACTAATTAAAAAAAAGTGAAACATGAATCAAAATCTCTTTTGAAGCCTAAGCCACAATATGCAAAATATTTAGGGTCAGTGTTTCTGAAATAGGACCCAAAGCGGTGTCAGAAGATCTTCCCTGGAGAGGAAAACTGGACAATGGTGAAAAAAGATAAGCGGTTACATCTTTCATGTTCCTGAATTTCTGGGAACTTCAGGCAACATGTTCAGGGGTGCTTTTATTTTTAAGAGAAAATTTGGCCCTTCTTGCAGATTCACTTCTTATCATCTTTTGTCATCTTTTTGGAGGGCAAATATCTTTGTCTGGCAATTCCACAAGTATGCCTTCTGCAAGATAAAAAATTAAGGTGCCACAAAACCAAAAATGATCGCAGGACCGGATGTATCCTAGAAGTCATTGGACACATTCATTTTGATCTCTGTTGACCCAATAAGCCTAGTAATATACATATGTTTACCTCTTTACATGTTATCAAGAGTAGACAGTAAATGGTGGGCGTAGGGGAGGCAAGTGGAGGTTGAAGGTGGGTTTGAGTTCTGACTCTACCAGATCATCAACCTTGTTATTGTCATGATTAGCTAGCTTATTAATATTAATGGCAGAAAGAGAGCCAAGGGGAGGCCAGACGCTATAAGCTTGGTCATCTGGGCCGCTTCACCAGGAAGCTACAGCTTCACGCTTCCCAGGGAACCACCTGTCCATTCTCTACAAATCACTGGAAGAAGGGATAGAAAAAAGGGTGAGATGGGTGCATACGCAGTGAAGTCGGGGTGATGTAGGGAAGGTGCTTGCCTGTTGTTCTAGCCTGGGCAGCAATGGATTGGCTAGGAGGGGGAAGCCACTGCAAGGGAGCAAAATATTGGACAGTTGAAGTCCCCAGGCAAAGAGTTCCCTCTCTTGTACTCGTGTTCCCTCTCTATTGTTCTGTGACCTGCACTCGCCTGTGCATTTGCTCGTGCTCTCTCCACAGCCATGTGGCCTTAAGTAGCTGCATGGCTCATGGTCGTGAGAACCCCACACACAATGAACTGCAGCTGGGAACACAAGCTAAGCTAGCCAGATGCTGGATTGGACTGGACTTTAATATGGAACAGAAATTCTGGGCAGTGGCCATAGCGCTGGCTCCAATGAAGACAAGATTGGACTTCTTCCGTGGCAAGACAGACAGAGATGGGACCTTGGAGGGAAACTCCCTTAATTTCACATAATCAATAAAGCTTTCCACAAAACCCCATCCTCCTGTGGGGGCCTCAGGAAGTTCTTTTTCTTGAGGCCCCTCAAGAACTCCACTTCCACCAGTAACATTGTCACCTGCATGTTATTTAACAACCCACCAACAACTGAGAGGAGGAGAGCTGGGAACCAGCGAGCAACTCTCTTGAGCACTTTCCTTAGAGCAGGCCTTTCCAAGAATGCTAAGCTAATAGGTAGAGATGGTCATTGCTAGACCCGGATGCAATCCTTGCTTTTGGTAGCAGAGAGACTGAGAGCCACGTGGAACATAATATAACAACAGTCGTAGAACACTTCCAAAGCTTTATATATATTCATCCCTGACAACAAGCTACTGAGCTGGAACTATTTTCATCATCTTTACTTTACAGATCAGGAAATGGAAATATTTGAGGCAACGTAATTTGCCTAAGGTGATACAGCTATGGAGACAGAGCTGGGGTTTGGTTTCAGCGTCTGTGATAAACCTCATGCCCGTATCTCCCCCAGAGAAAGTAACCAAAGGGTGAAGCGTCTTTGGGCTTCTTTTCCCGCCTGCCCAGGTACAAGCCCCAGAGCGCTTTCTTACAAGTGAAATGGGAGTGTTGACAGCACCATAACAATTGTTAATGGGATTGAAGGAGATATCTGCATGGAGTTGCTGCTCAGAAAGAAAAAGGGAAAAAAGTTCTTGAGCTACCATGAGATACCCTAAGAAGATGTTAAAGAAAATTCAGGGGTTGAATAAATCCTGTGACAAAACCTAGATGTTTCCAAATCTAGAATTTCTTTGCCTAGTTAAACTATAGCTTTCTTCTTTTTGTATTCTCCTTAGTACAAATTACCTTATGCTTTTAATGATCCTTAAAGTAAAAGTACATTGTAAACAAAAATTCAAAATAATCAGAAAAAGTGAAGAAGGAAGTGAAAATTTCCTATAACTCTGCCACTGAGAGAAAACATCAATGAAAATTGCCTATTGCTTGGACTTTCCTCACCCCCCACCCTCCAGACTTCCCACCCCCATGCATTTAAATGCATATACATACATACACATTCAGGTAGATCAGGCTCTACAAATGCTGTTTACCTGCATTTTTCATTTAATATAATGTGGTGATTTTCCCATGTTAATAGATCTAGTTCTACATCTTCATTTTTAATCATTACAAAGTGTTTTGTTGTATGTTTTGCAATTTATTTAAAAGTTCCACAATTGAATAACACTCATGTTGTTTGATTTATTGGTATTATAAACAAACCTGGGATGATTGAAGGCACATCTATGTACTTCTGTTTGATTATTTCCTTAGAATACATTCCTAGAAATGAAATTCTTTAATTAAAGAGTATGCCTGTTTTTTAGATATTACTGTATTATGTCAATTTCCATCTCTCTC
>NW_006287671.1:615411-616759 GCF_000327345.1 Myotis davidii
TCTTTCCCTCCTCCAACTCCCTTAAAAATTGTACTTTTTAAAACTCTCATTAGCTTAGTGAGAGTGTTTGTTTGCCCACACACTTGTCAACAATGGGTTCAGTAATAGAGTGCTTTCACTTTAATTTTTGCTAATTGTGATAAGTTAAAATCAATGAAATAACATTGTTTTCATTTGAATTTCCTTGTTTCTTACTAAAGTCAAACTTGTCTTAGGTCTGTTTACAATTTACTTGTATTTCTTCCTTTGGGGAGTGAGTGATCACACCCATTTTCCATTTTACTTTTATTTTTGGCTATCAGTGCTTTCTATATATTAAAGACATGATCACTTTGCCATAGATGTTAAAGCTGTTTTTTTTTCTATTTTTATTTGTCCTTGACTTTATTTATGAGTTTTCTAACCATACAAACATTTAGAATATATCAACCTTTTCTTTTAAATTCTGCATTTGAGCTCAACCTTATGAAGACTTTTCCACATTAAGATTATAAAAGCATTCACCTCTATTTATTTTGGCGGCATAGGTTAACGCCAGAGATTGCTGCCTTGAACAACCAATTCAAATTACGCACCTAACAGACGGAACGGACATCATCCAGATTCGATTTTACTTTTATTTTTGGCTATCAGTGCTTTCTATATATTAAAGACATGATCACTTTGCCATAGATGTTAAAGCTGTTTTTTTTTTCTATTTTTATTTGTCCTTGACTTTATTTATGAGTTTTCTAACCATACAAACATTTAGAATATATCAACCTTTTCTTTTAAATTCTGCATTTGAGCTCAACCTTATGAAGACTTTTCCACATTAAGATTATAAAAGCATTCACCTCTATTTATTTTACCTTAAAACTTTTAATCTACCTGACATTTATTTGGTATATGATGTAAAGGACTGATCTAGCTAGTCCAATCATTTTTCCACTAACTAATCCATATTTTCTGGTGCTTTGGAAATACCTAGTATTTTTAGTGGTTTAGAAAAACTGAGATGTACTTCTCAGGTAAAAATGAAGTCAAGGACCACCAATAGCCCCTGAACCACATGCTGTTTTCCCACTAGTGGTGCCAAGTTCCTGAATTGTCCATCCTGTCCCTGTCATTCCCTTATGCCCTTATATCAGTCACCAGTGCCACCTTTTCCAAGATCTGGAACAGTTTTCTACTTTGACCAAACCCTTGATGTGGGCCTGGAGAACACCATACTCCTACCAACTAAATTGACAAGCCCTTGATACTGTGAGAAAATGGAGAAGAAAACCTTTCTTCTGAGTCCCATAGAAATGAAGCCAAAAAGGAACTGTGGGCCTAGAGACACATGGAAAACCATTTATGCAAAAGA
>NW_006287671.1:616961-618258 GCF_000327345.1 Myotis davidii
TCAGGAAGTGATGCTTCTTTTAAAAATCTTCTTATTTCTCTCTAATTTAATATTCATGACTTAGAACATGGCCTATGTGATAGCTAATATTTTTGGACTTGTTGAGGCCTTCTCTGTGACCTAGTACATGGTCTGTTTCTACAAATATTCCAGGGTTACTTGAAGAGATTGCATAGTCTTTGCTAACCCAGGGTTACATATATTCATTAGGTAAGGCTTGTTGCCTTGGTTGTTTAAATCTTCTGTCTGTTCACTAACCTTTGATTGGCTTGATTTATTAGTTTCTGTTTCAGAAGATGTTAACATTGCCCACCATGACTATATATTGCTAAATTCTTTTTGTTGCTTTGTGTCATTCAAGGAATTGGTTCATTTCATCTAAGTTACCAAATCAACAAACGCAGGGTTGTTCATAATATTCTCTTAATGCCCTTTTATCAGTAGTGATGACCTCTCATTTCTGGCATTAGTAATTTTTCCCTCTCTCTGTCTCTCTTTTTACTTGGTTAATCTGGTGAGAGATTTATTGATATTATTAATCATTTTAAAAAAACAGCTTTTGATTTAGCTGATTTCTCAATTGATTTATGTTTTCTATTTCTACTCTAATTTATTAAGATAGTTTATTAAGAGAAATCTTAGATTATTGATTTTAGATCTTTCTTTTTTAAATAGATACATTTAATGCTATAAATTTCCTTGTAAGCACTTTTTTTTTGCTGCATAGCTCAAACTTTGTAAGCTGTATTTTTGTTTTCATTTAGCTTAAAATATTTATTTTGATTTAGTTTGAAATATCTCTTGAGATTTCTACTCCTTTTTTTATTTTTTATTAAGAAAATTATGTTTCAGAAGATGTTAAAATTGCCCACCATGACTATATATTGCTAGATTCTTTTTGTTGATTTGTGCCGTTCAAGGAATTGGTTCATTTCATCTAAGTTATCAAATCAACAAACATAGGGTTGTTCATAATATTCTCTTAATGCCCTTATATCAGTAGTGATGACCTCTCTTTCATTTCTGGCATTAGTAATTTTTCCCTTTCTCTGTCTCTCTTTTTACTTGGTTACTCTGGTGAGAGATTTATTGATATTATTGATCATTTCAAAAAATCAGCTTTTGATTTAGCTGATTTCTCAATTGATTTCTGTTTTCTATTTCTACTCTAATTTATTAAGATAGTTTATTAAGGGAAATCTTAGATTATTGATTTTAGATCTTCCTTTTTTTAAATAGATACATTTAATGCTATAAATTTCCCTGTAAGCACTTTCTTTTTGCTGCATAGCTCAAA
>NW_006287671.1:618455-640128 GCF_000327345.1 Myotis davidii
TGTTTAAAAAAATTGAATTTATTGGGATGACATCCTATATAACAAAGAGCTAATATGCTAATTAGACTGAACAGCAGAACATCCAGATGACCTTCTGGATGAAGCTGGACTATGAGGGCTGGCTGAGGCTGTGAGGGGCTGTGAGGGCCAAGCCCCTTGCACGAATTTCGTGCATCGGGCCTCTAGTTGGTTAATAAAATTATATCGGTTTCAATACACAATTCTACAATACATCATCTGTATATCATACTGTGTGTTTACCACCCCAGGTCCATTCTCCTTCCATCACCAGAGATTTCTTTTTTGACTCACATGTCATTTAGTACTGTTGATTAACTTCTGAATATTTAATCTCCAAAGATTACTTTCCAGCTATCTTTTGTTACTGATTTTTAGTTTAATTTCATTATGGTCTGAATCATACTTTGTACTATCCTTTCATATTTGCTCAGGAGTCTTTTATAACCCAGAATGTCTCTATTTTGGCAGACGTTCTATGTGAGCTTGAGAATGTGTATTCTTTTGTTATTGGATGGAATATTTTATAATGTCAATTAGAACCAGTTGACTGATGGTACTCTTCAGGCCTACTATATCCTTACTGATTTTCTGCCTGCTTCATCTATTGATTATTGAAAAAGAGATGTTGAAGTCTCCAAGTGGATTTGTTTGTTTCTCCTTGCAGTTCCATCAGTTTTTGCCTCATGTATTGTGCTGCCATGTTGTTAGATGTGTACACATTAAAGATTGTGATATCTGCTTGGAGAATTGATCCCGGTATCATTATGAAATCCTCTTTGTGAGTTTTGGAGTTTGCCAACCATTATGTCAACATTATTTACATAGATTAACTGATCACAGTCCTTAAGTAAACAGAAGCACCTCTTTTTAATTTTTACCATTTCAGAAATTTCCCCTCTAATTAAATGTAGCAAGACAAAAACTATATTACAGTGGTGAGCTGAGCTAATGCTTTAAGGTGTGTCTGTCTAATCCTTAAATGAGAAAAGTCCCCAGATAGTAGATGCAAATGTTGCTTTGTTTACTCCATCTTATCAATTCCCTTGCTTTTTTTTTTTCAGGAAAATTTTTTCTTTTATTCCAAAGATTAATTAGAAATATTTTTTTAAAAAATATATATATATATTTTTGCCTGGCTGGTGTGGTTCAGTGGTTGAGTGTTGACCTAAAAACCAAGAAGTCACAGTTTGATTCCCAGTCAGGACACATGCCCAGCTTGCAGGCTTGATCCTCAGTAGGGAGCATGCAGGAGTCAGCTTATTGATGATGTTTCTCTCTCATCGATGTTTCTATTAGCTTATTGATGATGTTTCTCTCTCATCAATGTTTCTATCCCTCTCCCTTCCTCTCGCTCTCTCTTAAAAAAAAATCGATAAAAACATACTTAAAATATTTTTTCTTGGATTTACCCACATGAAAATAAATTGTTAGACTAAGACCTGAGTTTTGCCTAAATGATAAAAATTGATATAGAGCAGTTGCCTTTGATACTACCTACCGGCCTATTTAAACCACTGACCTGAAAATAAGTGCCTTTAAATGCATATTTCTTCCCAATCATCTCAACCATTCTGGCCCTGGGGAATTAAATAACCTAAAAGTGGCACATTTCATATTAGCTACTGAGATTTTTATTGACACTCCCATATGATCAATTCATGGTTTTCACCTTAGGTAAGTTGATCAACCTACTATGCATGTGCAATATTGTAATTACATTTCTTTTTGACAAGGATGCATTAAGTGTGGCTGTAATATGGGAACCCCTTTCAGCTTTCATTAATTCAATATAAATCCAAATCTTGCAGATTCAGCAGAATTGTCTGTAGTGGCCTAATTGGAATTGCTGGTCAAGCACATTGATTCTGCTTCACTCAGGTAAAGATGAAAGTAACTCCAGCAATAGATTGCGTTTGAAGGTCATTGAGTTGTAGTCAGGCAAGGGGAACAAGATGGTAAGACACAAAGTAATGGAATTTTTATTTGGTATGTAGGAAGCCTTGAATGACATAGTATCAATTGATCTTGAAATTTCATACTTTTGTGACTGGTAGCATTTGCTTTTGTGTTCCAGAAAAATATAATGATGCTTTAAAGGGAGGTTAATACAGTCAATTTTAATCTATGGGAAGACTACACCTGACGTTATTTACGTGTAGACTTTATGATAATATGTAAAATGAAGTCCCTAGATGATTCTGATATAAAGATTAAAATCATTCTTTTATTAGCCTCCTCTTGATCTTAAGATGATATGCAAAGGGCTGTTGGCTCCAAATTCTTAATTTCCTAACACGACCTACAGGAGGCTGCACGGCCCTGGGTGTTCTCCCCTGTACAGGCTCAGGGAATGGCTCATTACACACCCAATCACCGCCTGACCATCCCATTCCTACCCTTTGCACAGTTCAAATATCCCCCTTGGAGTGCACTTTTTGTGAAACACCAAATTTAAGGATCAAAGCTGTGTTTTGATTTTAAGGATGGAAGACACATCAGCTGTTTCAAATATTAGACTTCAGCTTGGGCAAAAAGAGAATTGTCATGTCTTTTATTGTGTAGTCATCCTTCTGCAAAAATACCATTAGGCAGGAAAAGACACAGTGAGTGTCCAGCAATATGAAATTAGTCTATAAATGGCAAGGTTAAGACCAAAAGTGTCAATTACAAACATCTCACTAGAACTCCTTAGCTGGCAGAGAGCACTCTGTGGAGTTGGAACTTGAGTCTTTTCTCTCCTTTCTGCCCCAGGCATGAATGCTGATGTCAGACGGTCATTGTTGCACCCTCTCTGGCAGAGGACTGTATAAGCAGAGGGTTCCCGTTGCTGGAGCATTTAGAAAAGACAAGCAGAAATTAGCTTTAGCATATTTAACCGGTCTCTGCCCCTCCTTCTGACCCGCAGGATAACACAAGCATCTTACAGTTCATCCTCCGGGGGCTGGCTTATGTGTGTTCCCTTCTCTTTGGCTGTGACTTTAAATAACCAAGTTCTTATTACAATCCCCAGATTTACAATTAGGTTCTGATCGCGTCTTCTCAGGGTACACCTAAGAGGCTCTGTGATCCCTAGCCAAATCAACTGTGTCCCCAAATGACCCATTTCTGGAAATGTTATTGTTCCTAATAACCTGCTCAAATCTGTATTTTCATTTAATCTTTCCTTTTACTTCCATTTCACATGTGTTGCTGTGTGTCACACAGTTTCCACAATGATCTGCCATTACATCATTGTATGAAGTATAAAATGGGGTTTGTTTTAATTAAAAGATTACTTTTACTCAGATGGGGCTGGGCTTGGAAATGTTCTTTCTGGCCCTGGGTGTTTTACACCACGGCTAGTATGTGTGTGTGTGTGTGTGTGTGTGTATGTATTTCTATTTTGTGAGAGAATCCATTGCCTGTGTTTCCTCATGTAACACAAACTGATTTAGACAAGTTAAGTCAGAGTGGGAAGAAGACATTTCCAAAGGTGTTTTTGGCATGTAAAGGGCAGCACCGTGTATTCATCTGGTTACAAGGGGCAAGGATGCAGCAAGGTGACCTTCCCTGGCCCCTCCGACCAATATGCAGGAGTCTAGAATCTGCATTCAAACAACAGAAATCAAATGCAGTGCCCATGGGCAGCATCTGTAAACTGCAAGAAGGAACAGGGGTGTTTTGTAGTATTTTATAACAATGGGTCCTTTGGTGCTGATTCCAGGTTTTATTCCTCCTGTTTTGTGTCTTACAAATCGCAACAGGCAGTTTACCTTTCTGGACAACACTGGAAGCCACTGGCCTGGACCAGATGCAACTCTGTACTGCTTTTCCAGCATCATTCTCCTCCTTAATGCAGGAACGCTGGTTTTTATTATATTCCTCGCTTTTCATATTCCTGGTGGGGCATCTGATGAAACCCAGTAGCCAGGTGTGTGAACGTGGTTGACAAGGCCCATGCAGGACAGTGGCATCTCCCCACAGCGTGGGCTGGTACTCTCCCTAGAAGCACCCTGTCAGTGGAACTGGTACTGAGTTATTTTTCCAACCGAGAGGATGGGTCATGTGACCCGTAAGGGCTTTTTGTCCTGGTATCATTTTTAACTGACCACACACACTGCATGATCTCTGGCCAGAGTCCATGGCTGAGGACAGAAGTTTCCTGTGTAGATTTTTCCGCAGGAGACATTTGTACTGAGCTGTTGGAACAGACCAAGCACAGCCACCATTTTTCCTATTACAATGGGATTATCCAGCCTAAGCTTCAGAAAACATGTGTGGGATTCTAGAGTAGGCTGGGCAGCTTGATAACACATTCCCTGTCCTGTACCAGACGCCGAGCACTGCATCCTGTCTGCTCCTGTAACAGCCTGTTCATTGTCTGCTCGGCTATTCTGCTGCATGTGCAGATCGCCCTGTCTGAGAAGCAGCCCCAAGAAGCTGAGAATGCTGCTGATCCTTAGACAGCATATAAGCCAGTGATGGCGAACCTATGACACGTGTCACCTCTGACACGCGAACTCATTTTTTTGGTTGATTTTTCTTTGTTAAATGGCATTTAAATATATAAAATAAATATCAAAAATATAAATCTTTGTTTGACTATGGTTGCAAATATCAAAAAATTTCTATATGTGACACGGCACCAGAGTTAATTTAAGGTTTTTCAAAATGCTGGCACAAACTCAAAAGGTTCGCCATCACTGATATAAGCCAATGGTAGAGGCACATGATTATGAGACTTTTTTTTCTTTTTCTTAAGAAACAAAGAAACAGACAAACAATAATGGTAGGGATTCAGCACTAAAAAAAATCTTGCAAGTTGAAAGTGCTGTATAAATTATACCCATGTATCAGTCCTTTGAGGGGCAATATAGTTTTGAATGAATCTGTTTGGAACAAATGCATATTTGGTGAAGAAAAAGGTAATCTGAGATTTAGGAACACTAATATTCATTCACAGAAAGCATGGAAAGCAAAGACGGTGGAACTTGCTTAATCATAATCATGGTCAGGAGCAGAGATATCAAGGTCTTTTCAGCTCTCTGATGGATGCAAAAATGAATATCATTTTGGGCTAATTTTCCTTATTTCTTGCTTTAGATTCTTCTCCCCTCTTTAGATCCAGGAAAAGGTTTTCAATGGGAGATAATTATGAAAAATTATGTGACAAATGAGTACTCTAAGAGGGGATTTGGATGGAGAGACAAGAAAACCAACACCATGTTGTGAGCCAGAAAAAGTCATGGAAAGTTATACAAGTTACCCATTCATTAAGTACCCTCCGTGACGTCACCTCACTTTTCCCCACCCAGCAAAGTGAGAGGTATCATGGAAGTTGGGGAAACCAAGGCTCCAAGAGGCTGATAAATGGCAGACCTTGGATTTGAACCAAAGAGCTGCTCTTCATCAACCTTGATTGGGCTACTGTCCTGCACTATGAGCAGCGACAGGCGGAGACTTGACCTCACGGTTGAGACAGTTTGAATCTCCCACAGCAAACAGAACTTGGTAAAAAGGTAGAAACTAACTCTCCATAGCCTTAAATTATAGATCATACTTGGGCGGAAATTATCGACCTCCCCCATTTTTAAAATAATTGGAGGGGAGAACGGAGAAGAGAAGGTGCCAGGGTGCCAGGACATTAAAATGGACATTTTGATGAAGCCCTAAGATGCTAACTATAAGACACCAAGTGAAACACTGGATCAAGTTGAACACATTCAGCAGATAGCTGAGAATCAGTTATACTCCACCCACCCCCCCCACCCCTGCCCCCATTCTCCATATGGAGTGGTGATGAAGGAAGTTTGAAGAGAATTTCTTTGGCAAGAATCATTGGTGTGCTGTGAGACCCAGTGCCATTCCCCAATAAAAAGGGGTGTGAGATGCCTCTTCCTCACCCTAAAACAAGTGGAAGGATGATGAGTCCACTCAGTGAGCTTGTGGCCAGTCTCCAGCCGCTGGGTAGAAAATGTCTGACTTGTCTCTGAAGAAACACAAGGCTTGGTTTCTTTTCTGGTGGTGGGAATGAAGCAGCAGAGGCTGCTCCTGCCCTGGACATATCCTTTCAACATTTGTCAGGGTAAAGGGTGCATGAGCATCCCTTGGACCAGATGCAGCTGCACCTGAGAAAGGTCAGTCAATCAAGAAAGACCATTACAAAAGTGAACAGACTGTTTGCTGATTCAGGTATGGTCACATAGGCTTACGCAGAGACATTTCAAGACATGCTTATGACTTCTGCACTTGTGATTGTTCTATGATAATAAACACTGCTTTTAGGAAGAGTGAAGAAGTCTCATCAGAGAGAAGTTAAAGTGTTGCTGGATTCCTCCGGGCTGCAGATAGAGTGCCTATGAGTTGGAGGAGAACACAAAGGGAATGTTGGGTGCATGGCCATCAGGGAAGGTTTCAAAAGAATTCATGGAATCTCTCTGAGAGGAAGAGCCAGCTTGAAACACTAGCAGGCCCCAGAGAGCCCACTGCCTGCTCTCAACAGGACCACACCTCACCTCTTCCCTGCTCTCCAACACTGGAGGATTCAGAAACCTGGTTAGCAAGTTAGGGCTAGAGGGACTGTGGGAGGAGAAATGTGACAGCCCTGCCCCCGTCACTGACTGCTGCTGTGTGTATTTATTTATTTATTTATTTATTTTAAAAAACAAC
Source organism: Myotis davidii (assembly GCF_000327345.1). NCBI lineage: Eukaryota > Metazoa > Chordata > Mammalia > Chiroptera > Vespertilionidae > Myotis > Myotis davidii. Next base: position 625,125 of record NW_006287671.1, read on the forward strand.
AGACCTACCTAAGCAAAAGTGAGTGCCTGAAACTTTGAAGATGGAAGCCTTTAGTAGTATGTGTGTTTGACATTCTAAGTACTAACCAAGTCAAATTTTTAGCCAGGGGCAGGGGAAAAAACTAGCCCTCCTGAGCAAGTTGGAGGATGATGGGAGAAGAAATTAAAGCTGCTTTATTCTTACATCTAAGATGCCTACTTGTTCAATTTACCTTCGCAGTTGTTTGAAAGGAAAGCTCTGATATTACCCCAGAGTAGTCAGCAGCAAAAGCTGTTCATTGTAAATGCAGCACTACCTAGTTGAAATACAATGCAAACTCTATCTGTGATTTAAAATGTTCTGGTAGCCACATTTAAGACAGGAAAATAAACAGGTGAAATAAATTTTAATAATATTTTTTACTCATCTAATATATCTAAAATATTATCAGTTAACATGTAATTAATATAAAAAATTTAATAAGATATTTACATCCTTTTTTAATTTTTGCATTTATTCTTTGAAACCGGGTGTGTTTTACACTCCCATCACATTTCAGGTTGGGCTAGCCACACGTACAAGTGCTCAATAGCCACATGAGGCTAGTGGCTGCCAAATTGGACAGTGCAGTTGCAGGGTTTCTGCTGGAAGGGAAAACTATTCCAGGAAATGAGAGGACTCCATGCTTGAGGGATGAAGAAGTTGAGGCAGTGTCTCCAAAGTGAGAGGAAGATGATTTAAGATTCTGTTTCCACTTAAGTTGGGTGTGATGAGAAAACATCTGGAAGGATATTGGACAAAGCAGTAATGGGAGATGGAAGAGAGCTGCAAAGATTCCTGCATAGGCCATGATTCCACCATACATGTTGCCAGTGGAAACTGATCTAAACCAGCCAAGATGAAAGGAAATGGAAAGTCTGAACCAAGGAAGTAAAAATAAATTCAGCATAGTTTTCTGAAGTAATAACTATCATGTTAAGTATACATTGAAATGAGCACAATATGTCCCCAAGGGCACTGTTACTGGTCTTTGCACAAGCCAGCAGAGCTTGTCTGAAATAAAAAGTATCCCATGATATGCTTAGCGTTATGTATAGGGTAAGTGCTGCTATTGTTCTGGTTTGGCTGATGAGGAAACTGAAACTTAGATAAAAGCCACCAAACAACCAGCTTCTTGCTGATAGAATGTTATCATTGAGGGAAGCTTGGAAACCACCAGGTACAAAAGTTTTCTTTCACAGATGAGAAATCTGCTGCTGGGAGAAGCAAGTTGCTTCAAACCACAGGCATAACCAGAGAGAGGTCTTCGGGTTCTAAGTCCAGTGTTTCTTCCCATATATCAATCACATCATGACTTTAAGGGTACCAAGATGGATCCCTGTCTCCTTGAAGAACCACCTATAGAGTAGAAATGATGATTAACTTTTTTTTTTTTAAGATGTAAAGCTTTTTATTGTATGGAGAGTAAAAGTTCTTGGCTGTGAGTGATACCATGATCTATCATATGTAAGTCAAAGCCATGGATGAAGAATGGGGTGAGAGTGTAGGAGCAGGGTGCTAGCAGTGTGGGCAGGAGAAGTGGAGGTGTGAGGGAAAGAAGGGAAGGTCAAAGGAATTGGGGGCCAAGAAAACTGACCATTTGTCAAGGGCATTGAAAATTGGCACAGTGTTTATTTTGGTTGCTGGTAGGGGAGTCCTAGAAGAAAAATGGATGGAATATTAATATAAGGAGTTAGTCTAAAGGTAAGTCAACAAGAAAAACAAAACAAAACAATTCAACAAACTGAATAGTCTGGGATCAAAACAAATATCACAAAAGTTTGGAATTGTAGTTTTTTTAAAATACATATATTTTATTTTATTTTTTATTTCTATTTTTTCTTTATTGATTAAGGTATTAGATATGTGCCCTTTTCCCCCCATTGCTCCCCCACCCCCTCACTCATGCCCTCACCCCCCGGTCTCTTTGTCCATTGGTTAGACTTATATGTATGCATACAAGTCCTTTGGTTGATCTCACCCTCCCCTACCTTCCTTCTGAGGTTTGACGGTCTGATCGATGCTTCTTTGTCCCTGGATATGTTTTTGTTCATCAGTTTGTGTTGTTCATTATATTCTACAAATGAGTGAGCTCATGTGATAATTATCTTTCTCTGACTGGATTATTTCGCTTAGCATAATGCTATCCACAGGTGGCTGGACCAGTCTGCATTCCCACCAGCACGAGAGTTCCTTTTTCTCCACATCCTCGCCAGCACTTTGTCGTTTGTTGATTTGATGAAGATAGCCATTCTGACAGGTGTGAGATGGTACCTCATGGTCATTTTGATGTGCATCTCTCAGATGATTAGTGACTTTGAGCGTGTTTTCATATGTCTCTTGGCCTTCTGTATGTCTACTTTGAAAAGTGTCTAGTTAGGTCCTTTGTCCATTTTTTTCATTGGATTTTTTATCTTCCTTTTTTTAAGTTGTACGAGTTACTTATACATTTTGGAGATTAGGCCCTTATCGGATATAACATTGGCAAATATGTTCTCCCGTGCACACGCAGTGTATCTTGTTTTGTTGATGGTTTCTTTTGCTGTGCAAAAGCTTTTTATTTTGATATAGCCCCATTTGTTTATTTTCTCTTTAGTTTCCATTGGAATTATAGTTTTTGAGTGCAAGGAATTCAAGGATGGTAGACCAGAACCATCCTATAGAAATATAATGCAAAGCACATGTGTAACTTAAAATATTCTAGTAGCCACATTTAAAAAATCAAAAGAAATAGGTGATGTTATTTTTTTATATTTTATTAATGTTTTTACAGAGAGGAAGGGAGAGAGATAGAGAATTAGAAACAAATTATAGTTTTTGAGTGCAAGGAATTCAAGGATGGTAGACCAGAACCATCCTATAGAAATATAATGCAAAGCACATGTGTAACTTAAAATATTCTAGTAGCCACATTTAAAAAATCAAAAGAAATAGGTGATGTTATTTTTTTATATTTTATTAATGTTTTTACAGAGAGGAAGGGAGAGAGATAGAGAATTAGAAACATCGATGAGAGAGAAACATCGATCAGCTGCTTCCTGCATACCCCCCACCGGGGATGTGCCCGCAACCAAAGTACATGCCCTTGACCAGAATCAAACCTAGGACCCTTCAGTCCCCAGGCTGATGCTCTATCTACTGAGCCAAACTGGCTAGGGCAGGTGAAGTTAATTTTGATAACATATTATATTAAAACAATGTGTCTAAAACAATATTTCAACAAGTAATCCATATAAAAGTTCTAATGAGACATTTTACATTCTTTCCCTCATACTAAAGTGTGTCTTCAAAATCTGGTGTGCATTTTGCACTTCCAGCTCATCTCAGTTCGGACTGGTCATATTTCAAGTACTCAACAGCCACATGTGGTTATTATATTGGACAGTGTAGCTTTAGACAGCTTCCTTTCACATCGTCACATTTTTGTCCTTTAATAAACTTTTAAAAATGGATGATTATTTTTTACAAAATTTCAAAACAAGCAAAACTAAAAAGTTTGTTGTTTAGAGATGTATAAGTGGGTGACAAAAGTAGAATAAAATGCAGGGGGTTGATTATCACAGAGGTAAGAATAATATGTAGTTCTTTTATTCCATGGAAAACACATGATAGAATGCGGGGGGGGATAAGTAAGGGAGAAGAAAATTAAAATCCCCCCAAATCCACCAAGTAGAGATGACTATGGTTATTTTTGAGGGCGGAAGGGAGGGCAACTTTTTAAGAAGAGAAAAACCTGGACCTGAATGATGAGTGTGCATAGAAGCATCTTGGGTGGAGCAGGGGACCGCCTGTGGCATCGTGGGCCTGGGTCATTGCCTGTTGAATGAAGTTTTCAAAGGCAGGCGCCATAAGGCTGCTGACAACAGGAAGCGAGTACATTTGAAACATTTGAGGAAGGTAGACGATGTTGGACCCTCGGCAAAGTCTGATGATGTCCATTTCCTCAGGGGGACACCCTAGAAGATGAGGGAGCAATTAAGGACATTGACTTTGTTTTTCCTCTTTAAGTCATGAACTTAACCAATTTCCTGGAATTTTTAAAAGAATTTACTAGAAAAGCACACAGCAACCAGCCAATAATCTCACAAACCATTAGGTGCTCCGGGTTTCTGGAAGGGCAGCTCTAAGTGCACGGTTGATGTCCAATTTGTGCTGTCATCTTGGAATGGGGAGAAAATTGGAGTGACAAGTTAGATTGCAAAACTGTTAAAAGCCAGAAAAATCCCGAGTGTCTAATCCATAAATGGAAACCTGTCAGATCCTTATGTCTTTATCTGACTTGGTTTGATGGTAATTCAAGCAAAGCTTCCCAGTTTTCAACCAGCCCTTAATGACAAAGAAAAGAAGCCATTCAGAGAAAAAGAGTCATTAGTTTAGTGTCTGAAGAGTAAATTTGGATAATATAACTTATTGAGTAGGAGAGAACATCTGAACAAAGAGATGGCATGTAGCTGCAAATGTGAAACCTGGCTAGTGAATTTGGAGGTGAAACCCCCTTGACTTAGGGCCATGATCTTCAATGACCTTGCTCTGGCCAATGGACTGGGATATGCAACCACAGATACAAAAACTCCCCTGCAAGATTAATGGGGACCTTACGTAGCACCCAGTTTCTTCTGTCTAGACTACTCTGCTCAGTCATCAAAGGCTGTGTCTGCGTCATTGGTCTGTTAGGCTAAGAGAGCTGTCTCAAAGCTGGGGTTTCCAGGGGTTTCCTTTCTCTCTGCTGAGATCTGTGGACCCCCATGAAGTCTAAATGGCAGCTGGAGGTTGTTGGTTACATTAGGGGAAAGCCGCAGAGAAACACATAATGTGTAAAAGCCACTGCAGCATGGAAGCCTGCGGGTCCCTTCTGATTCCAGGCTCCAGCACTGTGGGAGCCCTGCTGTTATGCTATAAAAACAAGTGCAAACAGCAAGCCTGGGGACTCAGATGTGCATCGTCAACTTACAGCAGTCTTAGGAGCATGGGCTTTTGATATCTTGGGAAATGCTTCTAGCTGAGCAGTTTCAAGTGCTAACCCAGGTAGATGAGAGAGCTGTTTTCTCCTCCATTTATCTCATTGCAGCTTGATCATGTAGCTGGGAATTGTTAGATCCTCAGAAATTAGGCCTGCTCCATTGATCCTCCCCACCAGCCGTCCTGGCTTCTTTTATTGCTGCTCATGTGGATGGGCTGTAAAGACACACACACTTGCTTGCTGGAAAGCTATTCACGGTTCCCCTAACACAAGTCAAAAAAGCAGAGAGTGGTGACATTAAAAAGAGCATTGATGAGGGACTTGAATGACCTTGAAGTCCAGTCACTTCTCAGGGGTTCAGAGACTGGGATGAGCTAGCACTCATGGCTTTAAATTCAGGATCTGGGAAGTCTGCTTAGCATCTGGCCCTTTAAAGAAAAGTTTGCCTACTTTTGTTCTAGATTATGTCTAACGGTTAAACCACCTACAGGGTATTTCTACCCTTCTTTAAAAAATGAAGAAATAAACTCAGAAAACATATCTGACTTGCCTGAAGGTGAGGATGCCAGGCCTGAATGGAACTTGCATGCTATCTATTACTAAAGTCCAAGTGCTTTTATTGCATCCCCCTGCCTTCTTAACCTAGCAAGGTCATTGCCACAGGTGCCCCCATGCCCTGCTGAGCCACCCCCAGCTCCTGAACCTCTGCTGAAACAGAAGCATGCCTTGCTTTGACATCTCTCCATGGCGTGTCTCTGCCCCTTTTTGCCTCACCTTCAAGTTCACAGTAACTGGCCAGCCCTTAAGAAGCTCCCTCTACCCCTCTCTCCTGGTCTGCACAGTCATCACAACTAAGCAGTTAGAACAAAAGATTTGGGAGAACGTCTCTAATATAATGGAAATCAATGTTAAAGCAAGATTTGCTCTCCAAAATTTACAGTATAGACAACTCTTTAGGAATGCATCTCTTGTAAAGCTAAGTACACCTGTCTGATGAAAAAGGAAAACAGCCCTCACAATGGAATACGAGTGCCAACATTTCTCTGCATTTGCTTGGAGAGTCATCTTAGGTAATCGTATTTATAAGTCAAACTGTGTTGTTTCTGTGCACAACAAAAACAGCAGGAAGAAGGGCCTGAAATACATGGGAATTTATATTTGCTGGGAATTTCAAGTGATCGTGCGGTAGACACTGCTTGCATTTATTTTGCTCACACAGATGGCAAGAGATTGCATCTCTGGGAAAAACTTAAAAGATAAACAGAATGCATGTGAAATTCATGAAATTCGGATTTACATGTGATGATACACAAAAAGAGCAGAGCTGTGGCTGTGGTATTATTTGACTTAGCATTTAGCCCAACAGAGGCATTTTTATAATGCAATGAGTGTGCTCTTCTGCCTCCAGAAACTATCCTCCTGACCTACTCCTCCTAGGACAACTGACATCAGTTGTGTTTATAAAGCCACGATGAAGCTCTGCTAACCACCCAAACCCTCTCCTGGCCTGACTTCACTCCCTTCTCTGACCATCAGGGGTTTGGAATGAGAGCCTGACTCCTGGGAGCTGGCAGAGGGCTGCAGGCACAGGAGGGACTGCTGGTGTCCCTGCCACCCTTGGTGTAGGCAGTGGGCACTTGGCTCTGAAGCTCAGAAATCTATTTTTATCTTGAGGGTCCTGAGTAAATTCGTAATCCCCTGAATCCAGAAGTTCACTCCTACTTCATGAGAAGCAATATGATGGCTTAGAGAAAGCTTGGGCTTCAGAGGCTAAACACCTGGGTTTAAATCCTTCTGTTTATTAGCCAGAATCTGATCCCCCGTCCAGGCCTTAGAGGGAGGTGGGGATGTCTCTGTGGCAGGCCGAATAATGGTCCCCAAAGACTTTCAGGTCCTAATCCTTAGAACCCTGAGGATGTTACCTTATGTGGGAAAATGGTCTGTACAGTTATGATTATGTTAATGGGGAGATTATCTTGGATTGTCTGGCTGGACCCTATATGCAATCACAGTGTCCTTGTTAGTCGGACAGCGAAAGGAAGAGGCAAAGTGACAATAATGGGAGCAGAGGGAGAGTTGGAGATGCTGCTTTTCTGGCTTTGAAGGTGCAGGAAAGAACCATGAGCCAAGGACCCAGAGACTGCTGGCAGCCACCGAACGTTATTTGCAGGTAGAGAAACACAATTTCTTCTAGAACTCGAGGAAGCCTTCGTTAGGACAATGGCTCTGCTGCCTGAAGGAGCAAGTGGGGCAGGTGAGAAGCCCTGCTAGGGATTCAGATTCCTATATGGATGGTCTAGACCAGTGGTTCTCAACCTTCTGGCCCTTTAAATACAGTTCCTGATATGGTGACTCAACCATAAAACTATTTTCGTTGCTACTTCATAACTGTAATGTTGCTACTGTTATGAATCATAATGTAAATATCTGATATGCAGGATGGTCTTAGGCGACCACTATGAAAGGGTCGTTTGACCGCCAAAAGGGGTCGCGACCCACAGGTTGAGAACCGCTGATCTAGACACATGGCCAATATTAAGACTGACTTACAGAGTTCTTGGGACATTGGAGACAGGTTACACTCTCTCTCTCTCTCTCTCTCTCTCTCTCTCACACACACACAGACACACACACACACACACACACACACACCCCACATCCCTCCCAGGACTGCTTCATGTAGGAACTTCTACATTCCTGGGAATAGAGTCCCGGATAGCCATCAGCATAGTTAAAAACAATAGTCACCAAAGCAGTAATAATCACAATAAAAATTTCATGTTTCTACCTTCCAAGAAATGTAGGAATAAAGACCTTTGCAAGGAACTTCAAAGATTTACTCATGGGCTCAAGGCCTCTGGTCATCTGTTTGCATCCCTGGAGAGAAAGCAGCCCAAAGTCAGGAAGAATCAGGCAGACCGTCTTAGAACTTGGGGCTAGTCTAAGAGCAGCATGGTGTTTGAAGCCCAGTTGTCTCCTGGCCCAGTCTGGAAGTAGAAGCTGGAGGAAGGATGAGCTAGGATGAATGGCACCCTGCCTGCTGCTCTCCTATAGAATCAGAGTCAGTGTCACTTCTCCAGGGGTCAAGGGAGATCCATTGCAGCTGGTCTGGTGGTGCTTCTAAGTCTGACCTGGGACAGTGCCAACTGGTCCTCTGCCCAAGGATGAAAGAGTTGTTTATTCACAAGTAGTCTGAGCCCGGCTGTTAGGACAATGAGCTCTCCTCTTATCAGGCTAGACAGTGCTGAGTCTGAGAACCGTTATGCTCCCCTTGGTGAGCTTAGCAAGTGAGGAAATCAGAGATGGCCTTTGTTGGTGGGAGGAGAAACTAAAATTCAGCAACCACCACTTTTGTCCTGACCCTGTGGCCTGAACTCACAGACGTCCTCTCCAGATTCAGTGACAGAGCAGAGAAAGGTCCCATCAATCCCCAGTTTGCAAGATGGTAGCAAGAAGGACAAAGGAGGGGCAGAAAATCCCAAGATAGTGGGTCCTAGATTTGGAGGGGACTTGGAAGAGGGCTTCAAGAAGAATGGGGGGGGGGGCTTGTCCAGCAGTCAGGAAAGAGGGTGCCACCCTTAGGCACCCTCTCTTAGAAGGTCTCAGGCTACAAGGCCTTCCATTGGGGGGTTCCAAAGTAATAGCAAGTTCAATAAAATTCCAGTGTTTGTTCTTCACACTGGGAGATCTGCTAAATTCTTCAGTAAAGAACACTGATGCTTGTACATGATTGATCCAGATAAGATGGGTGAAGCTGAGGGAAGGGACAGCAGTGACATCCCATTATCTATAGAGTTCTGACTGGACAGGGCTGGAGATGGGAACTTCACAGGCCAGGAGAAGCAGATACTGAATTCTCTGAATATTACTCTGGCTTGGTAAGGTACAAAAGTGCAGGACTATCATATGCCAGCTGCTACCATTTCACTGAAAATACTACAACATACTAAGCACAACTCCATGCTTGGCCAGAAGGCCATGCTCTGTAGTGGTTAAGCCCACTGACTCTGAATTCAGGTGGCCCGAGTATGGAGCTGGTTCCTCTACTCAATGCGTGTGGGACTGTTGGCACAATCTTGCCATGACTCAGTTTCCTCACTTATGAAGTGGTGCTACTCATCATGTCACTAGGAGGATTGAGATAATGCATGTAAAGGATATGGCCCGGAACTTGACTGATTTAATTTTCCTTTGGCTGCTGTAACAGATCACCACAAACTTGGCTTAAAATAACACAAACTTATTATCTTACAGTTTTGAAACTCAGGAGTCTGAAATGGGTCTCACTGATCTAAAATCAAGATGCCAGGAGGGCTACAATTTTTCTGGAGGTTCTAGAAGAGAATTCATGTCCTTGCCTTTTGCAGATTCCAGAGGTCACCTGAATGCCTTGACTTGTGGCCCCTCCCTCCATCTTCAAAGCCAGCATGCCTCTGTGATTCTGACACTACTGACTCCATTTATCACTTATAAGGTCTTTTGATTACATTGGGCCCATCCAGATACTCAAGGATAATCTCACCATTCAGGATCCTTAATTTAATCACATCTTCAGAGTCCCTTTTGCCATGTAAAGGAACGTATTCACAGGTTCTGGGAATTAGGATGGGGATGCTTTTCGGGGGAGGGCATTATTATGTGACCAGCACCTTGGCTTAAGTTGAAAACTTAATATATCTTGGCCACCATACTTTTTATTATACCTCAACCAAATGTAAAATAATAAATGGAGGAAGAATGCTTTCTCCTTTGACCTGGATACCACCAAACTTAAGGATAATAATATACCACAGAAATAGTGGAAATGGTGCTACGTTGGGGTTGCTGGTCTCCGGCAGAGGTGTGCATGGTGCCTCCAATGGGTAGGAGGGGGCAGAAGTAGTTAATCTGTGATAGAAACAGTGAAACCTAGTGGGTGTGCTAGAGATGGCTGCACTCAGCAGAAGTATTGATACCTAGCAGAACCAACCATGCTGCCTGGGAGGCAGCTTGATGGTAGACTCCAGAAGCAATGGGAAAGTGTGGTGCCCTTGTCTTCTCATAACTTTACAGGCTTTTATTGTCACACTAGAGGCCTGGTACACGGATTTGTGCACCAGTAGGGTCCTTCGGCCTGACCTGTGGGATTGGGCCGAAACTGGGCTCTCTGACATCCAGATAATCAAGGGGTCCCATATTGCGAGAGGGCACAGGCCATGCTGAGGGCCCCCACTGGTGCACAATTGAGGCTGGGGAGGGACAAGGGAGGTTGGTCAGCCAGGGAGGAACCGTGGGAAGGCTCCAGGGTGTGTCCTGCCCATCTCGCTCAGTCCTGATCAGCCAGACCCCAGCAGCAAGTTAACCTACTGGTTGGAGCATCTGCCCCCTGGTGGTTAGTCACCATCATAGTGACTGGTTGACCAGTTGACTGTCTGCCCCCTGCTGGTCAGTGGACATCATAGCAAGCGGTTGAGTGGCCTTAGCATATCATTAGCATATTACACTTTGATTGGTTGAACGGCTGACCAGCTGACTGGGCACTTAGAATATTAGGCTTTTATTATATAGGATAACTACAGGCCCAGTGCATGAAATCCATGCACTGAGTGGGGGATCCCTCAGCCTGGCCTGCACCCTCTTCAATCCAGGATCCCTCTCGCAATCTGGAACCACTGGTTCCTAACTGCTCACCTTCCTTCCTGCCTGATGCCCCTAACTGCTCCCCTGCCAGCCTGATGGCCCTAAATGCTCTCCCCTCCTGGCCTGATTGTCCTAACTGCCTATTTGCTCTCCCCTCCTGACCTGATCCCCCTAACTGCCTATCTGTTCTCCCTTGCTCTCCATGCCCTTCAGACCCCTGGCACAGGCATGCTGAGAGCTCACCATGGCCCTGCCCCCATCCTGATTGGTTGTTATGTGATGGCGTCCTGGACAATTGGCAGATTCCTCTATTATTAGTATAGATTAGAGCAAGAGAGGAAGAAAATGGCAATTGCTATGTGGTGAATGCCCAGACTTGTTGCCAAATGTGTTTTTAACCCCACTGGGCATGCCAGAGATAATGTGAAAGCCTTTGTAGGGGCTGGAGTTGCTGCAGAAGCAGGTAGGGCAAGAGCAGATTAAATGCAGATTCTTACTTTTAATATGTGTATTGAACATGTATTTTTACTCAGATGCTTTGACACCTTGAAGCTTTGCTGACACTGAAGGAGACTGCCCCTCTCAGGGTTAGCTAATTCCCAGAGATAGCAAACAACTCATCTGGGAGAATGCCTTTTCTATGCAAACTAACCAATCTGAAGCCCAGACCCCCATCACCTTCGTTATCAAACTCTCAAATATCAACTATCCCCCTGCCCTAATTATCCCAGGGTCAGGTACTAGCAACTCAGGACACTCCCTATACTCCAGAGCTCACTGAAAGTATTCTTGCCCTTCCCCACTCCTTCCTGCCCATGGAAGCCACACTAAAGGCTCTTACCATCTCCTCAAACTCCCTCTTCCTCTTGACTGATCCTAATATTTCCCCATGTGGCCCTGTGTGGTATGGCATGCCCCCTGCTCTTGGGAACTGTAAGTAGCAAGCTGTCTTTTCAATGATGGTCATCTCCTAATATGCTGGCCTCACAATACCCTAATAATAATAAAACCCACATTTAAAAACAATATGTGCCCATATTTATCCCTGGATTTTGTGGCTGAGGAAGACCAGGTTATATAAGCCACGTTCCTAGCCCAGCGCCAAACACCTTGAAGGGCTCTGGAAGTGCCTGACCTCATTCCTCCCTTTCTCTCCCTTTCCTTGACTGTGACCTCATTGACTTGCTCTAGATGCTCTAATCTTTCCCAGCAGCCTCATTGCTTACACCTTTCAGTTTATGCTGGCATTGTTCCTCTTCCCAGAGAGCTGCCTAAGCACTCCTCTCCTCTTGCTGTTCCGCTTTGAGAGGCTGAGGGTGAGGTCACAGTGTGGCCAGTGCATCAGCGTTTGCATTGCTCAAGCAGTGCTGTCAGAGCCTGAGCTCACACTCACAGTCAGCGATCTGTCGATACCCTGATTCAGGAAGCTGTGTGTCCCTCCTCTTGAACTTGGTCCAGACATTGCCCAGGTTAACTCTTACAGGCTAATTCACAGCTCCTTAACTGGGCTGGCTCTGTAGTGGATTATCTAATTTTCTTATTTTGGTTATCTCTTCCAACTCCACCTCCCCATGTCTTTGTGCAGTCTAGAACTTACTTTTTAGGTTGGTAATTCCTCATTAGCACCCCTTTCCCCTGAAAAAATGCTATGGGGAGAAAGTTGTCTTAGTTTCCCCTAAAAGAAGAGCCAGAGACAGATAGTTTATTTGGAAGTGATTCTTAGAAGCTGGAGTGTGGGAGTGGGGAGTAAAATGCAGGAGAAAGAAACAATAGAGAACGTGCCATTGTGGGCAACTGATGCTCAGTTCCTGGGGACCTCTGAGGAACTGGGTAGAAGGCACCTCAGAATTGTCCTGAATGCCAGCAGCCTGAGACATTTACCCACCAGCTCCTGTGACTGAGTGGCAAAGGGTTGCCCTGGGATGTTAACTCCTCCCTGCTTCTGGGATAAGCCTGAGTGTAGGCTGAGCGGTCCTCCAGGGCTAGAAGAGAGGCTGCTGGCAGAAGAGCAGGAGGCCCTTGAGACAGGACTCGGAATGGAAAGATGGCACCACATCCACCTCAGGTGTGCTAAAATCAAGAAGGCTCATAAAAAGTGTCTCATGGAGGGTGAAATTGAAATCAGTCAGCAGTAGCTTTAGAGAGAGATTTTTGTATATAGGAGTTTAAAGTTGACCTAAATTGATGGTTCCAAAATTATCTGTAGGTCTTATCTGCCTGCGTTCTTCTTCTTCCTCTTCCTATGTCCAAGGACTTGACCTGTTTACTATTGATGATTCAGTTAGGATGGATGATGAACACTTTATTGGTTACTTAGACTCTCTCTGCCTAGATACCCTTGCATTCTTATTATTCCTTCTCTAATTTGATCAATCAATTAATTAACACATTCATCCCCAAAATGAAAGATACAAAGGCATGTGATTTCCCTCTTCAGAGCAGAACTTTTCTCCCTTCAGAGCAGGTCCTGGCCATACTTCATTGTCTCAGAGAAGATTTCCCTTAGAGCTGGAAGCAGTGGAAGCCAGCGAGGATTTCTAGCTTTTGTTGTCCAGAAGCCTGAGCCCTTGGGATGTTAGAGGTTAGAGTGCTTGCAGAGGAGGCAAAAAAGTGAACTTGGAGAGTTAGACAGTATGTCTTGGAGAAACCCTTCCTCCCCCAGAAGAGAAGGAGATGGCCCTTGGCTAGAGGGAGGAAGAGGTGAGAAAGAGAGAGTCCCAGAAGTAGGGTGGATCCAGAGCCTGCTCTCTGCAAGGTCTCCCAGGATGTGATACATATCCAGAGTGAAATGGTTAGGGCAGGGGTGGGCAAACTTTTTGACTTGAGGGTCACAATGGGTTCTTAAACTGGACCGGAGGGCCGGAACAAAAGCATGGATGCAGTGTTTGTGTGAACTAATAGAAAATCAAAGTAAACATCATTACATAAAAGGGTACGGTCTTATTTTTTTTTTTTTTTGTTTTTATGTCTCAAGCCTGGAGCAGAAGTACCAGAAGAGGCTGTAAACAGAGACAGTGGATATCTTAGCAGCAGCCAGTGCAGACAGGTGGTGGAACCCCCATTCCTAATGCCTTGACAGAGTGTAAGATCTTGTTTTGTTGGCATGACCTTCAGGAAGGGGGAAGGAAAACTAAGGAAGGACTGAGAGTACGTTTCCTGCCATCCTGGAGAAGGGGGTGGGGCTTAAACTTGATATTATATTGATTTATTCAAAACAAGTTTTTGGACTTAGATGCATACCCACTACATATTTATTGAGTGGTTGCTATGTCTCAGGTATCATGTTTAGCATTGAAAATGAATAAATATGACTAAGACATAGCTCCTTGCTTCCAAGGTGCGCCCATCCAGTCAAAGAAGCAGACATATCAGATGATGATTCAAATTTATGTGTAATGTATATGTATAATAATAGGTGCCTACAGGTATTATGGAGACCAAGGAGAGGGGTAGAGAAGAGAGTCAAATAATCCAAAATTTAGCAGCTTAAAATGAAACCTATATTTATTATCTCCCAGCTTTTGTGGGTCAGGACTCAAGGCACAGCTTAGCCAGAGTCTCTGTTTCAGGATGTCACCCTGTTCAAAACACAATAATACAATTTCCATGGTTCATGGTGAGACTACAGTTAAGAAAAAGAATGCCCCTATAATGCATGATCTCTGCAGCCTAGCTTGATTAATATGCTGGTTCATTTTTTCCTTTCACTCTACCACCAGAAACTGTACTTCAATGTCACTTTTTGCTTTGGAAGGAGGTAAACTTGAATTGAAATGCATGACGCTGACCTTGGAGACTGCATTATCACTAATTTCTCCTTTTCACGAGTTTTTAAATGTTTCCATCTGAACAGTAATTGTGTGAACATGATGTTGACACTTTCCCAAGAAGTGGCCAATACCAACAATAGCTCAGAAATGTAGATTTTGACAAAGCTGGATTTAACAATTTACACATTTTGCGAAACTGTTGGAATTTCCAAGTGAAGCATTGCAACCAAGAGGTCCCAGTCTCCTGGGTTTACCTGAAGCTTATATGACCTCTCTGGCTTACTCATTCCAAAGGGACTCAACAATCTTACAGATTGTTATCTTCTCAACATCTTTCAATTAATATGCCCTTAAGTGAGCTCTGGAATCCAGGGATCCCAGTAAGATTCAATGTGATGTGTAATCTGGGCTTGATTACCCTATTAATTTTATACAGTGTTCAAGAGAAGAGTGTGGGGTCATGCTCTTCTAAGGCTGTTTACTTTGGAATTTCCCTGAAGCATCTGTGTATTTTATGGCCCTAGAAGCTGCTATGCTTGTGTTGAAAGTTGCATTCTGAAATAGGACCTTAAATCACATTCCCAGTTCCTCTATTATAACTGCCCTAATCAAGTTTTCTATTGAAAATTTGCAGGAA
>NW_006287671.1:640659-642467 GCF_000327345.1 Myotis davidii
GTTTATGTCTCACTTCTCATTCCTGATTTAAATGTGTGTTCCCCCCCTCTTCCTAATAAAGCTTACAAGGGCTTATCTTTTTTATTGCTCTTTTCAAAGAATGAGACTTTGGTTTTACTAGTATTTATCTTTTTTCCTTTCCTTTATGTTTTCTATCTCTTTCTAGGGCTAGTTAACTGAATTTCTCTTTTTCTAATTTATTAAGATGAACCCTAATTATCTTTAATTTTGTCCTTTGAAGCCATTTAAAACTATAATTTTTTTTAAAGTAGAGCTTTTGCTGTGTTCCACAGATTTTGTTATAAAGTAGCCTCATTTTAATGGCCTTCTAGATCATTTGAAATTTCAGTTTTAATTCATCTTTGATACAAGGATTGGATGGGAATGTTTCTTAATTTACAGGTAGTTGATATTGTTATTATTTTTAATATTATTATTAAGCTTCTGAATGAGCATGTGACCTCTAAAGCTCTTTCCTTTTAAAATTTATAAAGGTTTTCCTTGTGACCAAATATTTGATTTATTTTGGACATACAAGGAAACATATTTTTCTATTCAGGGATCTAAATTTTTATACATATATGTAGTAATTATTCTTTGTCCTCACTCATTTTTTTGCCTTCAAGATTTGCCCTTATGGAGGTGAATTAAAGTATCACAATATTTGCATTTCTGATCATTTTTTTACTTATATGGCTAGCAACTATGTTGTATTTAGTCTGAAAAGCATCAAAAAGTAACTTACATTAAACAAGTCCATGAGTTTATTATAATCTGAGATGCCTGGCAGAAGCAAATGTCAATCTCTAACATAGCTTCAACCTGGGCCTCCAAGAATTCACATATATAAATCCAAGGAACTTGAGCCCAAGGAAACAAAGTATTATGCATAAAAGTGGTAAGCAAGATTATTGGACACAAGAGATGAAGCAAATGTATTTAATATTCACAAATATATCCTGTGTTCCTTGAGTGTTCGATACTATTGTAGGCACTGAAGGTACAATAATGAAAATAATCAAAGAAAAAATAGCTCTGCCTTTAAACATTTACATTCAAATGAGATATATCAACTATATAGTCTTTGAAGGTAAAATGTACTGCAAGGATAAAGAAAGCTGGGGGTGGGTATAAAGATTATGTATGAGAAGGTGATATTTGAACAAACACATCAAGGAAGTGAAGAACTAAGGTGTGCATTTCTTTGAATCAGGTGGAAACATTCTACAGAGGGGCCAGTCAGAGCACAGGTGGGAGTATGCTTGGCATAGAAGGGAAATCAGGATGACTGAGGAAGAGTCAAGTAGGGGAAGTAAATATAAGGCCAGAGAGCTTAAAAGGAAATGGAAGAAGTGGATTGAACTACGAGTATGGAAAAAGCTACTATTAAAACCACTAAGCTGATATTACAATAAGCCAAATGAAACTTCCAAAATAAAACATTACAGTTGATATTGAAAAGGCATTGGATGACCTAAATATCAGATAAGACACAGATGAAGAGAGAATAAGTGAACTAAGAAATAGAGATGAAGGAATCCTATAGAATATAGCAAAAAAAAGAGACAAAGGGATAAAAAATATGAAACAGGTTTAACATATAGGGTGAAGCAAAAATAAGTTTACAGTTATGAGTACAAAAACACAGAGTTTATTCTTATATTATTATTTATTAATTATATTATTTTCTATATGAACAACTATAAACCTAGTTTCCTCATCCACAGCTTCTCTTTCCTCCGATGGCAGAATAGCCCTCTTAGAACACCGGATGTCCCTGAGTAAGTCACTATGATGAGGGTGATAAA
>NW_006287671.1:643918-673076 GCF_000327345.1 Myotis davidii
TTTCCCGACATCTCTGCAAGTTGAGGATCATGACATCTGGCAGGGGGGCTTTTATGGGCATGGGTAGAAACCCCAAGAATTTGGGAAGGCCCCTAATGTGAGTGCTGGAGGGTTCTCCAGCATCCCTGAGGGTGTCAGTCACTTAGGCTGGGGAGTAGAGGAGCCTCAGTGCTCCCCATTTAGCAAACTGGTGGCTTTATAGAGGCGACAGAAACAAATTCTAGCCACTGACATTTCTTGATTCCATCTGGCATGACCAGAATAGTAGACTACAACACACCCAACCCTATGTGGTCTGTGGCCTTTGTTTAGTCCATTCTTAGATCTCTGCATCCTCCTCTAGTCAATCATTGACCATGGGGATTATACACCTAGCAACCTCACTCTGTCTCCTCTTTCACATTTTCCGGGTAAGAATGTCCTATGGTCCTGAGGTGGATACGTGACTCTGGCTGGACTAAGGAGGACCTTACTAGGTCATGTGGCCTTAGGGCTCATTTTAGGATTTGTCTCTCTCCAGGTGATTAATGAACTGTAGGGATGGCATTTGAGAGCTGTTGGAGACCGTTGCGGGGATGAAGCTGCTATGTAGACATAGAGCTGGGCGATGGTCGGAGTGTGCTTGTTTCCCTCTGCTCCTGAGGCCCAGCTGCAAACACCTACATTTGAGAGCTGTTGGAGACCTTATCTAGAGAGTCTAAAAAAAAAGAGGGGGGGTGGGGAATGAAGCTGCTATGTAGACATAGAACTGGGCGATGGTCAGAGTGTGCTCGTTTCCCTCTGCTCCTGAGGCCCAGCTGCAAACACCTGCCCTGAGTGCAGCCGGGGTGCAGCTTTTCCTAGATTCTGAATTGAGGCTCAATACATTTCCTTTCACGCTCTGGAGCTAGCTGAGTTTCTGTCACTGCAGCCACAAAGGGCCCTGACTTGTACATCTCCATCCATTAGTTGATCGCTTCATTCATTCAGGGATGTAAGCACACAGTCAGAAATGCTTGTAATTACTCACTAAGTGTCACCCTTTTATGGGCACTCCCTCACTTATTTCGCTCATATTGTTCACCCACCCCTTCATATTTTCCTCTTTATAGTTTTTGCCCATGTTAGATAGATGGGAAAAAAAATTCAATAGCTATTTTAGTTTAAATAGATTGGCAAGAAACACTGGTTCTGGGGTATGAGATTATGATAGCCCTTAGGAGGCAGGACTCAGCTCTGGCTTTCTGAACATTTTATAGCACTTCTCGTTCAGAGATCTCAGGTAGATGATAAATACTAGCATAGCGTGGCTCGCCATCCCTGTGGTACCAGGGATTTAGAATAGGGAATAACCAGGGGCCAGAAAGGATGAAAAACATACTTCACAGATATTCCTGGGGGAGTTAGGTAAGTAGAATTAATTACCTGACCTGGAATTGGGCCAGAATACCAGAAATGGGTGAGTTATCAGACTTTTGTTCCAGGTGATGATAATATCTCTCTGTCAACTCCAATACAAGGCATGCATTGAAGTTAGTTTCATCACCCAACTCACCACGTATATTTCTTATACTATGCTACATGAAAATGTTTTACTTGTGAATTTCTCAGTCACTATTTCCAAGCTAGAGGTTTCCTGCAAAGCTCGCATCCAGACCAGCTCTCCCAAACCATCTGTAGCCATCTCTGCGCACGCCTCCTCCCACCTGACCTTTCTCTCTTGCGCTGCCCCCGCGCCTGCATAAGCGATGAGCAAGGGAATCGGTCCCCGTTGGGACTTTAGAGAAGACAGATGATGCCGCATTCTTCTTTGTGCTCTTCCCATTTCCTTTCTTCATTTCCGACGTGGACTTCTCATAACTTTTCCAGGTGCTGCCTTGTCCTACAGCCTCTTTCCCCGTCCCTCTCCTTTTCCCAGTTCCACAATCTCTGAAGACTGAAAAATTTAGGTGGATTAGAAAGGCTAGTTCTGATTGGATTGCACTCAGACCTAGGTCCTTTCCGTAAATCTATTAATAAGTAAAATGGGTACAAACTTCACAATTCTCAAGTTCAGATGTGTAGAATAGTTTGTTTAGGTAATAAAATTTTATTTCTGGCTTTGAGCTTCCACTTGTCTTAATACAGAAAATAGGATCTTGTTACTTATTGGTAAACTCAGTCAGCTTTCACCGTTTCTCAGTCACTTCAGGTGAAACATTTAGCTATATTTGGGACTTTCCCCCTCTTTTATAAAAACTTCATTGCCCCTCAGGTTAGTGTTAAGCGTTAGGAAGGGGGCTGTTTACATCAATGTGTTTTGCCTGTTCCTTGTCCTCTATCTGATGATGCTCTTATTGACATCCCTGGAGATGTGCATTGTGCTACCTGGCTCTTAGAATTGGCCACTTCATCCTGGTGTCCCACAGAGCTGTAGCCTTGTGCCTATCAGATCTGTAATGGGTGGTTGAAAGGGAAAAGACTCCAGTTCTGAATCATAGATCTACTTTCTAAATCTCTTTTTAAAATACCTGAACTCCTAGCTCTTGAGTTTTACACTTAAGAATTATGTCTTTGTTCTGTTTTCTTTCTGACCCTTTAAACCAGCCGTGGGCAAACTATGGCCCGCGGGCCGGATCCAGCCCATTCGGCTGTTCTATCCGGCTCGCGGAGCCGAAAGAGCAGAGGTTTCTCTTGCTCTCCCTCCGCTCCTTCACCAGCAGCAGTGTTAACATGGCAACGTTGGGAAACATGGCCGCAGCTCCTTCTTCTGAGTCCAGTTTAAGAACCCATTGTGGCCCTCCAGTCAAAAAGTTTGCCCACCCCTGCTCTAAACCCTTCTTTCACCATGCCTGTCAGGTATATATTTGCAGCCCAAGGAGAGATGTTAAAGGGGAAAGAACATCTGAGTTAATATCTTAAAGCATTATCTCTCTAAATAGGATGAATTCTTCGGTCACATATATTTTGAATGCAAAGTAAAAAGACTAAGAACTTGCTAGAATTCTTTTGTTTTAGTCAAAATTTTTTTTAAAAGGCACAGTATAAACTTCCTGTTTTCTTTTTTATTAACCAAGTATTTTAAAAAATTGTTGCTAGTATTACAGATGTCCCCCCTTTTGCTCCATTTTGCCCCCTTCCACCCAGCCCCACCTCATCCCAGTTACCATACAAGCTCTTAGGTTAATCTCTTCCCATACCTCAGTCCCCCTCATCTCTTTCGTTTGGGGGACAGGTGGATAAACTGACGTTACCAAATAGATATTGATGAGTTATGCTCAGAAACCAAGGTTTGCCTTAGTAACAAGGAGAAAATCCCATTTTGTCCATTAGCAGTCCATTATCGCATGTGAAATACCAGATCAAGATGACAAAATTAACAATATTGAAGGTTATCAGATTTGATGATGGGGTAAGTAGAATTTGAAACAGAGATCCAGAAGTCATCCACACTAGGGAGAAATATGTCATTTACCATCATGATATGATATGATTAGGGAATATATGCAAGTGCTTTCACCAAACAAGAAGGGAGGAAAATAACATCTCAGGTGCTCATATCCCTGTATGCTCATATCCCTCAGCCCCTTGTCAGTGTTGTTGGAGGATTCCAACTCTTGCTACTACTCAGGCGGTCCATTTGAACTTGGGTCTCGTTCTTAGAAAACTTTGTCTGACATATTTTGTTTTGAATTTTAGCATTAAAAAAATAAAGTAGCTTAAAATCTTTTGTTGACGGAAGCACCTGTCTTGCACAATTATCATTTCATTTTAGTTTTGCAGCGCACATAATCAGAACAAAATGCACACTAGCCCTAAGATAGGTGGTGGATTAAATGTAAGAACAAAAAATGGTTAATACTAAATGACTGTGGTGTGGGGGAGGATCAGGGAGGAGAGTTTATGTTCAAGTCAGATGAAGTGAGATGGAGCCTACAAGAGACCTATGAAATGACCTGGAGGTGATATCAGAGATGCAATTCTTTCTGAGAAATTTTTTTCATCAACTGCATGGAGTAAATCTCTTCCGGAAGCTGTGTTAATGCCTGGGCACCAAAGTAGTGAAAGCAGACAATTCACTATATTATCATCAGAGTATCCAACTTACTAGGCGGGCCATGGAGCTTGAGCATGCAGCACGTCCAAAAGTCGTTCTGCTGAACAGCAGTCCTACCTGATGTTAAGGGACAAGTAATAGCAAATTTCTCATTTATGGGCAGCAGAATCTGACCCTGAGTGACTTAAAAGGAAAAGAAAGAGACCTGAACTCACAGTCATAATGGGAAGATGAGAACAGGTTGAGAAAATGATTGGGAGCCAAGGGAAAAGGCCATTATCACAGCCAAAACCACGCCGGGGGCGGGGGGCGGGGGGGCAGCCCGGTGGGGATACCACTGCCACCATTTGTAGTCACTTAACACTTTTCTTGACCACCAATGGCTCTGCACTCTACAGCTCGTGCCTGTCATAGCCACTGGAACGCCTCTCTGCTGCTTACTTCAGAGTCAGAGTTCCAGGGGCGGCCACTGGCCCTGATTGGCCCTGGCCCTGATGTGGGACCCTGGTTCCCAGGAAGTGAGGCCAGGGGACTCTCTGCCTTCAACTCCTCTGGTGAGAGCTGGGCTGTGCCTCCCAGGAAGACTCACACAGTTGGGAATTCCTTAACTTAGGAAGTGACTCAGATGCTTGGCAGCCAACATATGATAAAAGACAACAGGATGTTACAAAGGAAAAGGCTCCACAGTCAATTAATTTAGGGAAATAACAGGTTTCTTTACTATTGGGCTTTGGATGTGAGCGCATGTGTGGTGAGTCTCCTAGAGGATTCCAGCACCCCTGGCTCTTCATCATCCCATGTGACTGCTCCTTGGAGGAAATTTCGTGAATCTCTACTATAAAGCAACAAGCAATGCTACTTTTTCTCACACTTGCCCTCAGCAAACCATACTGACACATGCCACATTTCTAAGCATGCGCATTAGAACTGCAATTTGGAAACGTTCACATTTTCTGCTGCCTCATGGTTGGTTTATTTTTGATGGTGAAGGCAGGATTACTATTGCATATTAACAGCACCCACCAGGTCTGTCCCTCCTCAGATGTGCAGGCTCCTGTGGGTTTAGTCTTCTGGATGTACCCCCACCGTGCACTTTTCCTTCCTGAAGCATCTCCGTTGGTCTTGCACATAGTGCTACTTGCCTGAAGTGGTTAATGTAGCCTCAGGAAATGTCTAAGAGAGTTGCCTATGTCTCAGACACCCTGGCTGTACATATAGCAGGGGTGGAAGCTGCCAAGATTCAAATTCTCTGATAATTCAAAACAAATGTCCTGCTGATTTTTGTAGTGCAACTATGTAAGAACATATAATTCAACGGCCAAACAACGAATGACCTTTGAGCCATGTTCAGCATAGGAAATTGCTCCTATTTGTATTCAGAGATCATGTCTACACTTTAGGTCAGAGTCATATTTTATTTGAAGATCCGAAAGCTGAAGATAGTATCTTCACATGCAAACCCAAGCCTTGGCTCTCTAGGCAGTAGAGGTAAATACAAGTATGTGCTTGGCCTAAATAAGCAATGAAAGTTGAATAAAAATTCCATCATTTATAGTGTTCCTTTCCCAAGCCTCCATCTTCCCATCCTGAAGCAGCCTTCCCTTCTGTTATTATCTATCAGGCGCTCCTGTGTATTTCTCTCATGTTGTTAACCACAACCCACAAATGTTCACTTGTCTCCTGACTGCCTTGCCCACTAGAATGCAAGCACTAGAAGGGAGGGCATTGTGTGTGGCCCTTCTGTAGCCTTGACCCTTAATACAGTGCCCAGTTGGGGCCTAGTACATAGTTGGATGAAGAGGAGGTACTGAGTGCGCCAAGTAGGCAGAATAGGGAGTTAGGTCAGAAATGAGGGCAAATCCTGGTACGCTCATCAAAGGAAAATATGGCTCATTTTGGGTTTGCCAGACAATTCCTGAACTCTGCTCAAAAAACAAGCACATGGAAAACAACACTCAAGTCTTTTTATAGCCTTTGAAAGTTTGTGAAGACTCCTCTTGGAATAAAGTTATGCAAATATTTGGGATGTTCCAAGTGTGAATATTTACAATGTTTAAAATACTTTTCTAATTAAGCACTTTATGAGATAGCTTTATTTTCATGCTCAACTTTTCCACTTACCTTTTAGTTAATGCCTTAAATAACTCTTCCAGTTGACTTTCCTCTGAACAATTGCTAATTCATCCTGACTCTAAAATTGGGATTCACTGAATAGGGTAAAATATGAAGAGATTGGCTCATGGGTCTTCAGGGTCCAAGAGGAACATGGGGCTTTTCCCACCCATGGTTACAGCTTTCTCTTCTTCTCGAATGGAAACTTTCTGGTGCCCCTGCTCCTGGGCCTGGCTTGTCACTTAGGTTCTGGGATCTGCCATGCTGGGAAGAGAGGGTGAGTTCTATTCTCAAGATTGGATGCTACCCCACCATTAATGTAATCCTGTCACAATGTGGAAGTGTTGTCTGAACATTAGAATATCTTGTGAGTGGAACAAAGACAAAGATTCTTGCTGGGCAGTAGATCCTAAAGAGCCCACCAGCTTGTTAATTAAGTTAATGGACTATAGAATCAAACGTCCTGGGTTTGAATCTTAGCTCTTTCTACTTGCTAGCGGGGTGCCTTAGCAAATTATTCAAACTGTCTGTATTGTGATTTTCTCACCTGTAAAAAGGGGATGATGATTATTATACCTACTTCAGGGAGCTGTGTCGTGAGGATTAAATGGGATAATATTCATAAAGCCCTAAAAAAGTGCCTGGCACATAGTCAGTGCTTAGTAAATGTTACCAATTACTTTTGTTGTTGTTGAATATATGAGAATCCTTGTGCCTGCACAGCCCTTTTAATTGAACCCCTTTCATTCATGAAAACCCATGTTTTGGCGATCAACACTCAGATTCTACTCAGATCCTATTGACATGCCCACTTCTCTCTCCTCAAAACCAGTTGTTTAACCTCCCCTCATTTCAGTTCCATATCCTGTCTTGACTGATGACTTTGCTCACCTGACTTTCTTGCCCATGACCTTGAATGGCCTTCCTGGGATATGGCTCTTTATATCACAGGTAGGAGGCACTGCACTTCCACACTCGCCCTGACTAGCGAGGAGTGATGGTGGAGGACACTTGTCCTCTTCCCTATGCATGGGCTTTCATCAATCCCCCAGTGTTTCGTAGAGAGCTGAAATAAAACAGTGCTGGCACCATGTGTGCGGAGAAATAACATGGCCTATCCTCTTCTATCCAGAAGAGGACACCCAGCCATCCCAGTGGGAAAGGGAACTAGGTTTGTTTTTCAGCACAGCCCCTTCTGGTCTTAGCACCCTTCTCTCTCCCCAAGTCTCCTTCTGCCTCACTGCTGACAGCGTTCGGGTGGTGGCCTTGTCTGGGGCGACCCATTAGATTCATACACATAATTGGAACCAGACTGCAAGTGTGGATTCTTGGCCCTGGATTGAGCCTACAGCAATGACCCTGTATTCATGCGGCGTTGCCATAATCCAGAAAATGATCAGCATTTCCTGGTGTCCTGGAGAGTAATTTGTCTGGTCTTCTCCCAGGCAGCCAGGCAGCCTTCTGCTGGTGAGATGGTCTTCATTGTTTTTTCAGTTATCTTCAAGCGTCCTCATTCTGTTCTGTGTTTCCATTTACAACTCCACATTTTTTTCCAGGAGAATAGCTCTCAACCAATCGTTTTGGTTGTCAAAGGCTGGGATGAAGCATCGCTGTGATACACGAACACAGCTGAGCTCCCAGAAAATGTTTCATGTGGCATTTACTGCACACCGGGATTTACAGGACTCGCGCTGCTCTTCTTCAGTACACGTGGTGCGCTGTGCACGGACTCGCCGTGGATGAAGGATTGCTGAGGCTCCTCAGTTTCCTCAGTGCTGTGGCTGCTTCCTCTACACACGTAGCTAGAATGTCTGAGGATAAGGAGAGTGCATTTCCTCCGCTGCAGGCTCCACACAACAAGCGCAGATGATGAATTCCCTGTTAATTTTCTCACTCTGGCTCTCAGCTCCAAGCTGCCACAGTTCTTTTAAAAATTCCCTGGCAGTCCTGGAAGCCAGGAAAGATTTACTTTCAAACAAGAATGTTGGTGTTCGTACCACTGAGTTCTTTATTTAATTACAATAACACATTGTTTATTAAATAAAGTTTCCTTTGAAATAAAATAAGGGATTAAATGAAGGGAAAAACATTATGTCAAACTAGACAAAGTTTTGAGAGACTGAAAACTTCCTTCTTTCCTTCCTTCCTTCCTTCCTTCTTTCCTTCCTCCCTCCCTTCCTCCTCTCTTTCTTTCTTTCTTTCTCTCTGTCTTTCTTTCTTTCTTGCTTTCTCTCTTTCTTTCTTTTTTTCTTTCTTACCTTCTTTCTTTCTTTCCTTCTTTCTTTCTTTCTTTCTCTCTGTCTTTCTTTCTTTCTTTCTTTCTCTCTTTCTTTCTTGTTTTCTTTCTTTCCTTCCTTCTTTCTTTTTTTTTCTTTTTCTTTTTAAATTCTAAAGCCTTTGTGAAAGCCTCCTCCCCACCAGTCACTTTGCTCACACTGTGGCCTTCATCTGAGAGAGGCTCTCAACCCTGTCACCTGAGCTTGGTTTCAGCGAGACCTGTTTTTATAAAGCCACACAGGCCTCAAACCAGGGCCTTACAGGGCTCTGACGAGGCCTTTTAGAAATGTTAGAATGAGCTTTTAACTATAACCAGAGGGTGTCAGTTTCCTTACTTTAAAAATGTCAGGTTTAGCTGGATATATGTATTTTTATAGTCTAGCTGAAAATTTGTAGCAGTTAGTTGTAACACATGAAATGATGGACAAAACAACCAGAATTTAAGAAGTGGTGGTTGTAAGTACACATTGTTACCCAAATTCTGTCTCTCCCCTCCATCTCTCTCTCTCTCCCTTTTTACTTTCTCCCTCCCTTTCTGCTAAAAGTCTTCCTTAGGATGGGAGAGGTTGGCAGATTTCAGGAATAAAAGACAAAAATACTTTCTTCTACTTAAGCAATTCTCCAGTTCTCTGTAGACACCAACTGGGTACAGTTTAATTCAGCTCTGACACTAACTGTTTGGAGTTAAGCATGCAGGCTAAGGGCTCAGTCCCCCAAGACTGCCCCCACTCCGGATGCCAATTGGAAGTCCCAGGTGGTCACTTCTTCTTCCAACCACTGGTTCCAGCTGGGGTTCCAAGGACTCTCTCCTCAGGTTTGATCATTTGCTAGAACGGCTCACAAAACGTAGGGGAACATTGATTTGCATTTACTAGAAAAGATCTTCTAAAGGATGCAGCTGAACAGCCAGGTGAGACAGTACGTAGGACAAGGTCTGGGGAAGGGGCATGAGCTTCCGGGTCCTCCTCGGGTGTGTCACCCTGCCCGCACGTCCATGTGTCCATGTGTTCACCAGTCAGGAGCTCTCTGACCCCGCAGTTTAGGGATGTTTCATGGAGGCTTTATCATGTAAGCATGACTGATTACTAACTCAGCCTCCAGCCCCTCTCCTCATAGATGCCATGAGGAAATACTAATATTTTTAATTTTTTTATTGCTTAAAGTATTACAAAGGGTATTTCATATGTGTCCATTTATTTTTAATTTTTAATCAGTTTACATTCAACACTATTTTGTATTTTTTAAAAAACATATTTTTATTGATTTCAGAGAGGACAGGAGAGGGAGAGAGAGATAGAAACATCAATGATGAGAGAGAATCATTGATCAGCTTCCTCCTGCACACCCCCTACTAGGGATCGAGCCCACAACCCAGGCATGTGTCCTTGACTGGAATTGAACCCAGGACCCTTGAGTCCACAGGCCAATGCTCTATCCACTGAGCCAAGCCAGCTAGGGCCATTATTTTGTATTAACTTCAAATGTATAGCATAGTGGTTAGACAATCATATCCTTCAGTGATCCCCTGATATTTCAAGTACCCATCTGGCACTGTACATAGTTATTACAAAAATCTTGTTGATCGGGGTAGGTGAAACTGAGCTTATAAAGGCAAAACCACAGGAGAAAATGTGAATATGTCCACAGCCATATTTTTCATAGATGGCCCCCAGATTCCATGTCTGCTTATTTTTTAAAGTATAGAACTACTAGTACAGGTGCTTTCCAGTTTGCCTGTGTTTGGAAGCAGCCATCATTCCCTGGGCACCAAACCCAGCCTCTCTCATGGGCTTGTTCTCACTCAAACTTCCCCCTCTTTTCCCAGGAGGGTCCAATGAAGCCGTGCCCTAGCTTACCAGTAAGTACCTACATCCATTATCTCCATTTAAAACTGCTTTGCTTCTGTGTTTCAACATTTTATCTATACTTGTTAAACAGGAAAGCCAGCAAGTTTTGGATAAAGTGAAAGCATTAAGGCAATTTTTAAATGACAGCAATGCTTAGTGCCCCTCAGGAGGCCAAGTGGAGCAGCTCTGTTCTGGAGTTTGTCTCACTGAATTTTATTTTGTTGTTTATTTTATTTATTTATTACTTTTGGTGTGTGTGTTTCTGCATTTTTAGACAAAACAGCAAAAGCTTAAAGTGCAGATGTTTGGGCTCGGTTAATAATAAACCATTCTTTAACCTATTTTTAATTTTAGTTCAGGAAGTAACAGGAAGATATAGTCACTTTTTAAAATGCACTCTCGGGGGAGAGAGAGAGAGGTCTTTTGTGAAGGTAGATGTAAATGGCTGTGAGTCACGGGCACGCTTTAAGACATTGCCATGAAATGTCCTTGTTCCCCTTTCCCATCATCACTGCCTGTCTTGGCTTTGACCGTTTCCTCTCTCATTCTCTTGATCCCTTTCCCTGGTGTGAACCCTACTCGAGTCTGGGGCATACTTTTCCTGCTGGCATCTACATATTCCTCTGAATGTCAGGCCTCAGGGTCCCTCGCATCCCCTCTTGTCTGGCCACCCCTGCTGGAGCTCCAAGACTTCGATGTCTAGCGATGTTCACTTGTCAAAGTGAATATTGCTCGCTCTGATTCCTGGGAATGCTCATGAACAGACTCCGTGTGCGGGGAGATGGGCCTGCGGACGGGAGCCATACTGTCCAGACCCCAGGCCCAACCAGAGTATCGCCTCTGCTGGCACTTGTGTCTGAGCAGGTAGGAGGCAGGGCTGGCAGGGGTGGGTTTGGAGTCTACCGGTGGGCTAGGTGCCCTACCTACTTCTAGTATAGGGGGCCACACAAACCTTTTGGTTTTCTTTACCTTATGAAACAGGTAGCCACATGCATGGCTCAAGTCTGGGTTCTCATTATTATATGTGGTTACCAAATGTGATTCAGAGTAGAGAATGACCATGAAACTCATAAAACAACAACATATATTCAATACATTAGTGACAGGAATTGTGCTGAACATTTAAAATTATCATATAGTTTAATTCCTACAATTCTATCAGAGAGGGACTTTTGTTATTCTGATTTAATATTAGAGAACTAAGGTTGGTTCAGAGAAGTTAAATAACTTGTCCAAGATCACACAGCTAGAAAGAGTTGGGGCCAGATTTCAAACCACTTTGATCTGAGTTTTGAGCCTTCCTTAATAATTCTGCTATATTAAGTTAAACGAAAAAAACCTAATGTCTCGGTGGTGAAGGATGTGAGCATAAGTGTGTATTTGTTTTGTGTATCTGTGCATGCTTGTGTCTTCGTATTCATGTATAATTGTGTATGTGCATTGCTCATGTATGCAAGTGTTTTTGCCCCTGTGTATGTTTATGTGTGCTGCATGTTTGTACACATATGAGCATTTGTTGCATGTGTGTGAAGCCATGTGTTTACTTGTCGATGTATGTGTTTTTGTGTTCAGGTACTGCATATGTATGAATGTATATGCATGAGTGCATGTGTGTGTGATTTTATAGCATAGTGAGATGCAGCTAAGGAAGACCTTTGGTAAAATTAAAGCTTGAAATTTAAGTTCTGTGCACACATTTAAAAAAATGATTCTAGGACATGTTCAGTCATAGTACTGATTAAATGGTTCAGGGTTCTAGAGCAGAGACAGCTGGAAGGAGGTGCTTCATGTAAGACCTTCCAGAAATTGTGGCATACCACCAGTTCATATGTTTCTGATCCTAGGTGATTTGCCTACGTTTTTCTATGATGGGCTAATTTTCTTGTTTGGGGACATGGTGCATTAACTCATTCAAGTGAGTTGCTTTACTTTTATTTTGATTTTACTGTCCTTTACTTCAACCTAAGGCACCCTTTTCCAGGATTGTCCTAAAGACATAGCCACACTTTGGGAAGCAACTGTAAAGCGATGTGAGGTCACAATAGGGTGGAGGCCTCAGGATTCCACTGTGGGTTTAAGAAATGTCAAGTGGCAGAAACCAAGAATCCTCTTTATTTTCTTAAGCCAGTACAATGCAATTATAACATGACTCACTACTGCATGGGCTCATATGTGTCCTTGTGTGCATATGTGTGGATCATGGGTTCTTCAACATTTTACCAAAATGTTTATGAAGTTGAGACTTTATAAAAAGACCCAGGGATGGATGTTGGGACATGTGTACCAGTTAGGTAGCTCTTGGCTGCCAGTTACAAAATAATAGTTGGGCACCAAGATTGGGGAGTGATGGAAGGGGTAGACCTGGACAAGGGGGAGTATTTTGTCACTGGTGTGGTGTAGAATTACTGGTGCATTATGATAATAAACAGCAGATAGACTTCTATGCAAATCATACACTCCCTCACAGCCTGCACCTCAGGCACGCTGGTCCCAATGCTCCCCTTGCAAAACATCCAGTTAAACAATGAGGAAAATTCATTTTCTAATGAAATAAAGCCTGGAGTCAGATGGTTTCAGGGTTGCTTTGGCAGTTTACTGATATCAATGAGGATCTAAAATCTTTTTACTTGTCACTCCTCTAAACATCTTGGCAAATCACCAGGGTTGCCTCTTTTGACCCCAGATGGCATTAGGTTGAGATAAGACAATGTCTGGCCTAAAAAGAGAGGTATTTCCTCTCAATGTCTCTTTAAATTGGGGAGGATCCTTTTCTAGGAAGCCATTCCAGAAAACTTTCCCACAGCTCCATTGGCTAGGATTGGGTCACATGACCATGAACTATTTCAGAAGTTGGCAAACTACTACAGCCCATGGGTCAAACATGGCCAGCCATCTGCTTTAGTGCAGCCCATAAACTCAGAACAGTTTTTACATTTTTAAATAGTTGAAAAAACCCCCACAAAATAATATTTCATGACATGAAAATTAAATGCAATTCAAATTTTAGAGTCTATAAGTAAAGTGTTACTAGAATACAGCCATGCCTGATTATTTATGTATTGACTAGGGCTGCTTTCGACCACAATACAGAGACAGAATGTCCTGAACAGCTGAAAATGTTTACTGTCTAGCCTTTTGACAGAAAGAGTTTGCTGACCCCAAACTAACCAAATAGATGGCTGGAAACTTCTGATATTTTCAACCTCTGTGGTGGATGGTGTAGAGAGATTTAGGTGACTTAGGTAAGGCCCCTCAGCAAGTGTCGCAGTTCTGAGGACAAATCTGTTTGGTTTCTTACTCTTTCCACTGTGTTTTTCATCAGCTGAGCCTTGAACAATGAGGCAGGCAGCATGAGCAAAGCACAGTTTTTGCTCTGTGCTCAGGTTGAAAAAAGATACTGCAGGAGATTAGGTTAGTGCCAGATTGTGGAGGGCTTTGAATGCCAACCTAAAAAGAACTTTATTTTGTTGAAATGGAAAGCTTATGAAGATTGAGGAGATGAGTAGTTCTGAAGAAAATGTGACAGATGAGTAACTGTCTGATATAACATGGTTGATTTTTAACAGGGGCTAACCCTTTCATCTAACATCAAAATTGTACACGGATCCCACCAACCTCAGTATCAAGCCCAGAGGGGTGCAATGTGGCAAAATAGGATTGAATATGTGTTTTGTTTGGCTTCACTGAGACTTTCCTTAATGAGATAAATCATTAAAAATGAGAAGACCACGGACTGCATGTAAAAATATGGATTTATTATGAGATTTTTATTACACTTGGCTGATCTCTTTTATATTACTTAGTAAGTGCAGTGGCCATTGGATTTCAACCCCTGGCCTGTAGCTAATGCATTGCTTTAGAACAACAGTGTAACGAACACAGAGGGTCCTGGATAGAAATGTTCTGCTGCATTTATACTGGTGTCTGGTTACTGTCTGCCTGTAGATCACGGCAACTCTCCACCAGCTTCTTCCGGTTATAACCTGGACTTTATTTATTTATTTATTTATTTTTGTTATCTTTGGTTGTGTAGCTGATGACTTTAAAGCCTTGTGGCATAAAAGTGCCCAGTCATTTCATTGTTCGTGGATTCTGTGGGTCAAGAATTTGGGCAAGCATAGCAGGGATGGCTTGGCTCTGGCTCCTCATGTAGGAAGGCTTGAACATCTGGGGATCTACTCAAATGGCTGTGGAATGGAATCATATGAAGGTTTCTTCACTCACATATGTGAAGCCTGGGCTATTTGGGACTGTCCGTGGAGGCCCTACACATGGCCTCCTCATGTGGTTTGGGATTTCTCATAGCATGGCGGCCTCATGGTAGTCACACTTCCTCCATGGTGGCGCAGGACTCCAACAGCAAGTATTTTTAGCAAACAAGGCAAAAGCTTCATAAATAACCTTTTATATCTTAGCCTTGGAAGTCACATAGTATCACTTCTACAGTGCACTATTGGTCCAAACAGTTACAAGCCAACCTTGATTCAAGCGGAGGGGACTAGGACCCCTACCTTTTGATGGAAAGAATGTCAAAGAACTTGAGACCATGTTATAAAACTGATACAAACTGGCATATTAATTGACATCCTTGTGCACATAGCATAAAGCGGGTCATTTAACTAAAGGAGTAAATTGTCATCATAAGCTCAAACTCTCTCTAACTTTTGATTCCCCCAGCCTTGGGAGAATACAGTGAATAAGGACAATTTTAATGGATCAAAACTGAGATATGCTACTCAAACCAGGTAGTCCATTTAAAAGTCTGGATCTCTCCTTTCGAAATTTAACATATTTGACTTTGAGTCAATACAGAATTATCTCAAATCTGACATGAGGCTTCTGTCTCCCAAAATGTCTAAGGCTTTAAGCCTGACTGCAGACCAACCAGTTCATCTTATCAGGATTCCTAATACTGAGCACACTTGAGTCTAGTTCAGGGTCTTTATCTCAGATCCACAAATATAATTCAAGGTGTTCACAATCTTGGATGAGAACAGTTACACAGTTCTTTTCACCAACCTTTAACTGAAATACAGAATTTCTTTCAATTCTGAATGAAGGCATCAAACCCCATTAGTATTAGCTGTACTGATGAGCCCGTGACTTTGCCAGCAAAATAAATCAATGATACTTGCATAAATTATTATAGTTGTTGCAGTTACATTAAAATGCTGTTTATGCTCATCATTACTTTGAAATAATAGTCGATGTTAGATATGCTAGATTGCACGTGACTGCAGTTTTCCTGTCTACAGATATATGTCCAACACAGCTGGACAGTCATCCAGTCAACTCTGCATTCAGTAGTGGTTCAGCCATTAACCCATGAAATCCTACTCTCTCACCTTGTCTTCAGTCATATAGATTCCTTGGCACATTCTTTATCCACAGCTGTTAGAAGACCAAAACATGGAAGGAGGTGAGATATTTTTATGCTTTGGTAAGCATTTCTCAAAACTGGACATTCCAAATGTGAAATTGTAGCCCTCTGTAAGGTGGTGAAATTGTTCTGCTTAGAATCCCAGAGGTAGCCATGGGTCAGGATTTAGGTGGTGTTGATGGAGGAGGAACAGTGAGTATGGGCACAGGAACTTGAGAGAATGGTAGTAGTCCTACCAACACTTTCATTTGGAAATTGAGGGTCTATCCTTATAAATAGGGCTATGTTGTAGACAGGAAGAGTCTTTTTTTCTTTAATATATTTTATTGAGTTTTTACAGAGAGGAAGGGAGAGATATAGAGAGTTAGAAACATCGATGGGAGGGAAACATTGATTAGCCGCCTCCTGTAGGGGATGTACTGCATGTACTGCAACCCAGTACATGCCCCTGACTGGAATCGAACCCAGGACCTTACAGTCCGCAGGCTGATGCTCTATCCACTGAGCCAAACCGGTTTCGGCGACAGGAAGAGTCTTTACAAAATTATTTTTGGGGGGGTCAGTCATACATGCACATTGCACACAATTTAAAAGATACAAAAGGAACTTAGCAAAAGGTACTCATCATATTCCTGTTCCTCAGCCACACACATTGCTTTCCCAGTTGCTATCAAGTTTTTACGTATGACTCTCCACCTAATGAATTTGTACACAGCTACACATACCACACACACAACATGCCTCAACTATAGCAAGAGCCTACTACTTTTTGAGCATCATGAAAACAAATTGGCCCTAACCGGTTTGGCTCAGTGGATAGAGTGTCGGCCGGCGAACTGAAGGGTCCCAAGTTCGATTCCAGTCAAGGGCATGTACCTTGGTTGCAGGCACATTCCCAGTAGGGAGTGTGCAGGAGGCAGCTGATCGATATTTCTCTCTCATTGATGGTTCTAACTCTCTATCCCTCTCCCTTCCTCTGTAAAAACTCAATAAAATATATTTTTAAAAAAGAAAACAAATTGAATGAGCAGATATCAATTACAAAATAAAAGCATGCCTGATGCTTTTTCCTTGAAGAAAATTTCCTAAACCATTTATTTTTAGTCCTTCTGATGTCCAGCTCCAGACTTTGAATAAATTGCATGTGCCTCTATTTTTGACTTATCAACTTTAGATAAGATCTGATATTCTCCATTAAGAAATGCTTTAGCTGAGTCAACCCAAATCAATAAATTTAAGTCCTTTTCATTTTTTAAAAAATTAGTCTTTTAAATTCTTTTGACTATCTTTACAATTTACTTTTATAGTGTCAATAATATTTGATTTGTATTTTGTTTTCTAAATAGAATTAATTATTCCATGCATATGTTTATTCTAAATATTAATGGCAAATAAAATGTATACTATTTTATTATGTAAACTAGAGGCCTGGTGCACAAGATTTGTGCACTGGGAGCGGGAGGGGAGCCCTCAGCTCGGCCTGCACCCTCTCACAGTCCTGGAGCCCTCAGGGGATGTCCAACTGATGGGCCTAAGCCGCAGTTGGACAGCCTTAGTGCTGCTGCAGAGGCGGGAGAGGCTCCTGCCACTGCTGCTGGGCTCACAGCCGTCAGCCCGGCTTGTGGCTGAATGGAGCTCCCCCTGGGGGAGTTCACTGACCACCAGGGGGCAGCTCCTGTATTATGCGTCTGTCCCCTGGTAGTCAGTGCGCATCATAGGGACCAGTCATTCTCGGTCGTTCCAAGTTAGGGCCAATTTGCATATTATCCTTTTATTATATAGGATATTCCCATATCAGCATATAAAAATCTACTACATTATCTTAAAATAGCAGTATAAAATTTCTTTATATCAGTATACCATGAATACATACATAATCACTCATCTATTGGTGGATATTTGGACTGTTTCCAGTTTTCACTATGGTAAACAAAGTAGCCAACAGCTCCTTATTCATGGTCTTTGGACACTTGTGTATTTTTTAAAAAATATATTTTATTGAATTTTTACAGAGAAGAAGGGAGAGGGATAGAGAGTTAGAAACATCGATGAGAGAGATCCATCAGCTGCCCGCTGCACGCCCCCCAGTAGGGATGTGCCCGCAACCAAGGTACATGCCCTTGACCGGAATCGAATCTGGGACCCTTCAGTCCACAGGCCGACGCTCTATCCACTGAGCCAAACCGGTTCGGCCACTTGTGTATTTTCTCGAGGATAGGTTAGTGTAATGAAATTACTCAAAGTGTAGACACATTAAAACTTGGGATAACTCTTGCCAAATTGCTTCCCCCTATTCACAAAAACCTTTAAAATATATTTCTTCCACATTGAATGAGAATGGTTACTTCTTTATAGCATTTTCAACATTTGAAATCATTGATTTTTTGATAAGCTGATTAGCAAAAATTAATATCTTATTCAGATGCATTTCTTTTATTACTAATAATATCTTTTTTTCATTGGTATCTCACCATCTGTTTATTGACATTTATAATTCTGCAAATTGCCTGTTCATAGCCTTTGCTCATTTAACTATTGAGATATGGGCCTCATAGATTTTTAGGAAATCTATCTATTTTGGGTATTAGTTTTTTATTTTGGACATTGTATATACTTTCCTCCATGGGTTGCTTGTCTTTCAATTTTATTTGTGGTGCCTTTCCTGACACAGAATTTAGCATTTTAAAGTAGTTAATTCTGTCAGTCTAGTTTACAGTGTCTCAATTAGCATCTCAAACTCAACATGTATAAAACTTCACTTCCCATTGTGCCCCTGTAACATTCTCCTCTTGACCATTCATCCATTCAGGTATTCAACAAATCTTGCAATGCCTAGGGGACCCATGAGTATTGTTTTTGTTTTTATCATGCGGTGGCTGGCAAACTTCATGACCAATGATTTTGTAATACTTTTAAAAACAATAGAGGAGGTCAAATAAATCTTTTAAAATGCAATTATCATGCGCTCCACCTAGAAGCAGAAACAATTGATTGCTAAGATGGTGTCTGCAAGTTCCTGCAGTGAAACTTTATTACAAATCACTAAGTGTGCTGCCCCAGGATAGGCTTCTTGACCCTGATGTTGTCAAACTTTATTTGGTTCTCTTTAGCTCGCTAATCTCCAAACCAGACCTCTCGTCAGCCCACAGAGACCCCATTTTTTATTGTGAGCACAATAAGAGTGGGAAGTGTGCGGAAGGAATGGTGCAGACTCCTGCAGGAACCCGGGGCAGGTGTTCCCTCTGTGGTGGAAATGGCTCCAGAATCCTCCCCATGCTGGAGTGGGAGTTGTGAAGCAAACTATCAGTTTGAAAAATGATTCCTCTTTTCTTTCTTCTTGGGATTGCTCTCCAGGCCTCCTCCTCCTCCTCCTGACTCTCCCATTGGTCCTGTCAAGGAAGGGAGCACATTGCTTTATGTTCATTCTTTGCCCTCCCCTGGCTTCCAAGGCTGTCCTTTGGGGACCTCACAGCAACTTCCCTTTGCAGAGCACTTGACAACATGGAACCTGGATTGACTCAAACTCATGAATTCCCCTCCTGAAACCTTAGGATGCCATGGGGTCCCCCAGCTGATTTCATAAATTTGGTGTCACATTGTAAATCTCGCAGCTGTGGAGTGGCTGGAACATCTGCTTGGTTTTGCTATTCTCTTTACACCAAAAGGAAACAAACTCTAAAGGTTAGTAAGTCCCAGGCATGGATCCGAAATATTAGGTACTTTTACTTCCTAAAAATAACATCTTAGTGCGAGTGGGCGCGCGCGCACACACACACACACACACACACACACACACACTTATCATAGCTCATAGAACTCTGCTTAAAGAATTAGGGATTAGGAGGCCTAGCCAGTTTGGCTCAGTGAATAGAGTGTTGGCCCACAGACTGAAGAGTCCAGGGTTCCATTTGGGTCAAGGTCACATACCTTGGTTTGCAGGCTCTTCCCCAGCCCAGGCCCTGGTTGGGGCGTGTGCAAGGAGGCAACCAATCGATGTGTTTCTCACACATTGATATTTCTCTCTGTCTTTCCCTCTCTCTGAAAATCAATGGGAAAATAACCTTTGGTGAGGATTAACAGCAGCAGCAGCAGCAGCAGCAGCAACAACAACAACAACAGAATAAGGTAGTAGGAAAAGGAAATGAGGAAGTGGCAACTTGGAATTTATTGGGCTCTTTATTTATCTTTAGCAATTTAAAGATGGGAGCAGTCATAGAAAATAAATAGCTCAAGAGAATGCCAAACAAGAGCTGTTATCTATAACCTTTAGGTTAGGCATGGGAGGCCATTTTTCAGAGCAAGATTTTACCTATTTCCCTTTCTCATAGACCAGTGTATTAAGATAGGTCAGTAGTCTGCAAACTCATTAGTCAACAGAGCCAAATATCAACAGTACAATGACTGAAATTTCTTTGGAGAGCCAAATTTTTTAAACTTAAACTATATAGATAGGTACATTCAACTTTAAATTCATGGTTTTCGTCTTCCGTTTTTCTTTGCTTCTTTTTTGTATCCATTTCAAACAGGGCACCTAAAAAAATGTTTCATTGTATAATAATAAAGCCACCAACACAAAAGAATTACAATTCTTAAATTGATGACAAAAATACCTATAGGATTTGCAGCTGATTGGAAAAATACAGGTAACTTTATGCTTTGAGCAGGTACTTTTGTCACCCGTGCGCCATTTGCGGACGTGACTAGCACTAACCACTGCACATGAGACTGCTGACTGACTGGCTCACTCAACTCGTGCATGAATCGCCCGCGCCTCCCCGGCACTACGTATCCCGTATCCCACCGCCCTGCCTGCACCGCGTCTCCCGTCGCCCAATCGACCGACAGACCGACACACCCCATTTCTAATGCCACTTCTTCAAAATAGACTCGCCCAGGCCGAAAACCGACTTCTGTGCATGGGCCATGAAGTTCCAATCACACTGTAGTGTGCGCCTGCACGTGGTATTTTGTGGAAGAGCCACACTCAAGGGGCCAAAGAGCCACATGTGTCTCGTGAGCCTCGGTTTGCCGACCACTGGGTTAGGTTATGCTGTGGAACAAACACTCCCTTTCCCCAATGTCAGCCACTTAATATCACAAAACTTTATTTACGGCTCATGGGAGCCTAATTGGGGTTAAGTAGCCTTCCTGGCAATTGACCTTCATGCTTGGGGGAGAGAAATGAAATGCCAGAAAGTGGCACACAGCTCTTAAGGGTTCTGTAAGTGACATATGTTAACTTCTGCTATCACTTCACTATCCACATGGCCACACCCACCACAAGGAGGTTTGGAAATGTGAAAGAGCACATGGATATTTGGCAACTGGTAAATGTCTCCAAGCTATATTTGAGGCAGATATAGTAAAGATAATATTATTCCTTGTTATAACTTCTTAATCTTTGACTTAGCAACTCTCCCTTTCTCTCCTCCCCCTTCCTTTTGACTTCTACCACCAATAGCCATAGAGTATGCTCACATTTAACCTTAAATAAAAGATAAGAAGTCAATATGACTTAAAAGGTGTGTATGTAGAAGAATATCTATGGACTAATATAGTTTACACAAAGTTATTATAATAAAAAATAATAGAATTCTCAACTAAAGGTTCTCAAGCTATGGTGATTCTCAGACTCTCAAACAATTTCTACATTGACCACTTGTTTGGCAGTTCAAACCCATCCTCACTGTACTCCCCTCCTGAGCCACTAGGGAAATCATGTGGGACACTAGGTAAATATACAGATTCCCGGGCCCCAGGCTAAATCCACTTAAATCAGAATCCCACTGGGTAGAGCTCCTTTTGAAAGAGCACCACAGACTATTCTTAATAAACACTGAAATTTAAGAAAGGCTAACTGGTAGTAATTCTCCCAGGAGTATTTGTATGTTTTAAAAGGACAGCTGAAAGAGGAAAATGTTTCATACAAAGGAATGATTTACTAAAAACTGAAATTCAAACATCACTGGGAGAGTGGTCTTTGGGTGAAGGCCTTCCTACATCAGGTCAGATTAAATGTGTTTGCTTATTCAACTATGTAAAGTTGGCATGTACAATTTTTATATTGTTTTGTTGCTTTTTAAAAGGTCTCTCCAGGTAGTCTATTTAGTATGTTGCATCTATTGGGTTTCCCTAACAGGAGATAGTTTCCTATTATGGCTTTTCATTTTTTGTTGTGAGTTTATCTTCAGTGGGAGCTACATTGTCTCCTGCGGGGATCTTTGAACCCTGGAATATGAAAGCATACCTACAGAGTAGTTTTTTTCTTGGTTCTACTAGGTGTCCAATGGGTTTTACTTGTTTAGAACTGTTTCTCTGTGGTTGGCATTGTGGCACCATGCAGAGAAGGGTATACTAGGTGTCTCTAATTCACACATGGCATAGTCATGAAGTTTTTAGTTCTGTCCATCCACAATATGAGCCATTATAGTCATTTTTTCCCCTAGATTCCCTCTTCTAGTCTATCCCCTTAGACTTCCTAGACCTTCTCTGATATCCCCAACTCACTTCCTTGGGTGGCTATGGCATCATCTTTAAGATCTAATTTTGTTACTTTTAATTTCTTGGCACCAAAGAAATTGAAAGTCTTTTTTTAAACTCAGTGTAGAATGTTCATAAAATAGTTATAATTTATCTAGTATGTGTTTGGAGCCAGGCCAAGGAAAGGGATAAACTCTGCATTTTCCCTGAAGTTTTTATGAGTTTTTATTTTTTTTTTTAAGGAAGCACATTCCTTTGCAGTTCATTTGTTTTGTGCCATCACTGCTGTTCTGTGGGCGAATTCTCTTTGCACTTGAACAATAGTTGATGTTTAAAGGTCCTATTTCAAGCAGAAAACAGTCCATTAATCATCCTCTCTCCTAGAACTTAGCTCATTTTCCTCATCATAGTAGTTGTCACCATACTACACGTGGTCAGCTCCAGACAGCTTTGCCTTCCACACCATAGGCTTCTGGGGCCCGTGACCAGATCACACTAATCTT
Source organism: Myotis davidii (assembly GCF_000327345.1). Lineage (NCBI taxonomy): Eukaryota > Metazoa > Chordata > Mammalia > Chiroptera > Vespertilionidae > Myotis > Myotis davidii. The sequence goes on from NW_006287671.1 coordinate 666,533, forward strand.
TTTATCTCCAGTGCTATCACGGTGGTTGGCACATAGGGGGACAGCAATGTTTGTGTGACAGTTACTAGGCATGAAGCCTTGCCTATGGTAGTGATGTTTGCTGCCACACAAGAAGGGCCTCACAGAATTCTGGGCCTGGTGTGAATGGTTAGAGCATCCTTATCGGTTTATTGGATTTTTAAGTGCTATTAATGGCTATTAACTAGTCTGTGTAGGTTAACACCTGCTCCCCACTTGGCTGCACACACAGCCATTAGTTGCAGAGAATAGCCTCCCTGGGGGATCAGAAGTACATAGAAATTCAAGGGGCTTGTCTCCTTGTTCTCAGTGATGGCCGTGGGTCCCCAAGTACATGCTCAGAGGCCATCTGCTACATGCTCTGCTAGCCCACCTGCCTCCCCTCACCCCTCTCTCCTCTTTCCCCACCCCTCTATTTTACCTACCTCTCTGGGTGATGTTTATTTGTTAATAAATATTTCTTGAGTGAACTCTTTTAATTGTCTGTAAAAGGGCAAAAATATTATCTCACTTTTTCATACAGAGGCAGCCTCTCTAAAGTATAAACTAATGATGATGGATAGCATTTACTAAGCTCATCGTTATCCACTGGGTACCTGTTGCTAATCATTTCACACCTGTGGAATCACTTCATCCAGAAACCACCTGTGAGATGGGGCTATGACACATTATGTTGAATCCTACTCACCTGAGGCAGACAGTCATTCACCCCAGATGACACACTCCGTAAATGGTAGAACTGAGCTCTGAGTCTAGGCTGTTTGGCTATAAAGCCTGACCTAATTGCTCAAAGAGTACGCATCTGCCGAAGAAACGCTTTATGCTGGAGCGTCCACCAGGCCCAACCACTCAGTGGGATCTTTATTTTTTATTCAAGAGGGACATAAAGGAACAGAGGGCTGGGTCCCTCATCCCTTTCCAGATGGGCAGATTCAGGAAGGAGAGGGAGAATCAAAGCTGTTAGGTTTTCTATGGCAAGTCTGAGTCTGAAAGCTTACATCAGTATCAGGGAGTTCTGGTCTGTGTTTCTGGGGTTCCTGTCCTGGTTTCTAGGTGATAAGGGTTATATTTTAAGAGCATAATGATAGTAATATCAAAAATGTAAATATTAATTTTAGAAAGACAAGGTCATAATCTCTCAGAAATATTCAGGTTGTTTCTTTAATGATCCAAAATCAACTTTGAGATGCAAACGAGTTTATTTTTATGAGAGAGAGAGAGAGAGAGAGAGAATGCGAACCTTAACAGTCTCTGGAGAAGCTGGCAGTCTTTGTGTGAGATGGCTGGCTCTAGAGAGAGGAAGTAAGGCAGCACTCCCCGTAAGAGAGGACGCTTTCCCACTCTGCCTGCACTGGAGTCCGGATCTGGACTGTAATTATGTGTGTGTTTGTGCATAGGCTCCATTGGATCAGATATTTTTACACCACCTGGTGACTAAAGAAGATTAAGTAGAGGATATGGGCAAGATCCAGAAAATTTCTTTGTAAAAATGCTAACATGAAATTTTGGTCCCTTCTTCTGGCTTATCTCTTTCCTGTTGACTGAGATTTAAATAATGATAGGAGATTCAGCAGACATATTGAACCATGAGGTCTATCTTGTTGGAGCAAAATGAGTGAGTCTGGATCCTTGTTTGTGTGAAGAGCAAGATCAATCCTGGACCGGCTTTGGTTTAGACAAGAAAAATGTGTTTTTTAGTTCATTGAAGCTATTGCTAATGTGGGTTTTATACCACTTGCAGCTAAATCTCATTGTAGTTGAGCCATCCTGTACCAAGTGACTCCCAATGGACCTTACACAGTTTGAGCTGGAGAGAAACAAAGCCTGTTTAATGATTCAATCATCCTGCAGCTAGCAGTCTGGACCAGAAAAATCCTGTCTGAATAATGGTGGGAGTGCTCACTCTATTTGGACACTTTCCCTAAGTTCTTTGCCTCGCTTACTCTTCCCAATGTGATCTATGTAGAGAAGATGACATTGTCACTTTTCTGTGGTGCTTCTGACTCTCGCCTTCTGCCGTTTGCCAGGGACCTTTGCTGTTTCCATTAGGAATGCTGGGTTCTATCCCATGTTGTGTAAGATAAGAATTTGGTTGGGCCTATCCTTGCATTACCAGAGGGTCTGGGTGATGCTGGCAAGCCTGATTCCATTTCTTTTTCTCCAGAGAAAGAGGCTGAGTGAAGATGATGAAGGTCGTAGGGGCAAGGTGGAAGCTCTGGGACAAAGTCCATTTTGATTTTTGAAAATTTAAACAGATCTCCCTTCTAGACCAGCCAGCTCGGCTACGGTGTATCTAGGCTAGAAACTAAGGAAGCTTCTAAGAGTGAATGGAAGTAAAGTTCATGAACATGTTAGGAACAGAAAGCATGCAAAATGCAATGGGATGGAATTACGCTGAATGATTTGTAATTACTTGTGCTGATAGTAAGGGATCTTATCACTACCCCTGTGGGCCAGGAGGTAGCCGCTTCCTCCTCTTCTGTGTGATGAATTCTCTGTGACTTGGCTCTTAACTCCTGCTTAGGAGCTGACGCTGCACTTGCAAAAATTTTTTCTAAATTTTAAATAATGACAATAAACCCTATGAGTCTTTCCTAACTTGGGCAACTTTTTGCTGCTCTGGCCATGCAGTATTTGATGTAAGAGGACTTTAATGAAGGACTGTACTTGGGGAGAAATGATTGACAAGTATGTGCTTCATTATGTCTTTTAAGGCAGCATGAACAGCATACACAAATGGGGCATAAAAGCAATTATCTATTTTTGTAATTTGGGATATATGGGGAACATCACATATAATTATTTCTATAATTGCTATTTCTATAGCAATAGCAGCACTGACTATATACTGGATACTTTATAAGTACTTCTCAGATGTTAATTCTCTAAAACTAATAGTCCCACAAGGCAAATTCTACCATTGTCCTCATTCCAAGTTTCAGTTGAAATGAGGTAACTGAGACACAGAGAGATTAATTTGTTTACGGTCACACAGTTAACACAGGTAGAGCTGAGATTTGAACCAGGAATTCTACCTGTATAGTCCAAGCTTTTATCCATTACACAGATCATTTCTTGACATTAAATGAAACCACCCCCTGCCACACACACACGATGTTGAAAAAACCTAAAAGTGCCAAATTATCCATCGTCAGATTCCCAACATATCATTCTTTTTAATAGTTATGACAAGATCTTGTGCATGGATTTAGATAGTCACAGAGAGTAAGAATTATCCTCATTCTCTGTGTGGCTTTACTAGACAAGTAAATAAACCTCCCCAAGCTTTAGATTTCTTGTTTTAAAGTTGTAATAATAATTCCTTCTTTACTGGATTGTCAGGGACATCAAGTAAGAGGATATATAAAATGCCTGTGTTATTTGGGACTCTTTCGGTTGTCAGTGACTGAAAACCCAACTTAAATTGGTTTCAGCAAAAAAGTGGGAATTGTTTGCTCTTTGTAAATGAAAAGCCGCAGGGTGTTCCTCAAGCTGGATTCACACCCAAATGAAGTGATCTGTTTTGTTTGTGTTGTTGTTTATCCACTTTTCAGCTCCATTTTCCTCTCTTCTTTATACTGGCTTCATTCTCAGGTTTCATGGGAGGGCAAAGTGGCTCCAACTCCATAACTTCTCAGTTTCAAATCCAACTGGAAGGCAAGGGCTTTGGGATTAACTCTGATTAGCTCTGATTGGCTGGGCTGAGTCGTGTGCCCTTCCTCCAACCAATCACTGTGCCTGGGGAAATTGCTTGCTCTCATTGGCCAAGAATAAGTCATGTGCTGGAGTCAGGGCTGGAGTCAGTATTGGGGGAAGCATGGGGGCTAAGACTTGGGGAGGGGTGTCTCCTTGGATGTAAAATCAGGATGCTTACCCTTATGGAGGAAAGTGTAAGTGAATACAGAGCCCCAGAAACAACTGTTCACTTCAGTGCCTGGTCCATGTGAAGAACTGTATAAATGCTGGTTCCAGGCCAGTTCTTGTATTGGAACTCACAGGAGCTCCAAAACCTCTTTTTAGATGGTGTAAACTAGAACGGCATTAGATCACTTTGTTTTAACAGAGTAATAGATGTCATCACTAGAATTGCAAGAAAGCACATCCTTACCTTACTTTTTATTCAACATTTCCTTCTATTGCTGCTCATCGTATTCCCCCAGTGATCCTAAAAGCCTTCCACATCCTTTCCTCAGATACAAAGACCAGAAATCAAGTGGAGGATAATGCGTCTGCCTTATCTTATCAGGCAGTCTGCCAGCAAACGATCACTAACACCCCAGCATTCGAGAACACATCCAGTGCCGAACTTGGAGAGAAATTGTTACTGCAAGGAGAAATGAAACCAGGAGGCCACCCTTTTCCTCTAATCTTTACTAACATTTGTCAGGTTAGTCATTTGGTGTCATTCAATTATTTATTTGTTCAACAAATATTCATTAAGCACTTATGCTGTATGTATCTGGTTTTATTTAGGCACTGGCACTTCAAGGGCTTGTGAGTTATTTTATCTTATTTTATTATTTTTTTATGTCATTTTATTCCATCCTCCTTGCCCCTGGAAATTGCTGTGACTAACTTGCTACCACAATAGGAGGACCTGCCTGAGAAAGCAGAGCTAAGCTGGAGAACCAGCATTTGTCAAATTCTTAAAGGCACGCATCCTGATTTTACATCCAGGGAGACACCTCTCCCCAAGTCTTAGCCCCCGTGCTTCCCCCAATATTGACTCTGCCCATGACTCCAACATGTGATTTATGCCGGGCCAATCAGAGCAAGCTAGTGTCTGAACTGAGTCCTTCCTTCTTTTTTTTTTCATTTCTTTTAACCTCACTTTGGGGGAGCTGGTGTTGACTAAACGTGAACAGATTTTGATCTGAGATGTGGCAGTTATCACTGCTTCTACGTTATTGTTGCCCCACCTGCCTTTGAGTTCCATCAGGAGATGCCAGCTCCTTGACAGGAGTGTCCCAACTGCTCAGCACACTATCCAGGATGACCTTGGCTGCCACTCGATTAGCTGCATTCCTGGGAACATCAGAATGCTGACTCCAGCAAGGGGCCGAAGGTTGGGGAACAGAAGAAATACTTCTCTTTTTAATTCTCTGTGGAGCAAACTCATTGCAAACACCAGCCTAAATGTGAAATGGGGGAATTGGTATGTAGCGTAGTCAGAAACATTTAGTGGCAAGTTCCAGGTGCTTAACTCAAATTGGTTTGAGCATGAAGAGGGAATTGTTGGTTTAGAAGCCCCAAATCCGACTGGCTTCAGGAATGGCTGTATTCAGTTATTCAAGCAGTGGTTTCAGAAGCTGTCTCCCTCTCAGCTCAGCTCTACTTTCTTAGGCAGGTCCTCCTATTGTGGCAAGTTAGTCACAACAATTCCAGGATTGTTTTCTACCAGCTTTGTCAGCACAGCAGAAAGAGAGCATCTGCTTTCTTCTGGTTCTAGAAAGAATTCCAAGACTGATTTGCATCAGTCTGCTTTGAATCATTTGCCCACCCCCGAACCCATCACTGTGGCCAGTGGGATAGAATTGTCTGACTGCCCAGGCTTCCTCCTGGAAGGGGAGGTGGACCAAAAATGAGGAAGATGTGGTTCCAAAGGTAAATCTAAGGCCTGGCAAAAACCTATCTTTTGGAATTAGTGTTTTTGTTTTCTTTGGGTAAATATCCAGAAGTGGAATTGTTGGGTCATATGGTAGTTCTTTTTTTAATATCTTGAGGTCTCTCAATACTGTTTTCCATAGTGGCTGTGCCAATTTACAGTCCCACCAGCAGTTCATGAGGTTCTCTTTTCTCCACATCCTCACCAACAATTGTTGGTTGACTTTTTGATAATAGCCATTCTGACAGGTGTCAAGTGATATCTCATTGTGGTTTTTTTGTTGTTGTTTATTTGTTTTGTTTTGTTTTCTGATGATTAGTGATGGCAAGCATCTTTTCACATGCCTATTGGTCATTGATAGTATCATAATAACTTTGTGCAGTGACAGATGATTACTAACCTTTTAATCACCTAGTAAGGCATATAGATGTCGAATTATCATTGTATACCCAAAACTAATATATTGAATGTCAACTACACTTCGCTAATGAAACAACAAGAAAGTTAGCAAAAACAACAGGCATTTCCTCGAGACTTGGATAAAAATCCCGGGGGTGGGAGGTAGGGGGGTAAGAGATCAACCAAAGGGATTTTTATGCGTTTTCTAATACAATTTCAAGATCCTACCAAGAACCTAGAAAATAGGGACAGGATCTTTTCAGGCCCCTGAAAATTCTAATTAGTCTGTTTGTCCTATCAATCTTCACAGGTCTAAAAAGAATGAATTGAAGGTAAGTTTTACTTCATCAGGGCTATTATTAAGTTCTCTAGATAGATCTTTGTTTCTATCTCAATAAATTACTTAACTGGCAATCACTGAAAAATACCATGAAGCTGTGTGTGATGGCTAGTGTTATGTGCCAACTTGGCTAGATTGTACCATGAGGTATATTCAATCAAACACGAGTTTATATATATATA
>NW_006287671.1:673093-690071 GCF_000327345.1 Myotis davidii
ATATATATATATATACAAATGATCTACAAATACATGCATAGGTATACACATCTATATATAATTGCTCATTTGTATATATAAATATATAGTAGGTACATCTTCTACTGTTTCTGTTCTCTGATATAACCCTGGCTAATTCACCATGGAATGTCAAAATAGAATCTGTACTTGAAAAATGACATTGACAGTTATATCACTGAGTTTTTAAGTCAAAGTTGAGGCAGAAACCTATTCATTTTCCTTCAGTGCACAACTGGTGTAATTTGATTGAACCTTTATTGGAATAGTTTGTGGGCCTCTTAAAAACATAATGTCACTGTAACACTGGAAATAAATACCTGGTAATACTTGAAATATAGCGCCTTTCTGGTGAGGAATTTAAACTACTTCACAGGCATTATCTCATGCACCCACAAGTCACGGTAATGAGGTAGGTGGCAAATATGACCAACTCCACTTTATAGAGTGAAATTGGGACACGGTGAATGTGACTTGTCCAAAGCTTTGCTGGAACTCACTCACAGACTAGGAATAGAAAAAGAAGTCCTGCAGGCTTTAGGCCTGTGTTCAGCCAATTGAAGTTGTGGTCTCCAGGTCTCCCATATGGGGTTAACCTGGGGTTATTATAATGCAGATTCCTGGCCACTGCCCAGATCTGAATCCAATTCTGACAAATGGATCAAAGTGTTTGCCATTTTAGTGAGCTCCTCGGGTGAGTCTTAGCATATGAAAGTCTGAGAACTGGTACTTCGGTGCAGTTTTTCCACCCTGTCTATGCCTTCACTGTTTGACTTCATGGGTACAAATATTGAAAATTTTAGGTACTCAGTGATGGTTTTTCTGTTCAAGTAGAAAAGGAAAACTGAAAGATAAAGAAATTGGTTGACTTTCACTTTTATAGCATATTTTTAAATGCTTCTCATTATTTTCAAAGAGCTGTTTAAAGAAAATGAATCTGTGAGTCACTGGTGGGAATATTCTGTCAACTTCCTGATCTCCATTTATTGGTATTTGCATAATGTGTTTTTTCTTTGGAGCCCTTTGTGCTCACCTGAGCGACCTCTCTCACTCTCTCCCAGAGGTTATCTGAGTCCTTTAACCAAATAAATGCACACAGCATTTGTAAGACAAGGACACTTTTGCTAGAATGGCACTGGCAGGAATTGCACAGCAGCTCTTAAGCTGTCTCAAAGACCAGGGGAATGTCTGACAGGGTGAGTTCACCTTGGCAAAACCATTTGATCCACCAGCCAAATAAACTCAACTGGCAGTGATGCAAACATTGATTGGGCTTGTAGCTTAAATGTCATTTCCTTTGTCATTTTTTTTTAAGTTTGACAAAGAAAGTTTCTGTACAGCAGAGATTCTGAAAAGCAAGAAAAGCTTAATTATCTAGGAAAAAGAGGTTAGGCTATGCAGTGTGTTCAAATATACAATAGAAGCTGGACTATTACTGCACACACTGTCGGTGTTCATGGGAGGCCTTTGGAAGCACAGAGTCCTAGAGATCTAGAAGGAAGGGGACACTAGTGACTGGGTCCATCCTACAAGTTAGCACCTGCCCCATTCACCAGGCCTCAGCTAACCTGTGCTTAAAGTCACAAGGCAGGTGAGGCAAAGAGGATGGATGGAGGGATGGAAGCTCCTCAAGACTGGAGGCAAAATCCCATTTAGTAGAAACCCATTCACAAATCCTTACTACCTAGAGGTGCAATTATAAATATGGGTTTGGTCCCTGAAATTCCATTTTTTTTTACTCTGTTTCCAAATACCAAAATAGATGATAAAAAAGAAAATGAAGTTCAATAATATGTTTTCACAAATAATTCAATAGGTAAACTTGAAATAAACAGTGTGAAAGCCATGTGTTATGTGCAAATGTTTAAATAAAGTATGGAATCGTCATACAGTGGAATTTCATGTAGCTGGTAATCAAATGAGTTATTTCTATATGTAGGGACGCCGGGGATAATATCTAACATATATTTTTTTAAGCAAATTGCGACAAAGTGCAGTGTGATTCTAGTTTGTAAACTAATAACAACTATACATAGTGGCATAGGCCTATGAAGAAAACCTGGAGGAATAAGCACTGATGGTTAAGAGGTTTGGGACTACAGGAGATATTTGCTTTGCACATTATGAATTTCTGTTATATTTGAATTCCTTATAAAGAATACAATTACTTTCTTAATCAGAGCAAATTGTAAATATTTAAAAAATGAAATGCTGAAAAATTCCTTAGCAGGGGGAGGTTTTTCTACTTGGGCTAGATTGCTTGAGGTTCTTATAATACTGGTTTAATGAAGTTTGGACCAAAGATGCTATGCAACTTTGGTTCTCAGTGAAGCAAGTGCTGGACAGAGTTGGGAGTGTAGGCTTATGGGGCTGTAGCACCTGAGAAAGGAAGAGGGAGGAAGCAGGGTTGGGTGGGGAAAGCCTTCAGACCCTGATACAGACATGATGAAGTCTTAGCTAGTTCACTGGGAAGCACTGGGTGCCCCAGAAGAGGGGGGGGGGGACATGGGCAGGAAAGCTGGGGAAAATCCTGCAAGAATTAACACCTGCAGGCTTCTGGACATCCTGGCTCCTGGAAGCTAGAGGGTCAATACTTTCTTTAATGGGTACCCAAGCTAAACGTTCACACATCTGCTACCACCATGCCCTTAAAGTGTCAGGCTTAGGTGTCTACTTACAGTAAAGATAGTTTGGGGTGAAATTTTCAGTTTTTCCCAGGCTACAGTGCTTTTCTATCTACAATGCTTTCTAATCGCCTCACTTCTAGTTCAGCTAAATACTAAAAACATTGTTTAAGAAGTGGCTCATTATAGGTGAAAAGGATAAAGTTATTTCTATTAGAATAGATAGATATACCCGTGTACTTCTATGAACTTCTCCAAATAATTTCAGAAAAGGTATTGGAAAATATCAATGGCAAATAGTTCCTAAGTATAGAAACTTTATAACCATTCACACGCCATTCTCACAGGATTGGCAGGAACAAAGTTGGGGAGGAAGGACCTTGGGGGCTGTGTCTGGGGACTCCCAAGAGTATTTTGGCTGCAGTTTAGGTGAGGGTATGTACAGAGGAAGAGTGGAAAACATTCAGATCATGGAAAATCTTGAGGCTGGCTTCAGTGTGGGAATGAGGATGGGAAGCCAAGAAATATTTTTAAATAGATGTGTAACAGATGAGGACGAAGTCACTCGATAGGTGGGAAAGAGGAGATGGGCAAACCAGTAAGAACGTTTTTCTGGTAATTTTGGGCTTGAAGTAATAAATACTTGAACTAAAGTAGTCAAAGTGGCCCTGAAAGAAAGAAGAAAGTTTAAGAGCTACTTCAAGAAACAAGCAACAAGAATTGGCAAAGAGATGTGGTGGGAGAAGAGAAAAAAGTGTCAAAAATGATTTAAAAGTTTTGAGATTGGGTGGATCCAGTGAAGGGAGATGTAATTGGGCAGAAAGCAGGTTTTATGGGGATGACAAGTTCAGTTTTGCTTGTGTTGAATTTGAGGTGCTTATGAGACACTGATGTGCTACATAGTTGGTTGGGAAATTGAAATCTGAAGTTTACAGGCTCTTACTGGTGCCTTATCAAAATAATTTATGAAGCATCAAAGTGGTTTCATAGGAACTGAGTAATTAAAGAGTTTCAGATGAGATCTTTATTTATTGGGCTTTTGGTTTGCTATTAAAAAAAAAACACCTGTGTTTGTAAAGTAGGAATTGAAGATTATTTTCCCCCAAGAATAGGTTTGTTTAAAACTCTCTTCTTAGAAGCCTATATGAACTTTCAGTAGTGATTTTACTTTACCAATGTGTAAAGATTGCTGAATTTTAACAAATCAAGCCTTAAAGACAATTGTGTAAAAAAATCACTTTGGGCACGAATGACATCATCTCAAACTATTGTGTTGACTCAAATGAATGAGAGAATCAAAACCAGATGGGTTTAGTGGATTTGCAGATTACTGTCAAAGCGTTCAGCCCTCAGAGTTTCTGAGTTGAGCAAACACTCTCTCTGAAAGATTATTTAAAATATTCAGTAACTTGCATCCTTGCCTGCTGTTGCTCTGAACTTAAGTGGTAGATGATCAGAGGGCAACCCCACCCGCCATCAGGGCTGAGAAACATCAATTAGCCTTTGGATCCAGGCAGCGAGAATCCATGGTGCTTTTCCTTCTCTTTTTGCTCATCAGTCACATCAAATATTTTACAGTTCACTTTAGAAATCATTGTTTAAATTGAAAAGTTGGTGGCCAATCCAAAAGCTGAGATTTACTTTCCAAAACAATGCTTTTGAAATGCCATTACAATTTTAGGCATTTGAATTTTTTTTTAGGTTATAGACATCTCATTTTTTTCCTTCCACCACCTTGAATTAGTGTGGCAACTGTGCAATTTGTATAAGATATTTTCAGAAGGAACACAGAATTTTTTCTTCCAAGAAAATGATGGCATTAATTCTTTCAATTGTGTACATTGAATACGTAGGTCTTAAAAATATAAATTTTTGAGTTTTGGATTGAGAGTCCTAATGGATGTATTTTATTATAAACAGAGGAGACCTATATACAGTGGGGCCTTGACTTACGAGTGTCCGACTAACGAGTTTTTTGAGATACCAGCTATCTCTAGGCTGATATTTTGCATTGAGTTGATAGAGTAATTTGAGTTAACGAGCTCCTTAACGAGTTCCTTAATGAGCTCGGTCTCGCAATGAATTAAACTCATAAGTCAAGGCCCCACTGTATTTACTTCTTACTGGTAATAATCTATTAATAATTGGATCACTATTCTTTACATGGGATCTGTGATACTGGGAAATCTGGTGTACAGAAAATGTGATGAGAAACAAGTATTGACAAGTATTGGTAAAAATTAGTGATAGTCTGTCCTTTTAGTGATATTGCTACAAAACTCACTTGTGAGTATGAAAGAGGCCTATTTTGTGTGTGCTGAATTTCATATTATTTGCCTCCTAACCTGTCTCAGTCTAGTTATTTTAAAAATGAATTAATCTGAATATTTCTTTTTATTATTTATCATACAGACTGTGATGCAGTAGAGAGTTTTAGATTTATGTACCCATAATATGAAAGAATAATAACAATATTTTACAATTGCAACTTAGAGTTACCAATGGTTGACTTTGCTAAGTAAGGACATTGATACAAAACATGTGCTATTTACTAATTCCATCTCTTGTAGCAACTGCCAGTATTCACCAGTGTTCACACAAGAAGACTTTCTGGCACGCAGAAAGACTATTTCCCCATCTCCCTCTAGTCAGGTGGAGCTATTTGATTGTGGTCGGGCTAATGGAGTGTAAGCAAAAATGACTTGATTTAGTTCCAGACCCAGGCAATTAAGAGCCAGAAAGCTTTCTCCGCTCTTTCTCCCATTCCTCGTGCCCAGGTTAAAGCCAAGAACTTGAAGACGGTGGATCCACACAATAGCAGTTACCTGGGTTCCCGAGTCGCTGCTTGGAGGAGAGCTGCCATTAGAGCCACCACAGTGGACTGTGATGAGAGAGGGGAGAACTGATATGAATGGCCTCATACAACACCATTTCATAAGAAGAGGGATGCTTCAAACCCAAAAGATGTAGAAAGAATATAATCTCAGAATTTAAAAAAATTAAATATCTTTTACTCTGGTGCTGCTGACTGCCTAAAACAGGGGTCCTCAAACTTTTTAAACAGGGGACCAGTTCACTGTCCCTCAGGCCGTTGGAGGGCTGGACTATAGTTTAAAAAAAAAACTATGAACAAATTCCTATGCACACTGCACATATCTTATTTTGAAGTAAAAAAACAAAACGGGGACAAATACAATATTTGTATTTGCATGTGGCCCGTGGGCCGTAGTTTGAGGACCCCTGGCCTCAAACATGGTCACCAGCCAGCCAGGTGTTTGGGAGCCCTGACATGGTACGTAAGAGCAGTGACTGGAGTCAGGCAGACTTAGGAATGAGTCCGGGCTCTGCCACTTCCCAAATGTGTAGCTTTTCCAAGATCCTATCTCTGAGCCTCAGTTTCCTTATTTGTAAAATGGGGTAATAGTGTCTCTATTTTCATTTGGGGTCAAGGTTAAATGAGATGATGAATGGCTCCTTGTAAGTGCTCAATAAGCATTGTTTATTATATGCATCTTCAGATCTTATTATTTCTCATGTTTCTTTGGAGCGTATACCCTTACAATTTTAAGTATTTTATAAACCAGGAAATGAAAATGTAAGCATTTTAACATCTACTGGAAAAATTTTCCTGACATTTCGTTAGGAATTACTGAAATAGGAAACTGGTTATTAGAAAGTTAAAGAAGGTGAAGAGGCTGGTATATTGGGAATAGATAGTTTGGGCTGTGAAGCTTTGTTCAAGAAAGAAAAGCAAAGACCACCCATGTCATAGAATCATGTTTCCTTGCTTGGAATGTATTCAGGAGCAAAGGGGACAATTGATAGAGGCAAACAGAGGGTTCTGGTATGTTCTATTAAATTCTGCACCAGGCCATCATGGGTGGAGCCAGGTAAAGAATTATAATCATATAACCATATTAATAGGATGATTATTTAATAATAGTAAGAGGATAAATTAAATTAATAATCATATCAATAAGAGAGTAAATGAAATAGGTAGGTAGAATTTCCTCCTTTTAGTACATGTTATGTTAGACTGGGTGAATAAAATTGCCTTGTTATGGCTCTGGAAACACTTTGATTAAATTGGGAGGTCAAAAACCATTGCTCTGCAAGATGTAGTCTCTATTCCTTTAGTCTTAAATTTTTCTGAATAGGAGACTTCTTCTACTGGCCAATCAGGTTGAGAAGTTCAGACTAACTCTCAACAACATATAGTTGCTTACAGATTTTTTTAAACCCTCAATCAGACCCTTCATCCAATTATTTTATTATCTGTGATAGAGATTTAGTATAAAAAAGGGATGAGCCTGGCCGGCATGGCTCAGTGGTTGAGTATTGACCTATGAACCAGAAGGTCACAGTTCAATTCCTGGTTTGGGCATGTGCCCAGGTCTCTCTCCCCACTGTGGGATGTGCAGGAGGCAGCTGATCAGTGATTCTCTCTCATCATTGATCTCTCTCTCTCTCTCTCTCCCCCTTCCTCTCTGAAGTCAATAAAAATATATATATTTTTAAAAAGGATAGATCACAATGACAAACCCATGATTTTTTTCTGATATTCTATTGCTGGTGTTTTATTGTTTCTGATATTTTTGTTTAAGGGAATTTCTTTTCAGAAGCACCTGCCAAGTTATGTACAATTTGTAAAACAATCTCAGAAACTTTTAAGTTGTTGTAATTTAGCTATGTTGTCAAAGTGCATTGTTTGGTTTCTTTAGGTCTTGGAGATTTAATGTCACTAACATTCAGAAGTTACATGTGTTGGAAAAATATTTAATATATATGATTTTAATTTTTATATTTAGTCATATATTTAAAAAATTATTTTACTATAGAAATTCCTCAGATTTGATTTTATCTATAATTGGAAATATCTTTTTAACAGATTTCTGTGTGAATTTCCCAGCCAGATGACTCGTGTTTGTTCTTTGGATCACCTGGCAATTTAACAGTGATTCTGAAAGCCTCTCTCACAATGAGATGTTAGAAATGACAAAAGTCATTGGGTGAATGTTGTAAATGCATCCACAGAGAACGAAGAGATTGTCTCTGTTGATATAACATGACCTGTGTGGTCATTAACTTCTCATGGCTTCCTTGAGCACTAAGGTTCTAAACAATTTTCAACCACTGTGCTAACCTCCATTGATGCCTGCCAATTATTACAGATAACAGCCCATCCCTGCACTTCGGAATAAGTTAGAAATATGACTGATCACTTTATTTTCACACATGCATTGTAAAAGTTTTCACAAACTCCTCCAATTTCACCAGGTGGCATCTTATCCCCACTGAAAGCATTCTTACCATGATTAAAGGCTTATTTAATGAATAGGAGAGACTATGTACCACACAAATGAGCAAAATTCCTGAGCATCTACTGTTCATAAGACCTTTCTTCTTATCCATACCAGGAATACTAATTTCTCTCCTTAGAAGGACATCAGAGAATTTGGGAGTACACTGGCTTCCCAAATTTCAGGAGACTGTGCTGCAAGCATGTACTATTGGCTGCTGGTGGGAGGACACAGTCTCTGTTGTCTGTCTGGCCTACCTCCTATACCCCAGATCCAAAACAGCTTCCCAGGCTCTGAAAAATGAGTTTATTTCTTTGGTTATCAGGGCTTCTGATTACCATTCCTTGCGAAGCTCATTTCCTATCCCAGTTTGGTTCTCAAAGGGTCTCTCTGCTGACTGACTCATCCACTTTAGCCCTCAAATGCTTGCTGCATTGTGGTCACTCTGCATGGATATGACCAATGAGGCAAGTGAGAGACCCCCACACTCCCTACACTGCGGGCCTTCCACAGTCCTCCCGATTTGTGGCTTTGCCTGCTGTTTTCTGTGTCTGGTACTGATTTTTAACTTCCACTTCTGAGTGTCACATTGTCTGCGAAGTCCTGGCAAAGAACCATCCTATTTATGTTCACTCCATGTATTCTTGACCTTCTGCCTGCCTGCCTGCCTTTGTTTCCCGAGATGCTGCGTGTGGTAAACACCTTTGAGGATGTTCTTAGGAGCATTTTTCAGAAAGCTGCATTTTCTGGGCCCATCCTGCTGGGGGTGATATTAATTCATTTTATCTACACAAATTGGTATTTTAAGAGAAAGGCTTATATGTAATGTATGGCTTTTATAATTGAGGTAGAGGTTTGGGGAAATGTTTTAGAAGAGTAGGGAAAAGCATCCTGTGCTCAAATGAGCTTGAGGTTTTCCAATAAATGTGACCTCAGGTGTTGTTTCCATAATGATGTGAAACCACATAGTCATGGGGTTAGTAAGCAAGGAGCTCTGGGGAGAGAGTATGGTTTGGCAAAAAGCTTAGAGACAAAGTGGGTGAGATTTGTTTGAGATGCACAGAGGGTCCAGGGTACAGAAACAATAATTTTTCTCAAAGAGCATGGATAAATATTATTCATGTGAGACTGCTCAGAGAATGAGAAGTGGGGCTAGTCACAGGGATTTCACGTAGTGTGGCGTAGTGAAGAAAGCAAGGGTTTTGGAATCTAAGGACTGAAATTTGGCTCTACTCCCAATTGTCTGTATAATTTTGGTCAGGTTACTTCAAAGCCTCAATTTCCTTTTTTCTCAAAGAAACACAGAAATATCTTGCCCTAGCTGGTTTGGCTCAGTGGAAAGAGCGTCAACCTGCAGACTGAAAGGTTCTGGGTTCAATTCTGGTCAAGGGCACATGCATGGGTTGTGGGCTCCATCCCCAGTGGGAGGCATGCAAGAGGCAGCCAATCAATGATCCTCTCTCGTCATTGATGTTTCTATCTCTCTCTCCCTCTCCCTTCCTCTCTAAAATCAATAAAAAATTATATATATATTTTTAAAAAGAAATATCTGCAGCAAGCATGTCAAACTTGTGCAGCCCACGCCTGGGGCAGATGGGAGCAGAAAGTGTTAGTTTATGAGGGGCATTGTGGATTTATGCAAAGATTTTTGTGGGGGAGGTCAGGAAAGGAGGTACAGCTTGAAGGGGATGCCGGGTGGAAATAAACATGTACCCCATCTTGGGTTACAATGGATCCGTCATGAATATTTAGAGGGTTCGCTTCACATTCAGAGCATTTTTATGATGACTAGGGTCTTTTTATAACCCACCTGTGCCATTGAGAGGCCAAACTTAGCCCAGTTGGGAGTGCGGCCAAGGAGAAGTTGTGTTCCTCGGTCTGTTCTCCCCATGATGCAACAATTTTCTTGTTTGAAAGTTCTGGCAGATTTCTGTGCTGCAAGGAAAGATGACTAGAAGCTATGGGCTTTCTATGCTCTAACTAGCTCTAGTTTCCTATAAGGGGAATTTAGTGAGAGAATTGTCCTCCTTCCATGGCTCTATTTGGTGAATTATTCCACCTTGAATAAATGGGAGAATTGAGGTCTGAATAATTTACAGTGCATAACTATTCCATGCAGGATAATATTAGTGTAAGGAACAAGAAAAATAACTGGCAAAACATATGATCACACCCCGGGAGGTGTGAGAGCGATTTTCAACCATGTAGAAATTTCAGGATCCCCCCCGAATGCCACAAGTTATGGTTTGCTGGTAGTTCCTGAAAATAGAGCTTCCACACAATCTTCTGTGTCTCACACTCTGGTCACTTCAATCCCATGTTTCCCATCCCATCTCCCCTTCAGTCTTTTAACAGTTGATTTCTGCTTTCAGGAAAAGTGCGTCTAGAAAGGTTGGTGTGGCAGAGACTTGCTTTATGCTCATCAAACCATTTCCTCTCCTGGGCACTCGGCCAAACTACATTTCTGAGCCTACCTGCTTCTAGGTGGGGCCCTGTCATTAGGGCTGGAGGAAGCAATGCATGTTGCTCCAGAGCTGACCTGGAAAGCATCCTGTTCCATTCAATATCTTCCCTCTTTTCACTGCTAGTTGCAGCGGAGTGATGCCAGAGCAAACTTGTATTGAAGATAGACTAGACATAGCATGAAGGAGCCTGGATCCCTGAGTCACCATGGGAGGAGATTCATCCAATCAGGTTTATTTCCTTTGGACTTTGCATAGTGAGAAATAAACTTTAATAGTGTTAGTCCACTTGAAATTGGGGGTTGTTTTTTAGAGCAGTTGGCTTGTTCAGGCTAATCCATTGAGGCACTCACTCCACTATCTTTGTGAGCACTCATTATTCATCAGCTAATCTTTAAGGCAGGTGACTCACAGTTCACTCAATAGGAGGGAAAATCCTGAACGGATGGGATTTTGGGGAATGACAAAGGCCCCTTTGTTCCTGAGATATTTGATTTAGTTTCTTCTGATTACATTGGATTAGTCAGTAATGGTGAAAGCCACTGTATGATGAGATGCAATCCATTTTGGAGGGAAGGAGAAGAACCTTGGTGTTCAGTTCAGGTGCAATGGTGTACACTGTGTTGTGTTCCATTGCAAGGTAGAGCATAAATGGTATATTATTAATTATGATTAATATGCTGAAATTTGTGAATTAAAAAAAACTTTTATTTTGAAATAATTATAGACTCAGAAGAAATAGCAAAGAAATGTGCAGGGAAGTTCCATGAACCCCTTTACCCAGCCTCCTCCAATGCTGATATTCTATAGAACTATAGAACAATATCAAAACCAGGACATTGATATTGGTATAGTCTATACTATAGACTCTATAGGCTAATTCAGATTTTACCAGTTATACCTGTACTTATTTGTGTGTGTGCATGTGTGTGTGTGTGTGTGTGTGTGTGTAGTTGCATGCAATTATATCACAGATGTAGCTTCATGTAACTACCATTCATAATCAAGATGCAGAACTAAGCTAACACCACCAGGTTCCTTCATGCTCACCCTTTTTAGCTACACCCACACTCTAACATTCTCCCCTCTGCCAATCCCTAACCCTTGGCAATCACTAATCTTTCTCCACCTCTATTATATATATTACTAGAGGCCCGGTGCACAAAAATTTGTGCACTTGGTTGTGGGGGGGCGTCCCTCAGCCCAGCCTGTGCCCTCTTGTAGTCTGGAACCCCTCAGGGGATGTCCACCTGCTGGCTTAGGCCCGCTCCCCGGAGGATCAGGCCTAAGCTGGCAGTCAGACATCCCTCTGGCAGCTTGGGGGTCCTTGGGGGATGTTCACTTGCCAGCGGGGAGCAGGCCTAAGCTGCAGTCGGACATTCTTAATGCTGCTGAGGAGGTGGGAGAGGCTCCCACCACCACCGCTGGTCCTCGGGGTATGTCCACTTGCCAGCAGGGAGCAGGCCTAAATTGCTGTTGGACATCCTTAGTGCTGCTGAGGAGGCGGGAGAGGCTCCTGCCACCACGGCTGTGCTGGCAGCCGGCAGCCTGGCTTGTGGCAGAGCAGACTTCCCCCTGTGGGAGTGCACTGACCACCAGGGGGCAGCTCCTGCATTAAGCGTCTGCCCGAGGGTGGTCTTGTGTGTCATAGTGACCAGTCATTCCCAGTCGTTCTGCTGTTAGGGTCAAATTTGCATATTACCCTTTTATTATACAGGATAGAGGCCTGGTGCAAGGATGGGGGCTGGCTGGTTTGCCCTGAAGGGTGTCCTGGATCAAGATGGGTATCCCGCTGGGGTGCCTGGCCAGCCTGGGTGAGGGGCTGAGGGCCATTTTCAGCCTGGCCACACCCCCTTCAGGGTGGGGGTCCCCACTGGGGATCCTGGCCAGCCTGGGTGAGGGGCTGATGGCTGTTTGCAGGCTGGCCACACCCCTGGAAACACAAGCTCCCAGCCTCTCCTTTCTTTCTTTTTTTCCCCTGGGATTTATTTATCTTCTATAATTGAGAATTTGTAGCCTTGAATGGAGCCGAGGGCTGGCCAGGCCAGATGGGAAGCTTGGCTTCCTCCATCACCAAGGGCAACCCAAGCCTCCTGCTCACTCCAGCTCCATGGCCACTGCCATCTTAGTTGGGTTAATTTGCATACTCGCTCCTGATTGGCTGGTGGGCGTGGCTTGTGGGCATGGCTTGAGCATAGTGGAGGGACAGTCAATTTGCATGTTTCTCTTTTATTATATAGGATTTTGAGAATAATATAAATTGAATCATGTAGTTTTCATGATTCAATATAAATTGAATCATTTGACCCTTTGAGATTGACATTTTATATCTCAAAGTAATTCCCTTGAGGTCCATCCAAATTGTTGTGTATATATGTACTTCATCCTTTTTTATTTCTGAGTAAGTACTTCATGGTATGAATATGTCACAGTTTGATTAACCATTCACACATTGGAGAAATTAGGACTATTCCCAATTTTGGTTATTATGCATAAAGCTTCCGTGAATGTTCATGTGCAAACTTTTGTGTGAACATAAACTTTAATTTCTGTGGAATAAATACTGCAAAGTGCAATTGCTGGGTCATATGGTAGTTGCATTTCTAGTTTCAGAAGAAACTACAAAACTATATTCCAGAGTGGCTGCACCAGCATGGAATGAACGGCCCAGATTCTTCATATCCTTGCCAGTATTTAATGTTGTCGCTATTTAAAAAGATTTCTTTTAGCAATGCAGGAAGCTATGCAGTGATACCTTCATTGTAATTTTAATTTGAATTTTTCTAATCATTAACTATTATATTTAACTTTCTATATTTCCTCATTAGTCAAATAGCTGTTCATATCTGATTGGATTGTGTGTGGTTTTTCATGTTAAGTTTTGAGTTTTTTTGTGTAGTCTAGATATAAACCCCTTTATTGGCTATGTGGTTTGCAAATACATTCTTTCACTCAGTAATTTGTCTCTTCATCCTCTTAACAGGATTTTTCACAGAACAAGCATTTTTACTTTTCTTTTTAATGTTTTTATTAATTTTAGAGAAAGAGGAAAGGAGAGGGATAGAGAGAAATATCAGTGTGAGAGAGAAGCACTGATTGTTGCCTTCTGCACAACCCCTACTGGGAATCAAGCCCATAACCCAGGCATGTGGCCTGACCTGGCATCAAACTGGCCACCTTTTGGTGTATGGGACATTGCTCAACCAACTGAGCCACACTGGCCAAGGCAAAACATTTTTACTTTCGATGAGGTCCCCAAAGGACCTTCAGCCACCTGGCATGGAGTGCACCATTCATGAGTAGTTAGTTTCCAATGTAGAGAAGACGGTAGAAAATGGAGAAGACCTACAAGGTCTTTGGTTTTAAATGACCTGATATGCCTTAGTTACAAAGTGCCCAGTGTCCTGAGATGGGCCACTGAGTTCAATCATAAAAGCATAGGTAGTGGCATCTGAACTTTAATTTTCTACGTTGCACTTAGAGTCCTTTGAAAAAAAAAAAAGGCTTTCAACAGAGAGATGACTCATGAGATCCTGGAGAGAGAAAGCCAGAAAGGAAAGCCAAAGGATAGGAAATTTATAAAGCTTCTGGGAAAACCTAGGTCAGAGAAAAGCAGACCTGGACTCCAAGGCCTTCTTCTCTTAAATCCCACAAATCACATTTGATTTCAAAAGAAACAATGATAACTGTCTTGAGCACAAGATGGCAGTCTTATGTCTGCTTCACTCCCCATGGCTGTCTGGAGAAAAGTGACAGGAAACAGAGAAGAACAAACCTGCTTGTGTGGCTGAGAAATATTGCAAAATAAATACTCATCAAGAAGGATAATGAGGGAAGGGAAGAGATTAAAAATAAGTGGAAAGGATTTTTGTGTGCTATGTTTTGATTTGTTTTAAAATTTGGCTCTACTCATCTTGAGTTGCTGCTAAATACGTGTAGGCTAGGTCCCACATGCATGTTTTGGCTCTAGAGCAAAGTTCCTAGGAAAGTGCAGGGAGGTAGAAGGAGGTAGAGACCATATGTGCTGGAGAGGAGGCTGGCTTAGGGCCCTCGTTCTCAGATGAAAGGAGTCTTGGGCTAAGCTATGATGACCTCTTCTCAGTGTTCTTATGAAAATAAGGAAAGGGGAAATATCTTTTTTATACCAAAAGCTATGCCAAACTCTAGCAAGAGTTTACATGTGTTCTACTCATAGGTAGATATTAAGAAGAAGAGTAGAGTTTCTCCCTCCTCCTTCCCTCTCTTCCCACCTTGAACCTCCTTCTTCATCTTCTCCTCCTTCTTCTCCCTCTCCCTCTCCTCCTCCTTCTCTCCCCTCCCCCGCCCCCTCCCCATCTCCTCCTCTTCCTCCTCCTCCTCCTCCTCCTGGGAACCTGCAACCCAGTTATGTGCTCTTGAGTGGAATCAAACCCACAACCCTTGGGTTTATGGGCCAATGCTCCAATCATTTAGCAAAGCCAGCCAGGGCTAGGGAAAGGTTTTTAACTAATAATTCAATTTCTGAAATAGATATAGAACTATTCAGGCTATTTCTTCTATAGTGATCTTTTAAGCTTGTATCTCTTGAAGAATGCGGCAATTTCATTTAAGTTGTCAAATTTATAATATTACCTTATTATTTATTCACTATCCATAGGTTCTCTAGTGTTTTCATTGCTGTCATTCCTGTTATTGATAATTTGTGTCTTTCCTTATTCATTCCTGGTCAGTCTGGATAAAGTTTTATTAAATTCATTTGTCTTTCAAAGAACCAGCTTTTGGCTTCATTGATGGTCTGTCTCTCTTGCCTTTCTGTTTTCCATTGCATTGTTTTCCACACTTCATTATTTCCTCTCTCCTGTTTACTTTGTGTTTAATTTGCTCTGTTTGCCAGTTTCTTAAGGTGGAAGCCGAGGTCACTGGTTATAGACACTTTTCTTTTCTAACACAGGTATTTGAGTTATAAAATTCCTCCTAAAATTTTTTTTCTTTTAATTTGCTGAGTGAGTGAGTGAGTGAAGGTGGGTGTGAAGGTGCAATGTTGGGTT
Source organism: Myotis davidii (assembly GCF_000327345.1). Taxonomy (NCBI): domain Eukaryota; kingdom Metazoa; phylum Chordata; class Mammalia; order Chiroptera; family Vespertilionidae; genus Myotis; species Myotis davidii. Next base: position 688,525 of record NW_006287671.1, read on the forward strand.
TAGGGGGAGGGGAGGCAGGTGCTGGCAGAGTGACGGGAAACCGTGCCTGATCTCTCCTAAAATTTTTAAGATGCCTTAGTAGCATCCCACAAATTCTTTAAAAAATGTTTAATATCTTTTTCTCCCAGCTTTATTGAGATACAATTGACATGCAAGCATACATTGTGCTATGTAGTGTTTTTTTAATTTCTCTTTTGAATTTTGCTTTAACCCTGTTCCCTTTAATCCTCTGGGGATTGATGATTTGGTTGGAAGTAAATCTATTCCCTACCACTCCATCCTAGTCAGAAGCAGAACCTGGCAGTGCCTTTGTTTTCACAACCCAGCACTGGGTGTTAAAATCAATGTATTGGGTTATTACAAGCAATACAAATAAAATGGGATAACATAGAATATAAAAATTAGTGCATTTCATTTATTAAGAGTAAGTTTTGTTTTGTGAAACTTCTTTTAAGTTATATGTATGTATATATGTGTGCCTTGGATTGTGATAGGAAAGGAATTTTATGCTGTGGATCGTGATAAAAAAAAGCTTGAGAAATGTTGTTCTTGACACAGCATGGTCCAGTACAGGCAAGGATCACAACACCCAGTCTCCACCTTTGCCGTGAAGAGTTCATGTGATCTGGGGGAAATTATTCTATTCAATTTTGTCCATCTGAAAAATGTTCATCATCTCCTGTCTGAGAATGCCTGAAATCTCTGTGCAATATCTCGTAGTTCTTAAAATTGAGTTAGATCAATCATTTTATCAATCAAGAAAAGTTTATTGATTGCCAAGTGTGTTTCAGGCACCGTGCACGCTAATCTTGAGTTACCAGCATGAATAAGAGGGAGGCCCTCGCTAGCCCAGTACTAGACTATACCTGGCTACCAGAGGAAGCAGGAAGTAAGGCTTTAAGAAGTGCAATGCAGACTCTCAGCACAGGGAGGATTCAGATATTGTGGAGGTGAGAGGGAGAGTGACTAGAGGGAATGAATTGTTCAGAGGGACTTGTAATGTTAGAGGTTAAGAACGTGAGAGTGAAGAGGGCCTGTTTGAGAAATCTCAATGCTAGTTTGTTTCATTTCATTCATTACACACACACACACACACACACATTTTAATACTATGTCCTTGAGATATAGCAAAGAACAAAAGTACCCCTGCCTTTAAGGAGTGTGCATTCCTCTAGGAGAAATATAGTAAACATTACATATAATAAGTAAGTAAATGATCTGTTAAAAAGGGTAAGGACTATGGAAAAAACTGAGCAGGGGAAGGGTAATTAGAAGTGGGTCTGCCAGTTCTAATTTTATGTGGGAGATATTCGATGGAGGTATATTTAGAATCTAACAGTAGTATATATTAGAATACAAATTCTAAAAATATTCTAACATAATTAGAATCTTTATGTTGTATTGACACTTTGTGGCCAGTAGGACGCAAAGGACCATTTCTGAGGAAAATGGGGTGAGAGGGGGTTGTGAGAGAGAGATGTGGGTAATTATGCACTCGCCTCCCCCCAGGTGTCTTGTAGGGGCAGCTCCATTAAGGACATCGGCAA
>NW_006287671.1:690148-739765 GCF_000327345.1 Myotis davidii
TTTGCCCTTTGCTTCCCTTCCTTGGCATGTCCTCACCCAGCAGGAGTTGGCGGCTGAGCAGAGAAGTGAACTTCAGCCTGGCCTTTCAGCACCCAATGGGTGTCACAATCCAGTGATGGTGGAGAGAGGCAGACCTGCTGGCCGTTTCTTCCGGCCCTGCATCAAGATTGTGTGTGTGTGTGTCGGTGTGTGTGTGTGAGTGTGTCTGTGTGTGCGCACGCTCTGCAAGGATTCCTGTGGTTACACTCATCGCTGGGGATCTGCATAAAAGCCCCACTAGATGCTTTCTGTTCCTTTGTAATATTTAAAACGTCATGGAGATTAAAGCATCTACCTGGACGTTCGGATATTTCGATTTCCCCACCTAGCCTCTGTGGGCAGATGGGTGATCATTCTTATCTTCTGGCTCGGTGAGCTGCCCGCCTTTCACTCAGCTGGACAAGGGCGCGCAGGCGTCTGGGGTTCCGCAGGTTGCGCATCTGGCGCCCGGGCCCGCCCGGAGCAGTGCCCGCCTAGGCCTTGGCCCTTGGTTTGTGCTCTCCAGCGTGCTGGGCGCTCTCTCCCCGCGCGGGGGCACCAGAGCCCTCGGAAGTGTCTGGCACTGCGGTGCCTTTTCCCAGTTCCTTTTAAATGACTGCGGAAAAACAGCCTCTCTGAGCCGCAAATGGGAAGACGGATTCACAGACCAGGCTTGCAAATGCCCCACAGCTATCGCAGCCATCATCTAACTGAGCCCAGAGAGCCCTTATGGTTTGTCACCCGGCCCGCCCGGATCGCCTTATTTGTCTCTAGCGAGACCCCGAGGCTTTGGTCCTGCCCGGCTTCTTGGTAGCTGGATGCCTGTCGTGCTCTCGGTAGCGCGGGCGCAGGGCACGCGTTTGCGCACACTCGCGCTCCTAGGAAAACGCACAAGGTACGGCAGGGGAGCAAGGGCTTTGGGTGCCCCGAGTCGGGGTGGGCATCGCGGGGAGTGAGGATACGATCTGGGAAGGGTTGCATCCTGCCAGGTTGACGGGTGAGAGAAAATGACGCGGCGCCACACATCGGACAGGCCAGGGCTGCTGCCGCGCATTTAGGGAACCCAATACGAGTCAGGCGCGCTCCCTTCCCCTCACATGTCTCTATTTCCCGGGAGTGTGATGCCAGAAAACCGCAGGAAAAAGACCCGCTTAGAGAGCTAGAGTTGCGTTTGGAGATTCCCTTCCCTCTACAAAAGCACCATCAGGAAGACCCTCCCAAACCACCAGGGTTCCCAAATCGATGTCTCCGAACGGGGGCGGTCATCCTTGGTTACGGATGCCGAACACGTTTTGGTGTTTACAATATTTATTTATTTTTTAAAGATAGCTCGCTCTCCCTTTTTAGGCAGGGTGGGAAAGGAGAACGCAGCGGGGAGGGAAGACTCCTGGAATAAGAATCAGCGTATTTTTCAGAGCTGAACCGAACCGGGTTTCAACCATTTCAAAAAAGGAGACAGCCTCTACCGCAATTGTCGAAGAGACCGCGGTGTGAATTAGGAACTGGGAGGCGTCGAGCGGCGGAACGGTCCATCTCAGAGGTACCAGGATCTAAATGCGCGCACATACACGCACACACACGCTCACACGGAAACACACCCCCACACCCGCACCCACACCCACACCCACCCACACACACGCACGCACGCGCGCACGCGTCTACACAGCCTGGATGTGTGCGTGTGCGCGTCTGTGCGCGTGTGTGAACTCCCACATGCTGCTGCTGTCTGCTTCTGGCCAGTGGCACCGATGCCTCCCTCCTCCCCGCTCGCCCCCAGATTCCCCTCCCCTCCTTGTTGCTTTTGTCTGGAGGGTATTATGGGTTTGTGTGTGTGTGAGCGTGTGTGTTTTTGGATTTCAGACTAATTTTCTGGAGTTTCTGCCCCTGCTCTGCGTCAGCCCTCACGTCACTTCGCCAGCAGTAGCAGAGGCGGAGGCAACAGCGGCGGCGGCGGTGGCTCCCGGAATTGGGTTGGAGCAGGAGTCTCGCTCGCTCCTTCGCTTGCGCTCTCTGCGCTCAGTGCTCGGCGGCAGGAGGAGCCTGGACCGGGCGCCGCCGGCAGGCGGTAGGCGCCGGAGCCGGGTGAGCAGCGCGGACAGTGCCCTCCGTAGTCTCGGCCCTCACTGTCCCCTCCTTGGGGCGGCTGAGGCGCCTCCCCAGGTGGGACGTGCCGCGCCACCTGCCCGCGCCCCCCGCACCCAGCAGCGGCGGCGGATTCTGCAGCATCATTGGGGCCCCGTCTCCAAACCGTGGCAGCGGCAGTCTCTTCGTCCCCTTTTAAAGGGTTCTCCTGGCCTGTGCCATGGAATCCATTCTCAGGGACCCTTTGCCCTATCTTCCCTCCCTCAACCTCAGACTTGGAAAGAGGCATCAGTGCAATCGAGGGGCAAGTTTATTTCTGGGGTGGGAGCTGGGCACTCATCTTTCCACAGTCTCCTGGCTGGGGTCGGGGTGGGGGTGACGCGAGCCCCAAAGGAGAATGCCTCAATTCGTCGTCTCTGGGGTCCTGCGCTCAGTCTTACCCATGTCTGTTTGTCCTCAGCCCCGAGGTGCGTCTGGGATCTCAGTGCGTGTCTAGCAAGGAGCCTGCGTCCCAGAGAGTCCCCGGAGCACCGCCGGCTGGTGCCCAGCGCGCCGGGCCATGCTGCTGAGGCCACAGCGGAGCTCCTAGCGGCGGTAGCGCCCCCTGTGAGGAGGCCGGAGATGCCTCTGCCACTGTGAACGGTGCTGCCCGCCAGGATCTGCTCAGCCCCGGACCCTCTGGGCTGTGCGGGCCCGCGACCCACACCGAGTAGGGAGAGCAGCGAGCGCGGCAGAGACCGCCCAGCACCGGCAGCGGAGGCCGGCCGGTGCAGCGCAGGGACGCGTACTTAGTCTGACTGGGGCTGGCACAGGCGGCTAGCTATGTCGTCCTGGACGAGGTGGCATGGACCCGCCATGGCACGGCTCTGGGGCTTCTGCTGGCTGGTTGTGGGCTTCTGGAGGGCCGCTCTCGCCTGTCCCACGTCCTGCAAATGCAGCGCCTCTCGGATCTGGTGCAGCGACCCTATTCCTGGCATCATGGCATTTCCGAGGTTGGAGCCTAACACTATAGACCCTGAGAACATCACCGAAATGTGAGTTCCTGGTGTTCTCCTTTCTTTCTTCCCTCCTGGCCCCTGCAGCCCTGGCTGGCCAGGCGAGCCCATCCTGGGCATGAATGTTGTCTCAAGTCTGGGGAGAAGTCAGAGATGAACATGTAGGGCTGGGCCATCTGTCAGTTACCTGTCCGTTTCACTGGCCTGGCGCTGATAACACCGGGAGAAGTGTGACAGTTTAAAATTTAAAGTTTTAAATATACTATATGTGAATAACATACTTGTGGGAAGCCAAACTATATGCACTTTATACTTCAAAGTCTTGCTGGGCATGCTTTAGGCTTTCCACACGCAATAACTTAGTTTTGGACATTTTTGTGTCATAAGATGCAATGTGTATGTTGTGTTAGGAGGAGTTCTAGTAATATTTACTAGAAAGGAGGTTAAGATAATTCACTTTTTAAAATTTGTTGGAGGGGGTTAGAGTTTACCCCCTAACATCTTTTTCTGAGGTTTGGAGTTGGCCCATGTCCCTTTTCATTTTATGCATCGGGGTTTTACTTAGGAGATTGCATCCAGAGATGGCCTTGAACATGATCTGTAAGAGGAGAAGTTCTCAGTGTTGAAAAGCACTTTCTCAAAAGGGAAAATGTGATCGTTGGAAGCTTAAAAGCCTGGTCTGATTTAATTTGGAATTGACTTCTCAGAGATATAATTTTGAGACCATTTGGATGATAAATTTTAATTGTCCACTGAATATTTTCTCAGGACAAGGTTGGATGATAAAGCTGTGTGAAGTCCTCAGATGAATGCCGCCTTTAGCATGGGACCCCTAGGTCCCTGGCAATATTTGAGCTTGTTCTGATCTGATGGAGAAGCAGAATTGTGCATTTGTGTCTCCTCTTTTTATGCCTTGTGACAAATACATTAGCAGGTAGGAGTTCAGCAGTCCTTCCTCCAGCATTCTCCTATCAACTCTACTAGAGGTGTCTGCTCTCCCCAACATTGCCGTTTATTCCATTAACATGAGATTTTATTCATCCACGTAGAGGGGCTGTAAGGCAAAGTTTCTCTAGGTTTCCCTTACGTGTTTGATACTAAGATAGGCAGCCCTGAAAGTAGGGCTTGGGCTGTGGCCTTCCGGTTGGCGAGTGCGCATGCATATTCCCCCCACAGAAAACGCACACCCTGTTTCTGCCAACGTATGACCGAGGTAACCTGTTTTTTTTTCTTCATGTAAGTAAGAGACCTTCCTAGTCTCTGTTTGTTCTACTGGGGATGTTCTTGTTATAAGGCTCAGGCAGAAGGAAGTGACAACAGAACAGAGGGGAAACGTGCTGGCCTAGCAGAGCTGAGATGTGCAGGGAGCAGCCAAATATCAGGCTGGATTCAGGATGCTCGGTTTTCAATCTTTTTTTGTTTGTTTGTTTGCCAGGATAGCAGCAGTCAGGGCCTGAGGTAGGGCCCTGGCCGTGCTGACCCTGGGCTGGCCCTAGACTGGCCCTAGGTTGGGCTGGTCCAAGCTCACCAAGCTGGTCAGAGTGTCTGTAGCCTTTTGTCAGATGTGTCTTTTATATGAGATGGGGTGTCAGTAGTTAGATGGAGAAAGCCATATAGAATTCAGAGCTCTTCGGACTATTTTAAGACCAGGGGGAGTGCCTTTGTACAGTTTGATGTTGTTTTATTGTTGTTTTTAAAATTCTGTCTTAGGCAATAGATATATAAAGAGGGAGAAAATGAGGTAAAGCTAGTCATTTTCACTTTAAATTTTTTCACTTTAATATTTTACAGTCACAATCAGAGAAAAGGACACTAAAACTCTTTAAATTTAAAATGTTATTTTAAATCTTAGTGTCCTTAGCTGCCTGAGATAGATGAAATCAATAGATTGGAGGAGAGCTTTCTTATATTAGTCCTCATAATTGCTGCTGCTGTTGTTTTTATATCTGATGGCAGATTCCTATTTTCAGGCTTTTGAAAATGAATTTTTTGGGTTATATTTACCAAAGCACTTGTCACAGTTACTCATTCAATAATGGCACTGCTTATTGCTACTCTTATTTTTTTACCCTTTGGTTTGAGCATTTGTTGAAATTAAGATCACTGAGAGGTATCAATGCATAAATGTTTCGGATGGGGAATTAGACTGGCCAATAGGAAAAGGTATGCTCCCTGCTCTGTCCCTCTGCTTTGATCGAGCCCAGCCAGTTTGAGCCCCAGGTGTTCTTATCTGTAAAATGTATCAAAATCCTTGTTTAGAAAGCACTTAGCATCATCATTTTGAATTCTGCTGTTTTGATATCAAAATAACATCAGTGGATGAGCTTGTTTCACTCTCACCATCTGTGTTCTTTTTCTTACATATTAATATTTGCTTGAACAGCTTTTCAATTCTTGGCCAGTAGGTACCAGCTACAGTTGGAACCAAATTACACTTTTTTTTTTTAAAAAAAAACTTGTTATTAGTCCCAAGGATATTCCTAAAATAACATGTTTCAAAGTTCTGGTTTAATGGTGCTTAGCTAAACTTACATGTTCCCATAAAAAAGTAGGAATAATATAAGTAAATAAACTGAAGCAACAGTTGACTGTATCATTTAAAAATAGTATATCTTTTAATAACTATCTATTGGGGGAAAATATAACCACTGTGCCTTTTAGAATTCAGATAAAGGTCATGGTAGAACATTTAAAAAAATATATGTATGATTAAAGAAGAGATAAGTTTATTTTTGTTTCTACATGCATATTTTAAGTCAAGCTGACATTTTGTTTGGAGAGTCAGTGTTTGACTTTATTTTCTGAAAAATCTCTCCATCACAGTGTCTGTGTCTCATACTCTTTACTCACTAACATGGTCTACATCTAGCTCTCCATCTCTCTGTCCGTAGATGTGCATTACATTTGTCTATCAGCATACGGCTGAGAAGTGCCCACTTTTGTTATGTGGTTATGGTTATACCAAAGCTATACTAAATTCAGTTTAAAAATAATACCATTGTCACATAGAAGTGGAATTCAAGAGTAAAGCCTGTTGTTGGAATTATGTAACTGGCCATTTAAGTCTCAGTTTTATCAGGTGCCAAAATGCATTGCAAAGGACAAGTTTTGTCTCACATAAGTGGTAAAAGGCATGGATAAAATAGGTCAGGTGTTTTAGTTTTATTGTGGTCAAAAACATATAATGTAAAATTTGCCATCTCAATTATTCCTTACTGTACCATTCAATGCATTTTTATATTGCCTATATTTCATGAGGACCAATGATGACCTTTTTCTCAATTTCTTGTGTGATGGTCTCTGATTTGGGGTTAATATTTGGAGACAAGTGTAATATTTTTCCTCTCAGTACAGCACAAACAGAATTTGCAGCTTCTGCCGCCAGAGCTTCTATGTGCAATTTATTGCTGGCTTGGTTAAGTGACTGTAATGTTATGTCATTAATACATTGATTTTGGCCCTCTCACCTTAGTAAGCTTTTCCATTGCAATTAATTGTACTAAATAAAAGTTCTGGCATTTATAAGGATTCAGTGAAAGGCATCAGCTTTTTATGACTCTGATGTTTACTTCTCAGCCCCTCCATGCTTGAATTGTGCTTTACATGCATTTAAGAACCTTGGAGTAAGTTTTGAGTGTGGCTACACAGGCCACACTGGACTTGTTAATAAATAAGACAGTCTAATTTATGTCATTCATTATTTAATACAGCTTGCAAGCTCTTGTTGAAAACCTGCTGTCTTCATAGGGAAGATATTTTCAGAATTCAGCTCAGCACAACCATTTTGAAGTCTGAGTTTCATACCTTCCATCTCTGCATTATGGAGGTTTTTATTATATTGGGTCAAACAACTGAAAAGCCCCATGACCCTTCTGACCCTACTTTCTTCCACCTCCCCCTCTCTCTCTCATAGACTATCCAGGAAAATGTATTTGATTTTTTTTTCCTTCTCCGAAAAGTGATATTTCCTTATGGGAATTCAGAGCATTGGCGTTAAGAGAAAAGCCTGGCTTATATGTTATTATAAACAAGTAATGGGAAGTTACAATAGTGTGGTCACAGCTCCCCAGTACTGAGATTAGCTTTGTTTTAGATCTGCCACTGTTTTTCTCCCATAGACCTCTGTTTGTGTCTGTTTCAGTACTCCCCTGTAAAGACATTTTCTCAGCTGAAAAGTTGGCGGAACAGCTGAGAGTTGAGGTCTCTTTCTCCCTGGGAACATTCTGTATGATCTCTTTGACTATATCTAGGTCGTAGGAGCATAAAACCTAGAGTTTTTGTTTAGCTGGGAAAGGAAATAGAATTTCTTTTTTTCCCTTTTTCTTTTTCTTTCTTTCTTTTTTTGCCTTTAGTACTAAGCGAGTGCCTCTACTTTTAACTCATTGCTCACCTCGCCTGTAGAGAAAGAAACATTTGCAAACCATGATAAAATATTATATACTGGTGTTATTCATAGACTAGCTTTACCACTTCTCAGGAGAGTTTCTGATAGGGTAAATAGCTATATGGTAAAATGTGGCATTGAACCTGCTGCCCTTTGGAGCAGTGCCAAATCTTTGTTCCTCTTGATATCTATAAATCAATAGAATGACTATTTTTGTGGGAGAGATTATTTAGGCAGCACAGACTTTTTACTTGTTTGATGTATGAGAGAAAAGAAGAGAGTAAAACTCAACTTTGGATTATTAACATCTGATTAATCATTTTCATGAACTCCTTGGTCTAGTGAGTTCAAAACACAAATCCTGCCACCCAGGTGGCAGAGATCAGAACCCCACAGTGGCCTGATAATTTTAGCTCTCCATTTGTTTGCTGATTGATTTCCATTAAGAAAGGCAATGATCCCACATGGTCAGGTGTCTTCTCACCACTTACTTTGCTCTCTGGGATGCCCAAAGGTCTGAGAAGTCATAAATATTGATCTGGGAGATGAAGGAGTGAATGGTTGTGAAGGATATAAATCTAGGAAGAAATGTGATGCATAGGTATGAAGTTTACATGTTTCACAAAACCCTGGATGAGATAGAAAACTGGAGTCAGGTGTTACCTGGTCTGAAAATAGCCCCTTAATGTCTCTGGGCTGAGCTTGTTAGATGTAAACTGAGGGCTTCGGAGCTGGTGATCAGACAAGTTTCTCCTGGCTCTGAAGTTCTGAGGTTTGTACGTCAGCTTTGAGGTCAAGGATGGTGTGAGTCTGAGGGTCTTGGGTGTCATCTGTCACATGTGCATGTTTCCAATGTCTGCTCTGAGTTCCCCAAACTGTGTCTTTTTAAACTTAATGAATTAACTAATTAATTAATTACACTTATTGGGGTGACATTGGTTAATGTGATCATATTGGTGTCAGGTGTGGGTTTCTATGTTACAAGATCTGTACATCATGCTGTGTGCCCACCACCCAAAGCCAAATCTTCTCCTGTGTCTTCCCATGATCTGCTGCTAAGGCTGTTGGCATGTTAGTGCTGGCTGATGGGTCCAAGGTCTCAGGGTCACTTAGAATCAGGACCACAGAAGGCAAAGGGGCTTTAGAAATGCTCTGTTTCAGCCCCCTCTGCTTGCACCAGGTCAGTGAAGTTAGTAAGGCCATGATGCACTAAAACATGGTGGGAGCTAGAACTCCTTTTCCTAGCAAGGAGAGAAAATGCCATGGCCTTTACTTTGGGGATCCCATGCTCTGTTGTGTGTCCTGGGATTTACGATGACTTTAGCCCACCATTTTAGAAGCATCAGAGATATGAAGACAGGCTTAGCCGGGCTAAGTGTGTGCAAACATGTCTCTACTAAAGACAAAGCAATTAAAAGGTGCTTGAGCTACTGATCCCAAAGCAATGACCTTATCTTCATAGGAAGAAATACATTATTTTGTTTAGTGTACTGTGAGTATTTTTAAAAAATTTCAAGTCTTCCTCTTCACTGAGCAATTCACACACAAAAGTTGAGCTGCAAAGGAAAGTCTTCCTGAGTTGGTAGCAATGAGGGACCCTAACCTGTGCCTGGTGGACCATGTTGGTAGGTTAGGGTCGGACATAGGGCAGAGCAGACAGAGCAGTGGAGGCTGCTGCTCTTGGAGTCTCTATTACAATCAGTTATGTAAGTGGAGGAACCCACAGCCCTTTATACAAAGTCAGCCTTAGAGCCCATGCAAGCCCTGTGGCTGGAGAATACTCATTCTCTCCTGCCTTCTTCCCCTCCGCCCCCCTGACTTCTCAATGGCCCAAGATTGATGGCCAAGATCAATGGCTGAGCCAGGGGGCAAGCTTAAGGGTTGTTGATGCTCATCCAGAATGTATTCTGCTACCATTATGGGTGCTGTCCGTGGCCTGCATGAAGCCTTTCCTATTAAGAACACACCTCTGAGATGTACCTTTGGTTTCACGCAGAGCTCCTCCCCAGGGACCTGAAAGGCCCTTTACAGGCATCTGCTTATTTAGGTTTAAAACCTTGCACTGAAGTCAGTGGGAAGGTCTTGATGGCCTCGGAGGGAGGGACTGTCATGTTGATCGGCTCTCTGGTCCAGCAGAGTGGAGTTTGGATCAGAGCCCCATCCAGTATCTGGCTTAGGGCTTTGTCTGCTCAGCCCACTTGCCCAAATCTGGGCCCCAGAGGACAGGTAGTTTTAAGAGAAGTGTAAAGATTCAAATAAATATTCACAAGTTAAACGGCATGGCAGTGGAGAGGTAGACTAATGCTTCATGTCTTTGCCCTTCATCATCATCTCCGCTGTTGCCGTGTGTTACAATAGAAGATAAGGATTTGCATGCCCTTGGGAACATGGCATTTTCTAGTATGGAATAAAAATGTTAATAATCACACACCATTTAGAGTTCCCTTTTCAAATTTCTTTTCAATTACAGTTTATATTCAATATTATTTTGAATTAGTTTCAGGTGTACAGCATTGCGGTTAGACAATCATTTACTTTAGGAAGTGATCCCCAATATTTCCAGTACCCACCTGGCACCATACATAGTTATTACAATATAATTGACTATATTTTTGCTGTACTTTATATCCATGTGACCATTTTGTAACTACCAATCTGTACTTTTCAATCCTTCAAAAGAGCCCTGTTTTGTTATTGTAGATTTAGCACCGCACCCTTTCCTGTAATCTCCATATCTCAGCAGTTCTCTGGAGACACACACACATACACACACACACACACACACATCAGAATTCTATTTGTGTGTGTACAGGGTGTCTATGAATATATAAATGTATGTATACAACTCCACTAGGTGTGGCTCTTTCATACTTAATTATATTGAATTGTAAAATTTTCCTAATAATTTAGGGTTTACTTCCTTAAACTATCCAGACTTTTTTTAAAAAAATGACATATAACTGACATATCAGCTTCAGGTGTACAAAATAATGATCTGATATTTGCACTATACATTGGGAAATACTCACCACAGTAAGTCTAGGTAACATTTATCACCTCCCATAGTCATAATATTTTTCTTGTGATGAGCACTTTTTCAATTTACTCTCTTACCAACTTTCCAATATACATTACAATACAGTATTATTAGCAATAGTCACCATGCTGTGCGTTACATCCCCAGCCAGACTTTTAATTTTGTTTTCATCATTCTGGATGTCTCTCCCTGAGGTATTCTCTGAGTGAAGTAGGTGAATGTTAGTACTTGGACACCATCAGCCAACCTGGCTTCTCAGAGGCCCATTGCATTGTCCTCTTTGATCAATTCTCAACATGAACAAAAATTTACATGATCACTGATGCATTTTTGAACTCTACAGTAGTGTAATTTAACCCAAAAGATAATGGAATTTTGGGTTTTAACCTCTGAAATATAGTGCAATCTAAAAAGATAGGCTCTTCTACACTCTCATTTTTGTCAAAAAAAGTTGTTTCTATTTCATGTGCCCCAGAGTCCCTTGCAGTGTGGTGTGGCAGAGGGTGCCTGGTACTGCTTCTCTGACTGTTGCTCACTGAGACAGCTTGCTTCCTGTGGCTTACTCATCTGTGCGATGTGTGTGCAGGGGTGGGGAGAGGGGAGCCAGAGCTTGACATGTGGTCTCTAAGGTCTCTGGTAAGGTTTGATACAAAAACAGGCACCGCTCTCCAAAAAACCCAGCCCAACCCACTCAACCCAAACCACAGCACTCCTTGTGGTCTGCTCCCAGTTTCACTTCAGAGCACTGGTGCTGCCATCCCAAATTCAAGAGTGTCATGGGAGATTTTGCCCCTGGCGTGTTTAACTTGTACTCCTGCATTTAGCCTTCTCTTGTTGTCACTCTTTAGTCTTCTTCCTCTGTTTCCGATGGTGTTTCTTAGGCCCCTCTTCACTTCCCTCAAAACACACACACACACACACACACACACACACACACACACACACGGAGATAGGCATATAGCCCCTTTAGCAGATTGCGAGGAAATCTTTGGTTGCAGGACCTGGGCCGACCACCATCATTCCCACTGAACCTGGCTTGATAAGGTTAACACAGACAGTACAGCAACCTGAGAGGGACCTGGGCAGGGAGTTGGGATGTGAAGTTCACATCTACTCGCTCACAGTATCAGAACCTGGGATCCCGAGTGAGCCATTTAATCTCACCAGCCTGAGTTTCCTTATCTTGAAGTTGGAGGTTGAATCTTGGATGGATGCTAACCCCTGAAAGGTTGTGTGGTTCTAAATCAGTCAACCATGGGCACTAGTGTTTCCTTTTCTATTCTGGAATTCACCCTTGCCTCCTCCCACCCAGAGCTTGCTCCAGTTCTCTGGTGGCTTAAGCAATAGAAGTCTGATGGGTGAGATTTCTCCAAGTCCAACTCTGCAGTCCATGTAGGATGGCTTTGCAGGTCACGGGCTCCCTGCCTCCTGGGTTTCCCACTAATTGAAACAAACTTGTATTTTCTTCCTTAGAGATCATTTTCTTCCCATGTACTGTCTACATCCACTTTCAGCAATTGTATCAATGAATCCATATGTTCATGTCTGATCAGCCCACTCTGATCAGGGCCACTTCTATGGATGGTGCTCTAGAGGGATTTCTAATTGCCTTGCCTCTTTGGCCAGTCTCCACCTTTCCTGACCCTCAAAGCAGGAGCTTACACTGAAATCAAGTCTCATCTTTCTGCCCTTCAAGCCTTCCTTTCCTGCTCACTGGAAGAGTTTATCACATATTTTCAGTGGGCTGCCTGATATCTAATGCAAACTTCCTGCGAACATTAGTTCAGTTCCACTAGTGCTTAGGGAGGACACTGGGGTGCTACAAACAAACAAGGAAGTGAGGCAAGGAGCCTCTGAGTTGAGTAGCTTATATCTAGTGGGAGAAACAGTTGAGTGAACATCGAATTTTAATATACTATGGGAAGGATGTCAGTGCACTTGAGGATTAAACCCCCCATTTACATCATGATTGTCTCAGCTCGTGGGAGACATGGGGACATTTACAAAGGGTGCTTCTCCCAAATGTGCATGGTTTTCACTGTTTAATAGTGGATGGCGTAGATGTGTAGACTGGATGTGAGCAATCCCCACTTCCTATGATGGCAATAAGCCAGCTGAGCTTTGTTATTTCTCTCTTAACAATGTTTGACATGCTTGTGTCCTGGTTTGCTCGTATTCCATTTGGAGCAAGCTTCCTGCATCTGAAACACACCTTCCCCTTTGGTTACAATAGAAGGGCTAGAGCACTTTGAGGTAGAAGCCAATCACTCCACCTCTATTACCGAGCCCATCCTCTGAAACTTCCCTTCATCAGTGACTTCCCTCTCATCTCTATTTTCAGTCTCTTCCCCTTGTAAACATCAGAATTTAAGCGGGACAACTTTTCCTTTAGCAATGTTCCCTCCCTTTCCTCCCAGACCTCTTTAGTCCTTGCCCTATCCTCTCTCCCTTCAAAGCTTGATCTTAGAAGACTGATCTGTATTCATTATGTCCATTTCCTCAGCTCCTAATCTCATCTTAATCCACAGCTTCATTGAATTTGTTTTCCACCACCAGCTCCAAAGACCTTGGGCTAAATCCAAGGCATATTTCTCTGTCCTGCTCTTATTTGCTGAGTAGAACTTGGCCTCACTTCTCACTCTCTCTCTCTTGAAGCATCGTTTTCCTTCAGTGCAACTGTACTTTCCTCGTCTCCTCCAGTTTCTCTGGCTGCTGCTTTTTAGTCTTACTTGTGGATACTCTTTTCTCCTCTCTTCCCCTAGGGGATGTCCCATGGGTTTCTTTCCTAGGGCTGCTCTTCCTGGGCTATCCTTGGACTATGTCATCCTCATCTACTACTTCTGTTGCCTTTTGTATTCTAATGATGTCTTGATCTATGTTTCCATCCATGACCAGGAGGACCTTTGAGCTCATAAGCCCAACCACCTACTGAACATGTCATAATGTGTCACCCTTGAGATTTCCAAATTGAATTCATCATCATCATCATCATCATCATCATCCCAAACCCCTGTATTAATCTAAGTATCATGCCTTCCACATTCATTTTCATAAATTCCCCAATTTTTAAAATGTGTTCAGTTCTTTTTATTTCTGCTGCCCTCATCCATCCATCCATCCATCCATCCATCCATCCATCCATTCATTCAACAGATATTCTGGGGTCTGTTCTGTGTCCTGCTAAATGCTTAGGATATGGTGGTGGAAAGACTGATCTGGCCCTTTCTTCTTATCAAGCTTGAAGTCTGGGAGGGAAAATGAACATAAAAAAGTACTTATGTAAGCAAAAACAATAATTCATTTTACCATCCTTTTTGCCTAAAATGCTGCAACCTTTCTACTTGGCATCCTAGCCCTCAGTCTTGCCCCTTCTCTATTCATATGCCATGCTGCGCTGGAGGGGTCTTTCAAAAATGCCGATTTTATCACATCACTGCTTCTAATTGCCCAGTAGCCTTCTCATTTCTTAAAACAAATTCAAAGTTGATTTCATTTTGTTGTTTTTTTAGCTTAAAAATTAAAACCAATTTTGAGCATATTGCTGTGTAATAAGACATATAACTGTCACGTGGACTCAAATACACAGATCAGCATTACAGTTGCTTTTGCACCAGATCTATGAAGGCGAACAAATTAAAACTGGAAGCTTGCTTGGTGATCTTGGAATGAGAGCAAGGGCACTTAATTCTGCATTTAAAATGTTAAATGAAATTAAGCTAAGCCTGCCCGAGGCATCCATCTCCATAATTGGAGCGCCTTCACAAAGGGAACGCAGAACTTGAAGTACTTTGGCCCAGACCTGAGTCCCCTGGATGGACACTCCTGTTTCTCCCTTTTATTCCCAGGGCCCAGCACCAATTCTGATTGACACCTTCTTTCATTGGAGTGCCTTTAGCCAAGTTTTGCTCAAGCCTGGGAGCTTGTCAGATTCTTTAAAGTGATTTTGTACATATTTTCTCTGAAATACATTTTCATTGTATGGAATTTTTATTAGTATTTTTTAAAGTAATATTTGAACATGATAAGAAATTCTGGTGGTACAAAAGAGTGTATCATGAAAAGTAGTCTCTCTAACTAACCCAACAATCCCTCAGCCTCATATCCAGTAGCAGCTTTGACTTAGTTTGCATGTCTGCCTCTAGAAACAGTCTACTCACATAAATGAATA
Source organism: Myotis davidii (assembly GCF_000327345.1). Classification (NCBI taxonomy): domain Eukaryota; kingdom Metazoa; phylum Chordata; class Mammalia; order Chiroptera; family Vespertilionidae; genus Myotis; species Myotis davidii. The sequence goes on from NW_006287671.1 coordinate 704,833, forward strand.
CATGTCTGTCTTTTTTTGTTTATACACAACGAGGGTATATATATGCCTTCCATTTCCACCTTTAACTATACTCACTGATCTGCATCTTGTTTTTGTTTTTTTTTTAAACTTAACAATGTATTTTCAAAATGTTTCTCTATCAGCATATATACCTAACCTTTTATTTTCACAGCCAGGCAGTAAAGTAATCCATTGAATGAATCAACTTTATTTTACCAACCTCTTTTTAAACAACCTTGTGTGCAAGTTCTTGCACACATTCATGATTTTATCTGTAGATAAGCTTTCTAGAATTTGAATTGCAGGGACATTTGCCAGACATTTGTGATTTTGATAGGTACTGCCAAGATGTCTTGCAAGAAGACCACATCATTTTATCCTCCCACTCAAACTGGAAGCACCTGTTTTTCTGCTGCTGAGCCAATACTATTTGTTATCACACCTTTGACCTTTGCCAATCATCTTCCTGGGAAATAGTATCTCACCATTGTTTTACTTCATAATTCTGTAATTCTGATCCAGGTTGCAAGTCTTTTTGTGTGTATGTAAGTCATTTGTATTTCTTTTTCAGTGAACTATGTTATCATATTCCTTAGCTTTTTCCTATTTCTATTGGATTAGTGGCCTTTTTCAGTCATAAAATCTGTTTAACAATGAGAACATTTATACTTCCCCTAATGTTTTGCTTGTCTTCTGATGCTGATTATAGCGTTTCCTCCTCCTCCACCACTACCTTTTCTTCATCCTCCTTTTCTTGTAACATAGAATTACACTTTTTAAAGCAAAATATATTCTTTCTTTTATGTCTCTATGTTGTAAATGTGGTTAAGAAGAGTCTTCCCCTCTCTAAGAGTATGAAATGAATCTCTTCTATTTTCTTTTACTATTACTATTTCATGCTTTTGTATTTAAAGATTTACTCTATCTGGGTTTTTTAAAATATAAGGCATTTTATTGTATTATTATATTTACTATATTAAAAATTGTTTTATTATTTTTCCAAGTTAGATAATCAGCCAATCAGGTCTCTTGATACCATGGAGCATATAATTCAACCTTTTCCTCACTAAATTAAAATAAATATGTTTATTTTAATAGACATATTTGTACTATTAAATCACCTTTGTACTTGGGCCTCTTTGGAATTGATCCTAGTCTGATAATCAGTCTGTATGCATGCCAGCACTAAACGTTTTTATCTCCTAAAGCTTCACATTATTATTATTATAATTTTTATTGGATTTATTAGGGTTACATTGCTTTATAAAATTATATAGGATCATGTTATTATTATTTTTTTCTACTTGAAGTATTAGTCTTACTCACCAGTCTCTTAATTCAGAATTTTTAGGATTAGTCTTGCATGATAATTTTTCCGTATGAATTTAGGAACTGCTTGCCTGGCTCCACCCACATTATACAGTATTGCTGTTTTAAATTAAGATATCATTACATTTATATATTTAAACAAGTCTTAACAAGTCTTCAAAGCCCTGTATTTTCAAATTCAAACCTCTAGCCTCATTTTTTGTCCCTCCTTTTGTTCAGTGAGATGACACAGCCACCCTGAGCTTTCAATGCATCTATTGAGCTTCGCTGTCACTCATTTCCCAGGCTTCCCGCTGGCCATCTTCTCTTCCTGAGCACTATTTTCTTGACTTCTGTCTCTGGCCTCCCTATCTCTGGGCTGTGTCTTCACCACGTGCTCATATATTTTCTAGCCCATGCATCCCCAATCCCAGCATAGGTAACTTAACATTATACATGCACTCTGGCTACCTGGCTGTAGACACCATTAGAATATAAACTACATGAAGGCAGGGACTATGTGGATCTTGCTTACTGCTCTTCCCTGACACCCAGTACAGATCCCCACATTATACACATACGTGTGAATATACCCACACCCCTCTACAAATCTATCATTTAGAGGTCCAAGTAAGAGTATTTACTAATAGTTGTTTGGGTCGCCACTATGCAAATTTCTAGACTTGACTTTTTCAAAGTCATTGAGTTAAGATGTTTTTTTTTTTTTAAATAAGTAACTTCTATGGAATTAAATAGCACAGCATTAGTTCATATGCAGTAAAAAATCAATTCATTATAGAGACAGCATAGCTGGAGAGGAAGAAAGACAAAGCTTTGATGAGCCAGCTGATTCTGTATCCAACAGGGAGGAGGGGCAGGGAAGAGATGGAGGATGAGGGCAAGTAGATGAGAGGTACACAACAGGCTGGCTGGCTCAACAACAGAGGCGAATCTGGGGGAAAGAATCATTCCAGGGACATCTGATTCCAGCAAACAAATCGGTCTAATGAGAAGGAGTTGTGCCTTTTCTGTTGTGTAATAGCTAATAATGATATCCCTGTGGATCGATTGCAGTTTTCCCTATGACTGCATTGATGATGCTTCACTTAAAAAGTGATTCTGGTGTGAGATTTCAAATGTGATTTGTCCTTCTTGAGTGTGGATGGTAGAGACTGTTCATTTTTTCTCTAAGAATGGCAGACATCAAGTATAAAAAGACAGTGTGGCAGGTGCCGTGTAATGGACCATCTGATGCATGTACTTTTGTGCCTTTGCAATCAAGGTGCACACATGGGCTGATTCTATGTCTGTTTCCTGGGGTTTCTTTATATTTATAGTAATAAAACTATTATACATCTTGCTACTTGTTTGGAAAACTGATCATAAAACAACTGATAGACATAGGAGACTGGAGGGCTCTTAAAATAGAGTAGGGAAGTATATAGGTGAACAGATTGTGTTGAAAAATCCAAAATGATAATTCTCCCTTGAGATAAATAACATCCATTTATTTATGTTTACATGATGCAGGATGTTTATAATATACATGCAAATAAAGATAGACTCCATATATATTTTGAAAGTTAATTTTTAAAAAAGGAATGGGCATTATATATCCAGCATATGATGTTAAACTCTGATGAGAAAAGTCTTATTTTTGGTCGAATCATTGGTTCTCAAGGTAAGCCTAGTTGACCCTTTGGGATTTAACTTCTTAGCCATCTCCTTTATTCTTTAAGGGAATTGCTTTCTCACTAATAAAAAGTGTCTTCTGGAGTTTAACTGCCTGGCGCCTTGAAGGCTTACTGAGCCTTTTGTTTACTCCAGCCTAGCCTAGAATGCACTCTGTCATTAACTCTCCTTTAATTGTATTTTATATCTATACATGTACAGTTTAGAGGGCAGTAGGTATTTGTTGACAAAGTCATTTCAGGATAGCTGAAATGAAAGACAGTAACTGACTGTTTATACACGCATCAGTGGATTGATTGATTGATGAGTTCATTCATTTATTTAGTCAATTAGCAAGTATATATTTTACATGTCCTCCCACCAGGCTCTTTTCTGGGTCCTGGGTAGCAAGACTTAGGCCAGCTCCTATCATTTGTGTGGTCTGTTTAAGGGCACCAGTGGAGGTCTTCAGTCAGATCACTTCTGTCTCACAGCTGTGTAGACAATCCATCCTACACATCTAGACTCCAGTAACACCACCACAGACAGCAGTTTGAACCTCCCCGCGCCCCACTGCCTCGTGCCTAGGGACATGCATATCCATAGCAGACCCACAGAAAAGGCCTACATAGGCCCTGGAATTGGGCTCATGGTCTTTGGATAGGGAATTCCGGGATCCTACTAGGTCAAGAGAAAGGTGCCATTTCCAGGTCAGAGCATCCTGTTGGCCCTGTGACTTCTTGCTTCATATGGAGGAACTCAGTTGGAGGAGAACCAGAGTGAAGGCCTCTGTCCTGCCTGAATCCACTGCCCAGAGCTAAGGGCACAAAGGACAAGGCTGTTTGGGCCTCTGCCTTGTATCTGGCCTCCACATTATGGTAGCTTTGTGCTATGATGATGCTGTGGAAGTGCAGGGCTTATGCCATGGGAGCAGGCAGTGGGGTGGCCAGGATCTCCATGCTTCTCCCATTGCAGGGCCCTCTCTCTTCAGAGGATTTCTCAGTCACAGGGTCAATGTTCCGCAAGGACAGCATGCACAGGCTTCCCCTCTGACTTGTATTACAACAAGCTCATGATATCCCAGACACAGACAGACCAGCAAAGCAGAGGTCTGTCCCCAGCAGTTCATGGGTAAACATCTGTGGCTACCAGCTCCTACCTTTCTCTCTTCCCCTTACAGATTTTATTAGTACCCTGAAAGGTCTAGATATGAATGTAATATTTTAAGAATCAGCTCATTATGGCTGAATATATATTTGCTGATATCCTAGGAGCGATCCTAAGATTGTGAAAACTGTGCCTAAAAAGTTCCTTTCCTCAATATTTTTTTTCCAAGCTAAAAAATTACTGAACATGTCATTTGTGCATAGGTGATCGGCACCTTAATTTTTCATTTTCTTGTGGTATTGTATAGGGGAGTGCTACAGGTTGTGAAGCAGGATTACTTGGTGGGTTAAGAGCCCACCCCATTCTGAAGCTTGTCTGCCCCTACTACTTGAGACCAATTATTAAAGCCCTGTGTGCCTCACTTTCTTCACCCGTAAAAGGAGAAAATAATAGTACCTTTCTCTGTGGGTTTCTGTGAGGTTAAAACGAGCTGATGCATGTAAAATGTTTGTACCAGTGCCTAACACATGGTAAGAACTTGACTGTTAGTTTTTATTCTGTGTGTCTATCCTAACCATATTTTGAAGGAGAGTGGGCTCTGCAGGGGTTGGGGAGGATGGAAAAGCAAAAGCATCTGCTGTGAGTATGGCACTGGACAGGCGTGGGGTTAAGGGGACAGATGTGCAGCCTTGGCATGCCTTTGCTTGTTGGCATAGTTCTCTCATCTTGTGGGACCAAGTGTGCTCAGCTGATCGGGATATTGATCATTTGTGTGCTGAGCAATCATGGGTCAGACTCAGTCACTATTATGCAGGTCATGGTCTTGTTCTGCCACTGTTTGTTTGATAGTCCTGGTCTATTTCATTTATTAGATTGTTTACAACAGTTGCCCTGGACTCTGGAGGTGATCAGTCAGTTTGTACTTCATTTTCTCTTTTAACTGTCATTCTCACTCTTTAATTGCAAGGCCTGTAAAGAATGCTTTCTCTCTCTCTCTTTCTCTCTCTCTCTCTCTCTCGTTCTGTCTCTCTCGCTCTGGTAAAATACACATAGCATAAAATTTACCATCTCAACCATTTTTACATGTATGATTCAGTGGCATTAAGTACATTCAAGTTGTGCAAGCAACACCACTATTCATTTCCAGAACTTTTTATTTTGCAAAACTGAAACCATTAAACAACTCCCCATTCCCCTATTGCTAGCTTCTAGCAACCACCATTCTACTTTCTGTCTCTATGCATTTGACTATTCTAGGTACCTCAAAAATATGTCTTTTTGAATAATGGTATATCTCAAACTAAAATTTTTTTAAAAATAAGAGATTTGTTTAGGATTTTAAAATTCACTCACACTTTCCATCTGCAAAATAGCTTTTCTTTATTGTGGCCTTACACAACCACTTATGACTGGGATCTTTCCCCACCAGCAACTTTGTAGTTCAATGCCAAAGAAAGAATATCTAACCTTCTATAAAAGTGACTGAAGGTTAACATGTGATGTGAAACCGGTGAGGATAAAATTGGAAGTGTCCCTTATATTCTATCGCTCTTCTTACTCCCACAGCCTATAAATGTTGGCTGAAGAATTGTGCCCAAATAAAAACAGACCTCCACAGAGATCCTAAAATTTCACCACTCAAATCATTCTCTTTTCTTGACATTATGCCCAATGCTGTTTTCTCTGTGCCATGCTTGATCTATCCCGAAGTTGGAGCAGAAATATTTAGTTCCACAAATTCTCTTCATATGAAATGATTTGACCTGACCGGAGGCCAAGAGCTTTCAAAGCTGTGTTCTGCTGTGATTAGTGCTGACTTGAATGCTTCTTAGAATTCTTAGTGCCTGGGCTAATCATTGGACGCTCTTTTTTTGCTAGTCATAAATGAAACATTGACCCGCCTGAAATAACAGAGAAAGAGGAAAAAATATATTTTTAAAAAGTTAATTTATGTGTTGGTTTGGAGTTGCAAGATGATTTCACTTATTTCTGACCATTCACTCTGAAACTCAAATGAATCATGGATGAAATGATTTACTAACCATTTCTTGAAAACAAGTATAAGATAATGGCCACTGAGTTTGTATGGAACACATATCAGAAATGTTGTAGGTAACCAGTATTTAAATAACGGGTGATAATTATTTTATAAAATAAGGTTTCTAAGGTAAAAATGAGGGGAAGGGTGCGAATGAGGAATAAAAAAGGAATAAAAAATGGACCCCCCCCACCTCCCTGCTCATTGTAAGGGTTGACTTAGTTGCTGGAACGGAGTACAACAGTTGTGCTCAACTTCCTGGCAGGGAAAAGAGAAGCTCATTATTAGGAAGGAGAATGCCTCCTAATTCCACAGGAACATGGCTTTGTCTGGCACTGTGTTCTGAAAGGAATTTCTCTTGCAGGGGACAATAAGTGATGTAATTCATAGCTCTTATGAAAAATGCAAAAGTGGATTTTATTTCTTCTTACTGAGAAGGCCAGTGAAAGTTGGGGGATGTGATGAGGACCCCTATTCTGCAAGGAGGCTGAAGTGGTTCAAGAATTTAATCTGCCAGTGCTGTGTTTATCAAATGGGTAGGACATGGGATCTTAGTCCCCCACCCTCACATACCTTCTGCTGATCCTGGCTTTGCTAGAAGTTGGACTGCATGTGCCTTGAAGTTGACCCTTCTGACCACAGCTTGGACATTTTCATCTCCCTTGCCCGTTAAGGCCAGATCCAATCTTTTTGGAAACCAGACAAGCAGATGGTCAGGCTGACATCCTTTTACAAAGACCAAGCCGCCTGCCTGCGTGCTCATCCAGGTGGAAGCCACCCGGTCCCCGGACCAAGATGAACTGCGGAGGTACCAGCGGGCAGATCCAGGCTGTGGGGAAGCAGCCCTTTGCCTCAGAACATGGACAGATGCTCAACTGAGACTGCAGAGTTCCACCCACAGGGCGCAGCAGAGATGGTTTTAGCTTAGGAGCTGTTAGGAGCAGGTGTGATCATCCTCTTTCCAGCCAGAAGAGAGGCCCCCTCAGGCTCCCGGGGTGCCCCAGGCGGAGAGGGATGGCCTCTCACGGGCCTGCCTGATAAATTAGCTGCAGAACACACCAAAAGTCACCCAATGAGCTGACTTGTGTTCGTGGCGGTTTCATATTGACCGATGTCAGAGGACACCTGCCCAAAATAAAAACTTTGGCTTAAATATAACTTAAGCCTGCTTCTTGACAGTAGTTCCATATCAGGACCATTTCCGCCATGGGCTCCTCATCTAATATGCTGAAATGGTGTCATAATACATATTTACTTACTTGATTCTCATTTGCTCTGGTAAGTTATTGTGACCTATCGAAAGATCTGAGACCTAATGTGAAATATACAGGGTGTCCCTGCAAAAAATGTATACACATGCAACAGGGGATAGCTCAATTAGTGTTTCTTTCTTTTCAGATTTAATCCATTGGAATTCATAATTATTCAAAGTGTGTATACATGTTTTTGACACCCTATATAATGATATGAAGCAAATTAGTTGGAAGAAAAACAGTTTTATGTTTTATTTTGGTCAGGAAAGAAACACATCCCTTTTTCCTCCTGGGTATTTGTTTACCACTGTGCAAAGTACAAAATTATACTTGGATATGTTGTGCCTGTATTAGTTAGCTTTTAACAACAGAGGAAGTTTCTGTAGGTTCCGGACAGGTAGATGTATTTTCACTGTGGTCTCTGTGTCCCTTTATTTGATGAGATTCCATTTCAGGATCTCTGTGCATGGAGAAGACATATCAGTGTCGGAGAATAGTTGGGGCATTGAAGTCTCAGAGGAAATTACAAGCAAGAATTATGTCAGGTGTCATAAAATCTTTCCACGGGCCTGTGAAATAGCTGAGGTTGGTTGGGAATGTTACCAACTGGAAATGTGCCCCAACCCCCCAGGGGCACTGTCACTCACCTCGTCCTAACTGTGGCCAGGAAGAAATGCTAGTCCAGTTTGGCAGACCTTCTGTTTTGTTTGTTTGTTTGCCTTAAGAAAATATGGAAGATGATATTTCTAAAATGTGAAATCTTTCCATTTTGAAAAGTGAGTGGCTAATAAGACACATAGGAAAACAAAGGACCCTGGGTCTGGGCCCCATGTTGATGCTGTGACTTCTGGTCAACCAGTTTATAAGGTTTTCCATCACAGTATTTGTAGGCTGGGGTCCAATCCTAAGCCTGCAGGAAAGGCTGTTATTTAATTTAAGTCAAATGAAATTTACATTTTCCTAGAGAAGATGGATGTGTTTTATGTGGAAAGCCAACTTTAAGGTCTTTTTCTAGAATTTATTTTTCTGGTCATAAGTTGTGGTGTTTCTTGTTGGGAACCTCCTTGTTCATAGAGGTGGGTAAGAAAAAGATATATAAATATTCAGAGGGAAAGCCAGAGTGTAAGTTTTTCCTTCATAATATTTGGCTGAAACTTTCTTGTAACTTGTGTACTGAAGGGAACTGAGATATTATCAAGTCCAAATTTCCCCTTTCACCGGTGTGGGCACTGGTGGCTGACTGAGATTAAGTTCACCAAGTAGTTAGTGACAAGCCAGCCCTTGAACCTTGGTCTTCTGCTCATTGTTCATAATAATTAGCATTAATTGAGAGCAGTTTCCTAATTTTCCCAACCACTCCATGAGGCAGTTACTGTTGTTATTCCATTTTATAGACAAGTAAATTGAGGCTTAGGGCTGGCCCCAGGCCAAACAGCTAGTAAGAGGTGAAGCTAGTGCAGTGGGTTTATCCCTCACACTATACCACTGATATTCTTTTCTAGCCACTGGATTCTTAAATTCCTAGGGATATCCTAGAAGCTGCAGTTCTCAGAGCTGCAGAAGAACCTGTAGAAGATAAATGATTATCTCCTCTTACTGCTCTATGTAGATATACTACACAGGAGCATCCTGTAAGATGTCCTCATTCCTTTTCATTGACAATTGATTTTAGGCCATGCTTACTCGTGAAGGTCCTCTTTACAGAAATTTTAGAATTTATTCCTTATTGAAGGTGCTAGATTTACACGTCTGTACCACTGGTGTTGTACAGTGGCTTTGAGCTCAGAAATCAAGGCAAGTAGATCTGGGTGCAAATCCTGTTTGGGCAGCTATGTGAACTTCAGGAAGTGACCTGGCATGGTTGGGCCCCAGTTTTCTCTTTTGAAAAGTGGAAACAATCACAGTGCTCCCCTGGTAACATTGTTGTGTTCAGGGAGACAATCCCTGGGCACTCTAGTGCCTGGCTCACAGTTAGCACTCTGTAACAGGAATTACTGATGCTACTTCTATGCTAATGGCCAAGAAAAGGTGGAAGTGCTGATGCTACCCAGCATGTCCGAGCAGGCGGTTCACATTCAGATTTCGAGCATGCTCTTTTGGGGCTCTCTATATTCATGTCTTCACACTACGGGTGGTGTATCCTGTCTTAAGAATGAAGTGATACATTGGAAAATTCCTGTTTTGAGTTCTGCTATGGCCCATCATCAATTGACTATCATAACTCTTTCTCAGCATTTTGCTGATAAACTGAAGCTGCCTAGTTGTGGACTAGGACAAAGGCACATTTTTTTAGAGCAGTGGTTCTCAACCTTCCTAATGCTGCGACCCTCTAATACAGTTCCTCATGTTGTGGTGACCCTCAACCATAAAATTATTTTCGTTGCTACTTCATAACTGTAATTTTGCTACTGTTATGAATCATAATGTAAATATCTGATATGCAGGATGTATTTTCATTGTTACAAATTGATCATAATTAAAGCATCGTGATTAATCACAAAAACAATATGTAATTATATATGTGTTTTCCGATGCTCTTAAGCGGCCCCTGTGAAAGGATCATTTGACCCTCGAAGGGGTCGCGACCCACAGGTTGAGAACTGCTGTTTTAGAGGATTACTATATTCCCTATGATGGAAATCCTGTGGCAGAGAGGATCCTATAAGAGTTGAAATGCCTCACTCCATGCTGTAAGCCTGGGAACATATCACAATCCCTTTTGGCTTTTAGGTTTTACCTACTTTTATTAGGTTACTTAGTTATTTGGTGTGTGTGTCTGGGGCTGGGGGAAGGGTTGGCCCAGGTAGAAGGAAGTGATTCCATTTTGAAGAGTGGCCATTAGATACATTCATTGCTGTTACCATTTCTTTTCAATGTATTGCCAAAGTACAGTTCAGTAATGAAGTCTAAGCTAAAGATAAATTTTATTTTAGAGGATACCGCTGTTAGGCTAATACACATGAAGAAAAGCTGCATTAGAAACAACTCTTTGTTACTCAAGCAGATTACCTAGAGGAATTATTTGATAGGCTCTTATTCGTTTCTTTTCTTTTCTTTTTTATTTGATAGGTTCTTAAAGCCTGTGTGAAATCTGTTAAAATTGGATGAGGACCCTTTCTAGGAACCTGTAATTCAAAAATGCTTCTGTGAATTTTTCCTAAATTTACCTCTTCTCTCTTCTTTTTTAAAAAAATTACCAGTAAGAATTTTGCTAAGCCCGAGGAGAGGAAATTCTTTACCCTCAAGAAAATGTCTTAGTAAAGGTCCTAGATGTCCAGTTGAGATTGGAGAAGCTTTGGTGATGATACAAAATAAGATGGCAGGTAGGAGATACTTGGTTTATGTGCATATTCTTTATCTGTTGACTTTCTGGTCCCTCTTCAAGGCCCAAGCTTCATTTAAGCCTTTGTTGACCTGCCCAATCATATCTTGTCATTCCTCCCAGATGCTGTATCTCTGCTTGGAACCTTCTCTTTTGTGCCCATCAAAGACTGGCAGTGAGCCATGTCCCCAGAGAGCATCACCTCTTTTAAGGTTAAGAACCTTGGAACCCAACTGGTGTGGGTCAGTGGTTGAGCATCAACCTATGAACCAGGAGATCACAGGTTCACTTCCTGATCACGGCACACGATTGCGTTGCAGGATCAATCCCCAATAGGGGGCATGCAGGCAGGCAGCCAATCAATGATTCTCTCTCATCATTGATGTTTCTACCTCTGTCTCCCTCTCCCTTCCTCTCTGAAATCAATAGAAATACATATTTTTAAAAAGCTTGGGTATCTATCTTCATGGATCTAAAGATTCTTGGAGGCAATTTCTAGTCTTAACATTCCTGAGACTGAGGGGTTTGGTGGCAAATAAGTGCTCATTTTCCAAAGGCAATTAATTTTTATATTTAAAAAGATAAATAACTACTGTAGTTAGTTGGAATGTGTTGTGTGTTTGTGATCCAAATTCACTCCTAGATTGGACAAATTTTGCTTTCAAAATTGGCTTTCCATCTTCCTCTGTTACTGTCTTTCCCTGTTTTCTACATGATAAATGAAATTATTTTCTATTATCACAATTTTCATTTAGTACTTACTATGCATCTCTCATGAACATGTGTGTTTGTGTCTGGTCTTTTCAGTGGGGTAATAAAAGTCCACATGGAAGATGCTTAGGTCTGCTTAATTGTGCTAAGTTCACCGGCATTCGTGAGAATCAGCCCTGTGAGTGCATGAAATGGAGATGCAGTGAGATGGCTAAAACTCCTTAATTCGAAGAGTTAGTGGTTCAGCTGGGGAGTCAGATAGGTTCATGGAAAAATGCAAATGTGGGTACAAAGAGTACCTCCATTTCTTCTAATTCTTAATTACAAAGTTGGAAAATGCTTGCCAAATGATGGAAAAAACATGTTGTGATTGCAAAGAGCCTTTTTGGGTTGTGTAGAAATCAAGCAACATTTCAGATTGACTGGGCCCCAGAGAGATTGAGGTGAATTCATTAAGAAGTGCTTTGAATATGGGATCCAATATTTACGGCAATAGATAGCGGCCTTAGGATGTAGTAAAAGTGAAAACTTTTGATACTATGATACTATGAGTTCCACCCTAGAGTCCTTTATATGAATTCAAGAATGGAGGAAGGCATATTTGGGCAAAACAGGTTGGTTGATGGCCAAGAATGATTCCACACAGATTGCTGATGAAGGAGTGGAAAAAGTGGGCCAGAGGGAATGGGAGTCCTAAGAGTTAAGTGAGAGGAATTCTTAAGGAGTATCAAATTAAAATAAATTCAAATTCAATGAGTCTCTTTGTCACTGTTCAAAGGCTTCATAAAAGTAGAATGAAGGCAACCTCTGCAGGTTTGAAGGGCAGAAGCTTGGTTTTCCATGAAGAACCAAAGCTCTGCTGAACTCATGAGATTCTTATTGGGACAAGCCCTGGGACATGGGCCCTGGGGGATGGCTAGGGAAGTTAGGAATTGTCATGGAGAGAAAGCTTTTAAGAAAGGCCTGTGTCAAAATGCTGGGCCTTCACTCTGCTTCACTGGAAATGAAACTGTTCTCAGAGATGTGTTTTATTAAGCAAAGCTCAACTCAGTACAGAGCCCTCAGAGTCTGACAGCACTGTGACTGGAGTGATGGGAAATGGTTTTCTTTGGGGAAAGCTGCTGGTGCATCTTTCATTTGTCTGCCCTGGCCTGGCTTTTCTTCTCTCCTTCCTGACCCCCGGTGGTCTCTAAGCAGTGCAATGAGATGGGAGAACTCAGAAGACCTGGTGTTGTCAAGATCCTCCTGGAGATACGTGGACATCACCAGTAGGGGGCAGCCCAGCTCCTTAGTCTCCTGGTTCCTGTGGAGCAGCTCTGGGGCAGGGAGCAGAAAGTTTTCAGACTTCTGTCTTTTGGGTGATCCAGGGAACTAGAACTTAGGCCCAGGTGTTTTGTCACTGAGTAACTGAGAAGCCCTGGAGTTGAGCTTCTCTGCAGTCATTTCACTTCTATGCGTTTCTCTGTCTCTTTCGCTCCCTCCTTCCCTCCTTTCCTCCTCCTCCCCTCTCTCCCTCCCTCCCTTTCTTCCCGCTTCATAAATTTTTTTAAAAGAAAAAGAAAAACCAAAAACACAATGATATAACAATAACTTCATGTACTTATGTTCAGAACTGACACTTCAACATTTTGGTCTTTGTTGCTACAAGTCTTTTCTCCTCTAATAAAAGAGTTTAGTAGTTTAATAAAATAAATACTTTAATAGCTTATTTCTTAATCCGAGACCCATTCTCCTTTCCCAAAGTGATCTTACTTGTAATTTTTTTATACTTCACATGTATACTTGACTATGAACATTATTGGTTGTTTTCTGTATATATTTTTGAAAAAACAAGACAAATAAACAAATAAACAAACAAAAACTCATTGACACAGACAACAGTATAGTGGTTACCAGAGAGAAGGGGGGTGGGGCAGGTAGAAGAGGGTAAAGGGGATCAAGTACATGGTGACAGAAGGAAATTTGACTTTGGGTACAATATACAGATGATGCATTATAGAATTGTACAGTTGAAACCTATGTAATTTTATTAACCAATGTCACCTCCATAAATTAAATACCTTTTGAAAGTTTGCATTAGTTGTTTTATATTATATGCATATATTATTATGCATTTTTCCTTATTTAACATGAAGATTACTTTATGCTCAAATATAAAGATCTGGTTCAATTCAACTTATGAATTTAACACATCTTACTTTTTTCAGTTTTTTAAATTCATTTATTTTTAATTTATTTTAAAATATATTTTTATAGATTTCAGAGAGGAAGGGAGGAGGAGAGGTAGATAGAAACATCAATGATGAGAGAGAATCATTGTTCAGCTGCCTCTGGCACACCCCACACTGAAGATAGAGCCTGCAACCTGGGCATGTGCCCTGACTGGGAATCAAACTGTGACCTCCTGGTTCATAGGTTGCTGCTCAAACACTGAGCAAACAGCAGCTGGGCTTTTAAAAAATTAAATTTATTAAAGTAAAATTGGCTAATACCATTATATAAATTCAAGGAGTGCATTATAATTTGATATCTGTATATTTTATTGTATGCTCACCCCCAAAATACAATTTCCTTCTGTTACCGTGCATCTGACCCCCTTTACCTAATTCACCATCTCCCTACTTCTCTCTCTGTGTGGTAACCAGCATTCTGTTGTCTGTATCTGTGAGTCTGGCTTTGTTTGTTTTGTTACTTTTTTGTTTTATATTCCACATATGAGTGAAGTCATAAGGTTCTTGTCCTTTTCTGTCTGATTTATTCCACTTAGCATAATACCTTCAAGATCCATCTATATTGTCGCAAACGACAATGTCTCATCTTTTTTTTTTTTAATGGCTGAGTAGTTTCTGTATTGATGGACACTTGGGTTGTTCCCAAGTTTTGATTCTGACCGTAAATATAGTGAATATTCATGTATATGTCTCCTTGTGTGCATGTGTGAGAATTTCTCTTGGGTGAATACCTGGAAATGGAATAGCGGGCTATGAAGTATGCCAATTTATAATTTTCTAGGATACTGGTAAATTGCTCTTCAAAGTGGTTATACCAATTTCTTCTCCCTCCAACAATGTAAGAGAAATTCTTCACATCCTTAGAAATGTTTTATATTGCCAATCTTTAAACATTTTGTCATTCTAGTGTGAGAGGAATGTCATTATTTAATTTGCATTTCAGATTCCTTATAGTGTGAGCAGTTTTTTTAATATGTTTCTTGGCCATGGAGTTTCCCCTTCGTCAATTGTCTGTTATTAATTTCACTGACTTCTTTTCTAGTCCTGTGATTGCTCAATGGTAGTGAAGGATAGTTCTTAGGGGTAGATTTCATGATCATATAACCAGCAGTTATCATGTGGGCACCTCAGCAGATGGTAACTTATGAAGGGGAATTCCTGGCATCTGAGAGGACACTTGCTGACCTTTTAATATAGTTCTGTTGATTTTTCCATTTTGAACAGGAAAAAAAAAATCATTATTTATCTAAGAGATTCCTGTCTCCACAGTGGAAGAGTATGCTCTAGTGACCATTTTTTCATAATTTTATAGGGTTCTTTTGATGGTTTTCCACAAAATCGCCTGTCTAGTCTTAGATCCGAGAGCAGTTATGTTTTGCTTAATGTCTGACTTAGTTTCATCTCATGAACACTATAAATTTACCATTGACCAAATTTATATCCCATTCCTTCTTTTCTTGGGCATTGGTGACTAGAAAACCTAGAAATAAGCTTGTGGCTTTTTTTCTAACAAGTATACACATTTTAAAACCTAATTTCTAGCTCGGTTGATGTCTCTGCCCTTGCTTTTCTTTCTTGTATGACTTCCATTTTTATTTATGCTAGTTCACTGTATTTTGTCGAGTATAACTTGGGAGTTTATGAATTAAAAATCTGGTATAATCAATGTGTTTCTCTCACATAGATGTTTCTTTCTCTGTTCCTCTCTCTTCCACTCTCCCTAAAAATCAACAGAAACAGCCGAAACCGGTTTGGCTCAGTGGATAGAGCGTCGGCCTGCGGACTGAAAGGTCCCAGGTTCGATTCCGGTCAAGGGCATGTACCTGGGTTGCGCGCACATCTCCGGCGGGGGATGTGCAGGAGGCAGCTGATCGATGTTTCTCTCTCATCGATGTTTCTAACTCTCTATCTCTCTCCCTTTCTCTCTGTAAAAAATCAATAAAATATATTAAAAAAAAAATCAACAGAAACATATCCTCGGGTGAGACTTAACAAAAATACAAAACAAAACAAAAGCCCTACCTAGCTGGATAGAGTGTCAATTTGCAGACCAAAGGGTCCCAGGTTTGGTTCTGGTCATGGGCATGTACCTTGGTTGCAGGCTCCTCCCTGGTTTGGGCTCTGGTCAGGGCATGTGCAGGAGGCAACCGATGGATGTGTTTCTCTCACATCAATGTTTCTTTCTCTGTCTTTCCCTCTCTCTTCCACTCTCCCTAACTGTCAATGGAAAAAATATCCACTGGCGAGGATTAATAACAACCCCTCCCCAAATCTGGTGAAAAGTGTAATAATAATAAAATGAAGGGCATAAATAACATAAAGATAAATGCTCTGTGCCTCAGTTGATTAAGGACCTGTTGGCGTTGGGCCCCTGTCATAAGCATGGAGGATACAATGATGTCCAGACAAAGAGAGTTGAGGTTTTCAGAACACTGACAGCCACCATGCTAGGGCAGCTATAAGGATTGGATAGGTTTCTCTGAAAATCTTGACTGTGAGCCCAAATGAAAGCTTACCCAACACTATTTATCCCTTTTACCACGATTGCATGGAAAAAGCATTAAAATTTAGGGCTCCCTGGAATCCATCTCTTATTGGGAGATAATTTAGAAGGAGGTCACTGTGATCTTTATTAAAAATGTTAGTGGAATGAAAATCTTGGAAAATACATTTAATGTGTGATAATTTTAAGCATTTAATAAAAACTCCTGATGTTGAAAATTATTCTTTGAGCATTAGGTTGGAGTCTTAAAATGCTTCCTTCTGTGTGCAGTAGAAAGAGCTAAGAGAATGAATCCTTTCTGGACATCTACTAGTATTAAGTGCCAGGCCCTGGGTATCAGGGGGAACCAAGATCTTTGAGTAGAAGATGGATTTCTACCTTGGAAGTTGCATTTTTATATAATGGGGATAATGTTTATGTGGGTCCTTTTAAAATTATTTCTCTTTGGTGTAATTTTATTCCCTCAGAGCATTTACTTATTTTATTTCTAAAATTTTGTTTTCTAGAAATGGGTGCACCAACTCTTACCATAAATATTTTTTGTTTCATTTTTTGGATTAGGTGGAAGGGACCTATAGATGCTGCATCTTCTCTCCAACTGGTTATTTTTAAATTTTTTCCCATTTTAACTCATGTTGTTAACAGCAGGATTATATATTTGTTTTCAGCGTCTTAATTGGAATATGTTATGTATCTTAATGAAAAAGAAGAAAAAAATGTATCATAGCACAACTTCCTATAGTGACTTTAGAGCTCTAAGGGTTGTCCATACATCCATTAGGCTATCCATCCATCCATCCATCCATCCATCCATCCATCCATCCATCTGCCTATCCTTCCATCCGCTTTCTCTTGTTATTGGATTCTTTGCTCCCTTGAATTGTCACGCTTTTGTCTTCTTTTCTGAGTACAATGAGTTCCCAGGGTGATTTTCAGAAGACGTCTTGAGGGCATTATAACTTATTCTACTTGTCTGCCTAATGTCTTATCAGAGGATATTGCTTGCCTCAGTCTCCGTGTCCTGCGGGGGATAGTGTTGACTTTGAGGGATTTGTGTTTGTGGCCATAAAACGTGTGTCTTTCCCAGTCCATCCTTTATCTGTTGAATAGCTACCTTGTGCAAGGTACTTTGGTAGATGCGGTGGTGTATATTAAGAACTGTAAAACAGGAGCCACTGTCTTTAAAGAGGTTTTGATCTAAGAAAAATGGACAGACAGGTTCTTGACTATCACAAGGAAATTTCATGGAGGCAATTTTAACAGCTTTGTGTTTGTATTACTGGGTCTATATTCTTGGTCATAGGTGACAGAAATTCAGAACAAACTTCACTTAGTGGCATCTGACCTCAGAGATAGCTGGATTCAAAGGCTCAAGTGGCATTTTCAGTTTTCTATCTTTTTTTTGTATCTCCTATCTCTCATCTCTGTGTGAATTTACTCCTGGATAGTCCCCTCATGGCAGAAAAATGGAAGCCCCATCCTGTATAATCTTTCAGCTATCACCCGAGAGAAAGAGAGAGAGAGAGAGAAAGCGAGAGAGACTGACTCTATCTGGACAAGCATTCACCTATTTAATTTTAGGAAGGATTCTCATTGGCCTAGTTGAGGTCACATGACCAAGTCTAAGCCCATCATCATGATCGAAGGGATGAAATTCTCTGGCCAGCCAGAGTCACCAGTTTATTTCTATATTTGAGGCTTTGGGAGGTAGAGGAAGGTTATTACAGAGATTGCACTAGGGCCATGTGGGGTTTGTGAAATGTGTTTCCTGAAAGGAAAAATTGTTATTGTTACTGACAAAGGCAGAGAGAGGGATGCTGGGCCAGGAAAAGAGAAAGTGGGGAGGAAGGGAGGGAGGGCGAGAAAAGGGGAAGGGAATCTGCTTCAGTGTTTTAGGAGCTAAAAGGAGGGAGTGATTGCTTCTCTTGGAATGTGAGGAAAGGTGTCATTTGTCTTGCTTGTGATGATGCCAGCATCCCTGTGGCTGTTGCCATAAGGGTGAACTGCCTTTGAGAGACTTGGAAATGAACGCATTTCCAAGTTATTTTCACCTCTATGCACAGGGTGAAAGGGGAGGGAAACTAAGATTGTTAGTTGAAAGAGTGATAAAAATTAAGAAAAATGAAGCCTGGTGAACCTGTCATTGACCTTGACACCTACTCAATTCTGGTTTCTTCTCAATCACACTCACTTTTGCTCCCCTAGCTACATTTTTTTTTTTTTTTACATGGTGGGGTTAGGTTGGGTGGGGAAAGATCACTTTGAGCACTGTGGTAAGATTGTATGGATATTACCCATTCTTTTATGTTCTGTCTACATTCTGAATCAATGGTTTTCACTCTCTGCTTTTTTTGCAGTTACATTGCAAATCAGAAAAGGTTAGAAATCATCAATGAGGATGATGTTGAAGCTTACGTGGGACTGAAAAATCTGTGAGTACTCAGGACTTGTGTACTTAACCTCAGAACTTCTTCTTAATATTCTATTAGAGTTAGGTGGCTTTCATCGATTAGTTCTAACGTGTGTAATTATGTTTTCACAGGACAATTGTGGATTCAGGATTAAAATTTGTGGCTCATAAAGCATTTTTGAAAAACAGCAACTTACAGCACATGTAAGTAAAAGTTGTCTTTTGCTTCCCCGGGCCCAATTTACTAAAAAATTTGTCCTCTCTGCTTATATTCCTTCTTTTCCAACTCTAACCCCACTTTTAAAAAATTAGTATATCTGTGACAATAACTTAGAAATCATTATCTTTGACTTCTGAATAGCGTTAGAGGGGTATTAGAACAGCCTGTTTATTCCCTTTCATGAATTTCTTGGCCATTTCCATCTTGTACGGAGCAATAGGCCAAGGCAAGAATCTGATGTGAAAACTATGTCCTTGATTCTTTTCCTTGGAATCATGACATTGCCTGGAAGACATTAAACCAGTGGAATGGAAAGACACTGACTTGGCCATGGCCTTTTCGGGGAGCTCACAGTTACTAATGCCTTGCTCCCCGCAATAGGTCCTCTTTTGAAGTTTCATTTAAAAAAAGCTATCTGTCATGATTGACAGAAGTGGAGAAAAGTCAACCATGGGACATGCCAAGAGTTCAGACAATTATTAACAATAGCAAATGCTTCCCCTGAAGTCATGTTGAAGCTTTGTCAGCTGAAGGCAATTGTAAATAAATAGGGACAGTGGGAGCTCTTAGGCTGCTGGCCGCTAAATCCTGTTAGATGATAGCACTTAGTCAACAAGGTGTGGCCTTTCAAAAAGGTTTCATCATTATACAGAGAATCACCCACTCCTAAGCTCAGACTGGTGTCCCCATGTCCTGATTTTCAGTGGGACCTTCTGTTGGAGGAATGTTGCCTGCATTCATTGGGCCTTTGGTGCTTTGCAAATTATTTGTAACAATACCTTATGTGTCTCATAGTCACCTGCATCATCTCACTTGGTTTTTCTAACAAGTGGTAGGGAAAATCATTTTTATTCCTATTTCATGGACAGAAAATCAGACTGAGGAAGATGTTGGACTTTCTCAGGTACAGAGATTGGAAGTGACAGAATTATGACTCCAGGACTTGCTCCTGGCCATGGTCTTCCAATAAGAGTACAGGAAATAAAATCTGTGTCATCCCTAAGATTCAAGGATCAGTGTTCTGGTAACATCTGTCCTCTTTCTTTTCCTGGGGAGACTAGTTCCCCAACTAATTTTCAGGACAGTTATAAAAGAAATCATTCTCTTAGAGCAGATTGCCTGGACTCTCTATGGAGATTTTTGATATTATGAAAAACCTTAATTTCATAAAGCCACTAGGTTGACTTCATATTTTATAGGTGGTGTTAATGATGGAGACAATTTAAAAATAAAGCTTATGGAATTAAGATAAAAAGCATTTGGCAAAAATGTGACAAAACTCCAAGGAACTTTATTAACACGTTTCACTAAATGCTGTTTGGCACCATCTCTGCAGTCAGTTTGCCTGAACAAGTCTGATGGCTGCGTAGGCCTTGACAGCATAAACAAGAGAGAAGCTGGAGAGAAGAAAAAAGGCAAAATGCTCTAACGCAGTAACTTACATGTATTGATGACCTCAGTAGTTAATTCCGGTATTTTCATTACACCTGACTTTAGAACTTAATTGTTCAACAACCACATTTTACTGGCTGTTTTACCAAATCATTTCCCCTACTGTTGTGATTTTTGTTTAGTGGGCTATGATTAATTGCAGTGTTAGTAATAGACTAGTTTATTTCTTTATTGTGCCTCTTATATTTTCCCTACTTTCCTTGTTGCAAGCTATTTCTAGGAAACCAAAGCTACCTTGTGTATTTTTGCTACTATACGGTAGAATATTTTTAATGGCATTCTATATATAAATCTTCCAAAGATGTGCCATTTGAAAATAGGAAACCAATGAAATAGGCCTATCCTATACAGTTTCATTAAAAGCCAATAATTTGGAAGCCCAGTCCCTGGGCAGATTGATATTTGTAGGCATAGTTACACAGTAAGGCTAGTGTTCAAACTGTTATGAAGGAATCATGAAATGTCCATAAGCTTCATTTATTTATGTCATGAAAGAGGCTCTAATCACCCAACTAAGGAATTAAATTGTGTTGTTGGCTTTTAAGGATGGCGGAGAGGGAGGAGAGAATCAAGTCAAGTGCTTGCCTTTCCAGACCTTAGTCCCAACCTCGGTTTAAGATCAAGAACTTGGGGCAACTGGCTTCCTCTTCCCTGATTTCCCACAAGTAAATTTCACCCGTAACTTGAATATCAGCATCACGGGAGACAGTGAGCTGGGAAGGAAATGTGTATCAGAAGCTGTTTCTTGATGTCCCTGGGATATGCTGATTATCTCTGCTAGTTTCTCCTACGGTATAAAATCCTGCACAAGGGCATTGTACTTGGGGTTTAAGGAAATTCAGATTGGCTCCTGTCTCTCACTTTCAGCACTCCCCTCCACTCTGCTCATATTTGCAGGCCTGGGGACGCTCCAGAGGCCCTGTAACTGGTCACTGAGTTTATTTCTTGGTGCCTTCATTCCTGCCTGGCTCCTGAGAATTCAGAGACTGTGAGAAAAGCCAGCATTTGTGTTTTCCAGGGGCTTTGCAGAGGTGCTAATTAGCTCCTTTGCAAAGCCCTATAATCAAACAGTAAGAGGATTGTGGATTTTTCCCCTCTCCTCCTCCTTCTTTTTGGCTTTTGGCCCCAATAATAAGTATGGTTCATAAAACTCATCTTGTTCTTTGGCGCGTAACCCAGCTCTGGGCTGTGCTGCTGGCAGCCCAATAGGGGCAGCTGCGCCCGGTGCCGGCTCGCTGGCTGACCTGGGAACCTTGACAATAAGTATCATTTTTCTTTGCTCCTCTCCTGTTCTTCTTGGAAGGAAGAGCAGGTTCCCCTGTACTCCCCCCACCCCCCAACCCCCCAGAAGGCTTGGGATTTCTGATGAAGATGAAAATATTTGTGTTTCCAAGACTGTGGGGAAGATAGGCAGATTGACTTTTCAATGTATAATACTCCAATGAAAGCCATTCTTAATCCACATTCCAAAAGAAAAGATTTATGTAGGCACATTTTTTAACTTCCTGGCGGAGATTTTTTTCATGTCGGGGAGCATTCCACGTTCCAAAAGAGAAGATGGATGCATAGAAGGAAGTGGGCACCCTTGTGTAGGTAGGGGTTTGGGTGAGTGGAAATGCCAGTGTAGAATAAGGCTGGGAGTGGACACATACATACATCCTTGAATTATGTGGCCCAGAAGTGGCTCTTTCTATATTCATCAGCTGCCTTGTTTGAGATCATGCATTAGTTCCTGGGTTATAACCCCTTTCTGAAGGAGACAGGTCAGACACACCCAGATACGTTTAACTTATGATTTTGTTACACTGTTTGACCAGCCTCAGGTCAGGGTCCAGGATTATTGTCACCCTCAGATCTCCCATTCTTATCCGACTCTCAGCCCAACACTCACTCTCCTGAACAGGAAACAGATACTGAAGGGCTCATTGCAGTTCGTTGAGGTGTTGGCTGTTTTTGTAAAAGTTGGTGTTTATTTTATATTCATATTACTTACTAAACACATGTCTAGAGGCCCAACCACTGGACAATTTTTAAGTAAATTCAACTAGTAAACAAATTCACAGAGGGAGTCAGCTGCCAGGATTATGGCTTAGAATTTTCCAAATCAAGGTGTCATAGCATTGATCATTGGAAACTGAAACTCTTGCCCATTGAAAAGACTACATGTGTGGAACATGTAGGTAAATTCAGTATTATTTTTCCCATAACAAATATGACATCTTTTCTTTGATTGGTTCAAATCTTAAAATGACATGTAGTTAGACTAGTTCAGGAAAAATTCTGACATACTCCTCATAATCTCCTGTTGTTCTCTTCATGGCATTATCTAGTTATTAGAAATCCTATAGAAATGATCTCAGCAAAGTTTATTAATCAATAACTGTTTTCTCTCCTATGAGGATGTGTTAAATCCAGTTCATATCCAGAGTTCTGTATGTCACATGACTTCAAAATATTCATGACACTCATTTTAAAGCATCTTTTCTCTCTGGTGATTTTATGGTTTTAAATTAAATTTAATTTAATCTTTCTATTAGTTGTTCAAAAGGTCAGAAATCTCTAGGAGGTATATAACTTTGCTCTGAATCAGCATATGAAAAATAAGCTTTTGGGTAAAAAAAAGACTTAACATAGACAACAGGAAAATTATGTTCCACCCCCTGCTCTCCCACCCCCCACTGGTAAGAATGATAGGTAGGAGAAGCCGGAAAAACTAAACTATCACTTCTGGTAAAAGAAAGAGATGATTGGGTTTAAATAAGGCATGGACCATGATCAAATAAAATTATATTGTGAAAAAAATCTTGATTTGAATACTTTATTTCTGAAATATATCATTTTAGATTTACATTTAATCTTTTTTATTCCTTTCAGCAATTTTACTCGAAATAAACTGACGAGTTTGTCTAGGAAACATTTCCGTCACCTTGACTTGTCTGAGCTGTAAGTAATGATTTTGTGTTTTTTTCAAGGAAAAGGGCAATTAAGTATTTTTTTAAATGAGTGATGCTGCAGATCTATTTTTATGTCAAAATTCTTGAAAAATGATTTCTCAGGTCTTAGTTACTTGTTTTTTTTCCCCCTTAAGAAGACAGGATTGAGTAATAAAAATTAGAAACCACAATAGTAATATATTGTTTATGATAAGTTTAAATGTTTTTACATAAATGATTTATTTTGTAATGGAGGGAAAATATTTAAATGTGTTGATGACTAATAGCCAGAATTTCCAAGTGTGTTCAATTTTTGTGTTATCACCATGAAGCAGATGTAAATTGTTGACATTCCTATGGTTAAAGGTGCCTAAAGAACCCTGCAACAGAGGTTCTGTGTAGCAAACGTGGGCCAAAATGGACAAGGCCTTTGAATACCAGGCAAAGCTTTTGCTTAAACTGTATGTGGCCTGAGTTGTAGGGCCTACCCCATTCACAAGGAAATTGGGCAGATTAGAAGATGTCACTGGTGGAGCGACAGCAAGCTTATTGGTAGCAATGAGGGTTACATGATGAAAGTCTTAGTGATTGGCAGTGATTTTAAATAAACTGAATTCAGGTAGTTGAAGTACTAGGTTTCTAACACAGGAGTAGACAAATTAAAAACTTAAGGAAGATACACAAAATAGAATAAGATATTCTGTAAAAATTTTAAGCATCACTGCAGAAAATTTTCTTGCTTGGTTAAAAATTAGAGTTCTGATTCCAAATTCGCATGTCTCAATATTCTCCCTGCAACATATTTAATGAATTCACTCAACAAATGGTAATTGTGTACCTGTTACACATCAAAGTAACATGGTAATAGGCCATAGCGATAGAAGATCTCTGTGGTCCAGGATTCTGCTATGTGGTGGGAGAGGTAGAAGTATAACAAGCACATGTAATAATAATCACTTCAAAAAGAGTTTGCACAATGAGCTAGAGGAAGAAGCCAGTTGTCCACCAGCATTATGTGGTCAGAGGAATATCGTTATATGTATAACTGAAGAACCCCTGGCTTCTTTATCCCCTCTGATGATTCAACCAGACTTTCTTTTTAGAATGATTCTTTAGCCGAAACCAGTTTGGCTCAGTGGATAGAGCGTCGGCCTGCAGACTGAGAGGTCCCAGGTTCGATTCTGGTCAAGGACGTGTACCTTGGTTGTGGGCACATCCCCAGTGGGAGGTGTGCAGGAGGCATCTGATTGATGTTTCTCTCTCATTGATGTTTCTAACTCTCTATCTCTCTCCCTTCCTCTCTGTAAAAAATCAATAAAATATATGTAAAAAAAAATAGAATGATTCTTTAGTTTTTCATGTACTCAGACTGCCAGGAAATAGCTTGAATTAGTGGGGCTTAAACATTGCGGATCTCCTCTGCATTGTATTCCATATCTAGTCGCGCCAAATCTTATTTTGGTGTTGGAGGGATACTTGGAGGCCATCAAGCAGACACAAATTAAAGAGTCTTCCAAGATCACATTTCCCCAAAGAAATTCCCAGAAAAGTCTCCAGGGATCCCTGAGATTCTTAGAACCCGACCAGAAAACCACAGGAGTAAATGATGCTGCAAAGCCCAGGTCTGGTCCTCACGGAAATCTTAAGTATTGTGGTTAATTCCAGGCAGAGCCTATGTAACGATTTTAAATGGCCTCATTTAAAGGCTCATTACCATAAATGGAATTCATCTTAAATAGGCCACTGAGTATTATAAATAAGCATTTAAAGATTTTTTTCTTGTGGTTTTTATTTTCCTCTTGACTATTTCCTCCTTCACCAGTCTCAGGCCACAGGAGTCCGGGCAGCACGGCTGAATGGTGGCTTTCTCTCAGCAGATCTTCTCACAGCGGGCTTAGAGGCTCAATCTGGAGCTCACTGCCCTTGCTTTCTGAACTCCTGAGCTTGGTGTGTGTGTGTGTGTGTGTGTAGCCATGTGAGCACGTGCGCACATGCATGCCAGAGGTCCAAGAGCTCCCTTGCAGATTCTCTCTCTCACATTCACTCCACCTTTCTTGCATCAATCAAATGAACTGTGGTTGCAGAAAGCTGTGAGCACCACCCGATTAGCTCTCACACTTCAGTCCTAGCATTGGATTTACAGTCTCATTTTAAATGAAGATGACACTTTTCTGCCCGCCCCCCCCACTAAAGTTTGAGCTTATTAAATAACACTTTGATCTCTAGCCTGACCAGAAATAAGTATGGTAGTATTTCTGAAAACTTACTGTTGGCATCTTCACTTAAGATCTTCTTAATAACTGTATAATAACAGTAATAAAATGGTTACAGCACCTTATTTCCCCCCATTTTATGAGACACACTCTTTTTTTCCTACATTACAGCTATTTCTGTACTTATCTTGTTTCCCTATTATTCCAAAAGGTCTTATATCACTTTGTATCTTTTAGCCTTTACAGTGGTGTTTGCACACAGCAGAAGCTCAGTAAGCATTAACGAATAATAAGTAGTTACTAATATGTTTTAAAGGTAGGTATGACTTTCAAAGATGGCTGATTAGAAAGAATTCATAATTTTGCAGTGCTTCAGGAACACGAATGTAGTTAAAATCAAAAAAGAGAAGCCTGACTGGGTTTCATTTTTGTTCCATGTAGGGTCTTGGTGGGCAATCCATTCGCATGCTCCTGTGATATTATGTGGATCAAGACTCTTCAGGAGAGTAAATCCAGTCCAGAAACTCAGGATTTGTACTGCCTAAATGAAAGCAGCAAGAATATTCCCCTGGCGAACCTGCAGATCCCCAATTGTGGTAATTCACTTTTCAGTCAATGAGTTCTAGTTGCTATTAATTATTCTAATTGCCTTGGTGTGGTAGAGAGTCTGGGAAGATTACCACTACCCAGATTTTATACAGTATGCTGTTATATCTCCAATGAATTGGGCAACATTTGTGTGCGGTGTTGAGAAATCATTTGGGAGCAACTTTGCTGAACATTTTTTGCAAGTAGAATATTAATTTTGAATGAATGACTTTAAAGTGCACAGAGAAAAAAAAGCACATACTGCATTCCTTTGTTTCTTTGTTCATTCGTCCGTCCATTCATCTATCCATCCACCCATCCATCCATCCATCCATCCATCCATCCATCCATCCATCTATCCATATATCCAAAAAGTATCTGCTAAGGGTGCAGTACTCCATTGGCCACATACAGGCAGTCCTCGGGTTATGTCAGACTTGACGTACATTGTTTCGTGGTTACGTCGCCATCTCCCATTTATAGTATTTATTTTTAAAAAAAGTTCCGTCATTTCGACGTATGTACATATGTGCTTTATGCTTTTTATTATTTATTTACCACAAGTAAAGGTCAGGAATTGTTATCTTTCTTTTAATTTTCTTTCTTTCTTTCTTTTTTACTGTTTCACATCATTACTGCTGTGTATGTGCTCCAAGTGAGTGACTGGGTGCTTATGTAGGTGGATGCTGACTTATGGCAAAAATCGCGTTACATCACATCGCAGGAGGTAACCTGAGGACCTACCGTATATACGTGGCTGGCCCTCAGGCCGTGTAGAGGGAAGGATTTCAAGGTGATAAACTGTCCTGGAAGCATAAGAAAATGCAGTTCAATCCAGAGGCCAGATGTCTATGTCTCTGGATGGGGCTCCTCAGATTTTCCCTTACAAGCGCTTTATCCCATGTCTAAGTTCAAAATCTCTTCCTTTACCCTTGTCCCCACTCCTCTCCTCAGCATTGACACCTTCAGAATTTAAAATGGCACCGTGTGATGAAATCACAGCTCTCTGTGAGGACTAGTGTGTTCATAGGGAAGTAGAATCCAAGGGTGCCTGTTAGGATTTTACCGCTAAGGGCCTCTGAGACATACTTCTACAATACTCACATATTCATATTATTCCTCTGTTGAAATTTTAATCAGTTAGTCAGCCAGTTAAACAGTTCACAATGATATTTGATCTTCTGGTCTAGAGGTGACACAGCAGGAAGCCAGGTAGCACTGGTTCTCCACCGCCCTGAGGAATCTTCATATTGACCATAAACATCCGGTTCTTTGTTTTCAGAGGACCCTATTGTTTGGGATCAGTTTTCATTTAAGGAAAATATAACTGCTGCTTATTTTTAATGAGAATGTAATGAAAGGAAAGATAAGTGTTCACTTCTGACCCTGAAGGAGCTTAGAAGATAGCAGTTACCCTTCCCACAGATTTTTCTGTAATAACTAGAGATGTTTGGCTTTAGAATGGGAGAATCGGGCTTGGTTCCCTTGCCAACTTCCCTCAGCTTTCTTTGCTAGCCAAGGGTGAAAATAACAAACACTTTTAATATATATCTTTTCCTGATAAGAAGGTAACTGTTCTCTGTTCTGGCATAAATTTGTGCTGCTGAGAGAAATTGCCTAGAGGGTCAAGAAATGCAACGTTGAGTCACCTGGCCTCTTGGCCAGCTCCCAAATCCCCACGGCTGTTGTGACCACATTGGTTCAGCAACCACTGAGAGGAAAAAAGAGAAAGCATCTAACTCCTGCTCTGATTTCACAAACTGCACTTCGTAGATGTCTGTTTTGCCCTTGCCTGAAACCATTCTATTTCTTTGATTTTAATTTTCAGCCTCATTGTCTTGACAGCATTCTGATAATGCACTCACTATATGGGTGGCTGACAAGCTATAGTGATTGTGAAAGGGGACCCATAGCTGTGACCTGGTCCTTATTTTTCCTGATTGATTTGTCAATTTTCAATAATTTTTATATGTTTCCTACAATTAGTCTATGCATTCTGTGTATGAGAGTGAGACTGAATCTACGTCAGAGAGAGCATGTGCTTGCTTGATTGAGTAGGATCTGTTTATGCTCATGGTAACATTCACAATTAATTTCACTGTCACCAATGCTTTTCAAAAAGCAACATTATAAAAGGAGAATTGACAGACTTATTTTTTTTTTTACCACTTTTATGTTCTTCTGTTTTATTTTTCTGTTATTTCAAGTGTTTTTTTTTTTACTTATTTATAATTGTACAAATCATGTTGATACATTTTGTTGTAAAAATAACTCCCTATATATTATACATAAAGCTTGTCTTTTTCTTGTTTGTGACCATTTCAGGTTGGTAGTCATAGATCTATCATATTTTTTAAATCATTGCCTGGTATTTGTGGCAGAATAAATCTTACATTAAATCTTCCATATTGATGGACATTTAGCTTCCCATTTTTCATTGCTACAAAAATGTTTCAATAAGCATATGGACAGATGCAAAGGTTTTTCTAGAGAACATAGTAGGAATCATATTTTTTTGGTTCATATGGTTTACACTTTAAAAAATGGTTGTACTGATTTATAGCCATCCCAGAAAAGTATATCTTGATATTAGCCAATGTATTCTTTGTCTCTCTAAAAACTACATCGTATGTAATTGCTTTTTAGTTTGCATTTTGCTGATTGCTATTGAGTATCTTGTGAACATTGTGTTTATTCTTCAGTGAACTACCTATTTATATCCTTTGTCTAGTTTTCCTTTTTTTTTCTTTTTCTTCCATTGGTAGTGTTATTTGTTTTATTTTTTCTTAATTCTTTGAATATTATAAATTATGTTTCTGTAAATGTATAATGATAAGATATTTACCATACATATTTAAATATATTTCTGTAAGTATCTAGAGATAACCCTTCATAAGACAAGATACTTTTACTTCTCTTTACTTCTTTCTCCCATTCCTCAAATTGTTTCATCTGAGATTTTATTTTAGGATTTACTTATTTTTTTCAAATTTTTATTTATTGATTGGAGAGAAAGAGATTAAGGGAGAGAGAGAGAGAGAGAGAGAGAGAGAGAGACAGAGACATCGACATCTATTTGTTGTTACACTTACTTATGCATTCATTGGTTGATTCTTATATGTGCCCTGATCAGGGATCGAACCCACAACCTTGTAGTATTAGGAGGATGCACTAACCAACCGAACTCTCTGACCAGGGCATTACTTGATTTTTTAAAAGATTTACTATTTTTTGTGTACCACTGATCTTTGCATCTTATTATTTCCTCTTGGGGTGGTTTTTTGTTTTGCTGGAATGTCTTCTCTAATATTTTTTTCAGAGAAATTTCAAAAATAAAATCGTCCCATTCTTGCCTGGTGGAAAATCAGCCTGTATTTTTTTCTTCCCAGTGGTATTGCCTGAGTATAATAGCTTCTTAGGATTTTGCAGATTTTTCTTGTTTTCCAGTGTTGCTGACGAGATGCTTGAGGCCAAGCTGATGCTTATTTCTTGATAAGTAACCTCTGCTTTTCCTTCTGAAGCTTTTAAGAGTTTCTCCTAATCCATGTTATTCTTAAACTTTAGAACAATGAAATTAGGTGTGTTTGTGTTTAAGAATTTATTCTGGTCAATATACAGCATACCCTTTTAGTACAGGTGTTCCTGTCTTTAGTTCTGGAAGAATTTTCTAATTTATTTAGATGAATGTTTCCACTTCTGGCTCCTCCCTTCATACCTCTCAATCTTTCTGTAATACTTTTCATCTGCTTGTCTTTTTGTGCTGCATTATGGGAAAAATGTGTTTCCTCACTACTTTACCCTTCAGCTATTTCTGCAGCTGCTGAATTTTTCTCTTCCAACAGTCGGTTTTTAATTTCTGCAATCTCTAGTGATTGGTCATTATGATTGAGACGCCTTTTTCCACACTGGAGCTCACCATATCTCTACCATGTCACAGCTCCTAGCATGACTGATTTTCTCCTGGCAAGTTTATACTCATTGCTTCTACTTGGAAGTGGCTACAGCTGTTGTTGGATTCTGTGTCTATGGTGAGGAGGTAAGGGTGGAAAGTTTATTCTTTCTGGTGTTGGCTAATGACCCTGTGGCTTGGCCTCCGTGGGACTTTACTCTGTCCTACAGTCCACCCCTTTAGTCTTGGGTCAGCTGAGAGCCTGCCTTTTTCATCTAATAACACATACTATGTATTCATTTAGAGCTGTACTGTTTTTGTTTAATCCCATTTCCCTGCTTTCTCTTGTCCAGAGGTTTCTCATAGTTTCTTATCCATCAACAGTATGCTTCCTTGTTTTTCTGGCTTTAATTTTTTTTGGGGGGAGGGGGCTAATTTCTAGAAATTTGAGATGAAAGGCAGATACTTCAAAGTAGAGCTTCGTTAACATGTATTAATTTTCTTTATGATGGCTTCCGAAATTTTGTTCTTTTTCAAGTTAGATTGAGCAGTAAATTACACTAGACTTTTTTGGATTTAAATTCTGTCTCTGAAACTCCATGTTCAGGAATTCAGATGATATGGCAATATCTTCAAGTTAGATCTTGTTTGCAACATGGATTCATGCTCAGAGGCTTTTCTGTTGTGTCCCACCCTTTTCAAGCTTTTAAAACATATCTGTTGTGTTTAATTAAGTCACAGTATGCTAAATTCTTCTTATTTCCACTTCTTTTGATCAAACTTTTCTCAAGAGTAACTCCTAAGAGTATGGTCTTATATGTTTTATTGTTTTAAACCAACAATTTGCCAATAACTATGGCCATTTAATTTAGTTAGCAATTAGTAATATTTTAAATTCAATAACAAAGACCTATTGGCAATTCATTCTTTATAAGGTAGGTTTTCTTTAAAAATATCTCTTTTATTAAGGAGTACAAGTTGCCAGTCATAAAAATAGTCACAGGGATATGAAGTAGAGCATAGGGAATATAGTTGATAGTACTCTAATAACTATGTATGGTGTCAGATGAATACTGGACTTATCAGTACCTTCAGAAGGTATATATAAGTGGCTAATCATGATATTGTCCACCTGACAGTAATATAATATAGAATGTGAACTGTGATTAAAAACAAAATAAAAAAATCTTCCCACTTTAGTATTTTATCATGTCAGTATTATATTGTGAACAAATTGTCAACATTTTATATGCAAACATGAATCCCCAGACTGCTTAATGTATGCTTTGAACATAATAGGGATTTGATTAATGTTTGCGGAATTGATAATTAATAATTGCATGAACATATTATATTAATGCTCAGATTGGACTGAAATTTTAATATAATGTTGCAGATATTTCATTTTAGTAAAGAAAACCTAAACATATATTTTTCTAGCCAAATTATACCATTATTTTGTAGTCCTCTTTGAAATTTTTGTCGTCTTGCATTTTAAACTTTAATTCTGAAATTGTGTGTATTTTTTAAAATTTTGTTTTTCAATTACAGTTTGTGTTCAATCCTTTTTTGTATTACTTTCAGGTATACAGCACAGTAGATAGACATTCATATAGGTTACAAATCATCGTTGCATTTCAAAAGGATCTTGTTTCTTCTTTTTCTTTCCTCCCTTAGTGCTTAAGGGAGCATAACAGGTGGGGCTGGGAAGTTTGTGCAGTTCCCACTAGCAGCACAGTCAACATGGCTCACAATATTTTTCTAACAATCCCCTCTTGCCGTGAATTATGGTAAATTTATTCATGCCGTGAAACACATTGAGGTCTGTTTCTCCACAAGGTTCTTTTTAACCTTAGAAAAACTTTATTGACTGCAAGGCAATAAAATATGTTCATATAACATTTCCACATTATTCAGAAAAAACAGGTGCTGCGAGTATTGTTTCTGAAGACAGAAACTGAGCCACACAGGTGCTAATGAAGGGAAGTTATTTATCATTCCACAAAAATGTCCCTGCTACTTCTTTTCATGTTTTTCAATGAAATTACTCATCACATAGCATATTTTAAATTTCTGTACTCAGTTTGATCTTCAGTAGTTAGTTTGCAAAAAGACCTTCACTTTAATTGTTTTATACGGTAATTATAATTCAAATCTCTGTAAGAGCGTTTCTTCAGGGAGTGTTAGTAGTGAATGAAATGCTCTGTTTTAACTAGATGGCAAATATATTTAAGAAAGTCTGTATTCCTCTGGGTTAGATCAGAACAATCCTTCAATGCATTTAACTAGTTAGCATGTCCAACAGTGAACATACGGTGGTAATTCAGGTAATGGTTGAAGGACTGTGAAAAAAGGAGACATGTAATACTTTCAACAATAAAGTTTTTTAAAAAATGGTAATGTGCATAGTGAACAGAGTTACAAAAATTTGTATAACTTTTTTTTTAAATATTGCAGTTTTTTTTTAAACCACAGAGCATCTCAAAGAATTAAGATGATCAAAGAACACACTGCACATTTTGGGGAAAGTTTGGTGGACTAGGTCAGTGGTCTGCAAACTCATTAGTCAACAGAGCCAAATATCAACAGTACGATTGAAATTTCTTTTGAGAGCCAAATTTTTTAAACTGAAACTATATAGTTAGGTACATTGTTATTAACTTAATTAGGGTACTCCTAACGCTTAGGAAGAGCCACACTCAAGGGGCCAAGAAGCCGCATGTGGCTCAAGAGCCGCAGTTTGCCGACCGACCGCGGGACTAGATGATTACTTAGACCACTGTTGGTTTAAGAATAATAGTTGTAGAAACAGAAGATTAGTGAACAATTATTCAACATCCATTGTCTAAACTCTTGCTACTCCAAGTGTGGTCTGTGGAACAGAGAGTTTGTTAGAAATCTGGATTCTCAGGCCCCAACCCAGACCTACTGGAAAAAAAGCAATATTTTTAACAAGATCTGCTGGTGACTCATGTGCACATTAAAGCTCTGGTCTAAAGAAAGTCAGCCTTTTTGCTAGATAGTTTATGATTTTCTGCTGAGATCTACAGGCTGGTATGTTTTTCCTGAACACATCCAGGTCAAGAGACACTGACACAGAGGTGTCTGTCTGCCTGGGCAGATGACCATCTCTTATCTCCAGTGAGGTTTCTCAGAGTGCAAAGGACGCCATCTCTGAAGCTCAAATCAGGATCCCATTATGGTAGTGCTAGAAGCTGTTGGAAGCATTGCTGAGCTTTGCTCTGTTCTTGTGCCGATTTCAAATCTTATTAAGCCAGGAAGTAGTGCCTGGCAAATGGTTTATCCTGCCTTGGCTATTCATGCTTCCCAATTCATTTTTATTGTGCTAATTAAACCTCAAGTGATATTTCAAGTACAGATTGTTTTTTCCATTATTGACTCTTTGGCCAGCATATTAACGCTGTAGAATTAACGTGAGTCAGATGCTTACTCATTTGTGGAAGGCTTTACATTTAAAAGATCTAGACTTGGCCAATTTTGCACACATTCCCTTGGAAACTGCTATGACAGGGTGATACAATTTCTCTATAAATAAAGGAGACTCACTCTTCCTTCACAAATAGACATGTAATTATTATTTTTTTAATGAATCAAATTCCTAGATCATGGATATGTATTGGTATTTATTGTCTGTGCTAAAATGGATATATGCAGTCTGGGAGATAGTGTAGTATAGTTGTGTTGATCCTGTGTTTTGGGTTCAAATCCCAGGACAAAGATACTTGGGCAACTTGAGATGTATTTGACTTTTTCAAACTTCATAGTCTGCATTAATTAAATAAGGGCAAAATACTTAACTTTAAGATTGGTTGTAAGGATTAAAAGATACAAAAACTTAAAATATTAGAGAAGAATATATGGTTTAGTGAATGCCTATCTAAATGCTATTATTGTTACTGTAATTAAACAAATATTTTTAGAACTGTTAGTTATATAAGCTTAGGCTTGAAGAAGAAAACCTGTATGATTTTATAGTGGAAATTAAGATTATGGCATAGGATTCTCTACTGAGAAAATATTTTTATCCTTTTCTGCTCAGAATTCCTAAACTATGAGATACATTTATAAAAGGTAGAGAATTCCTCCCATAAGTTTGTATTTGAGGTACCAAGAGGGGTGTCCCCAAGCTCCATTGGTGTTTTCTGGCTGTGAAGAAGGTCAGACCTTAAAAACAGGCACCATGGCAGGCCCTGGCTCCACGGTCCCTCCAGCATCAGCAGATAAATTTGTAAGTACAAAGAAGATGGCAGAAGAGTCAACAAAACACACAAGTTAATTGCAAGCTGGAAAGCAGCTGGAGGAGTAGTAACTGACTTAAAGGCTGAGAGTGCTATTTACCAAGTTGGCAATGGGGAAAGGTAAGAAGAAGCGTGGTTTGTGTTGCAGAACTACTACAAGGCTCAAGAAGTGACAGTACAGGCAATGCCAGATACAGGGGGTTGGTTGAAAGTCTATTAAGAAGCAGTTAGTCCCATTGTTGTTCCATACATCCTAGGTGCCTGCACCTCTCCCTCCTCAGCATGTTTATTCTCTAAAGAGCATAAAATGCTGGTCACAGGATCTCCAGATAGAGTTGAGGCTGTGAAAACCATAAGAAAATGATGGATTTACATACTGAATGTCGATATTTTCAGCCTTCTTCCTTTCCTAAGGAGAACAGGGAAAAAACATTTTTTGAATAATTTGACCAGTCCTTTTCCAAAATGATTTAATAATATTGCCATCAGAGAGTACCCAGTAGGAGGCCAATGCTATTTTCCTACATGAAGCCAACAATGAATAAATATGCAATGCTTCTAATACCTCATTCTTACGGATGTATGAATGGACACGGATCACCAACTGTTTGAGAAAATCTTATAATATAAAAGATACACACAACATGGTCAAAGAGAGAAAGGAAAAAAATTACAAGAAACAAAGTTGATATGGAGAGAAAACAATTAAAAAGAAATGATCATTAATATCTCATAGAAATCAGAAGAGACATTGCCCATATAAAAGAAAAACGGGGTGCTATAAAAATAAACACCATTCACGATCAAAAGAATGAGATTTGAAAA
>NW_006287671.1:741240-753190 GCF_000327345.1 Myotis davidii
GAAATCTGGGTTTTTCTACAAAAGAACTTTTCATTGGAATAAGGATCCATCTAACTTTTTTCATCATATCATAAATAGAATGACCAATTTTACCCATCATGTTTAACTGTGACTTACATAGCTTTGAAACATCATAATACTGTGATGGTTCAAGCTTCATGCCTTTGAAACATGGTTTGAAATTACATTTTCTTTCCATAGTTTGATTCTCTTTCAAAATTGAGGTCTGGTAGTAGGTTAGATTTATGAATTACTTAATGGAAAAATGGATTTATACAAAATGTAGATGCCTTTCACTCTTTTGTTCTTGACTATAAAAAGTGGAGGGAGCCTGGCCAGTGTTGCTCAGTGGTTGAGCATCTATCTTTGAACCAGGTGGTCACAGTTCACTTCCCAGTCAGAGCACATACCCGGGTTACAGGTTTGATCCCCTATAGGGGGCATGCAGGAGGCAGATGATCAATGATTCTCTCTCATCATTGATGTTTCTATTTCTCTCTCCCTCTCCCTTCCTCTCTGAAATCAACAAAAATATATTTTTAAAAAGTGGAGGGAGGGAGATGGGGGAGCTAAGGTGGTCCCAAACAGATGCCTATTTATGTGGGGAAAAAAAAACAGACTAGTAACTGTAGAACAGAAAAAAAAGTGGAAGACAGTTTTACAAACTAGAGTTGTTTTTTAAATAAAATTATTCTGCAATATTATTTTTAAGAAATGAGTAAAATTTGCTTTCTAATCTAATTACTGCACATTCTTGGTTCACATTAAATCTGTAAAACTCACCAACCTGGCTCTTTTTCAGATTAACATATATCAGTCTCAGGAAGTAAATAATAATTAATTTTAAAGCATGAAGAGTTTTCAATTTATTGCTGTGATTTTAATAATGGATTTAGTTGTATATGTCTCCATTTACTTCTCTTATTGCACAGGTTTGCCGTCAGCAAATTTGGCCGCGCCTAACCTCACTGTGGAGGAAGGGAAGTCTATCACCTTATCTTGCAGTGTTGAGGGTGATCCAGTTCCGAGTTTGTACTGGGATGTCGGTAATCTGGTTTCCAAACATATGGTAAGACTCATCTTTGGTTCCGTGTTCATAGACAGATGAGAGTACCTCAGAACTTGAGGTTTTATTAACCTAGTGATGATCATTTAATATTTTATAGGGGCACATGAGGAATTGTTGGTGTATATTTACTTGCTATTTATTCTTAATTAACAAAGACTAATGCAGGTTTGCATTTTAGTTATGTAAACCCAATAGACTGGCGAGAGTCTATGTCTCTAGTGAGCTTTTTGTGTCATCATGAGCAAGGTGAGTGACTCTTTTTCCCTTGGAGGAAGGTAGGTAGGCGTTTC
This sequence comes from Myotis davidii, assembly GCF_000327345.1. NCBI lineage: Eukaryota > Metazoa > Chordata > Mammalia > Chiroptera > Vespertilionidae > Myotis > Myotis davidii. The sequence continues at coordinate 742,600 of NW_006287671.1, forward strand.
AGGATTAAATCAATTTCACATATTAAACAATTGCCATCTAGAGAAATAGAACAACGTCTGATTTACTCCTTTGCCTGTGCTTGATTAGGCTGGAAACCTTTTCTGATGTTATCAATTATTTTCTCTAATTAGGGGAAGAAACCCCAAATCTTGTCGCTTTGGGACCAGTCCTAACAAAGATTATCTTTGTCTGTTAATTCATTTGTAGAATGAAACAAGCCACACACAGGGCTCCTTAAGGATAACTAACATTTCATCTGATGACAGTGGAAAGCAAATCTCTTGTGTGGCAGAAAATCTTGTAGGAGAAGATCAAGATTCTGTGAACCTCACTGTGCATTGTACGTAATCAGACCAGCATGTGTTTTTAATAGCAAATGATCGTGGACACCCCTACATTTGTCGTTGGGGCACTCCGGGTGCTGCTTACGTGTGTTAAAAGAAGGTGTATGCCGTGTTCTGTGCATACTTAATTAAGAAATGTTATCAGCCTCATTCACTTGTTCTATTTCTGCTAATCTTTCTCGCTCATGCGCTGTCTTTCCCTTAAGCTTCTTTTCGATTTTAAGCTTGTCCTCTGTGCCTCCCCAGTCTTTATTTGATGGAACATATTTTGAGCTGGTTATCCTCCTCTTGTTTATAACTTTTAGCTTAAATTCTGATAAACCAGTTTCTAATTTCTTTTTCTTTATAAAAGCAATATAAAGCGTTAGAGTTCTGATACCTAATGTATGGGGCTGGCTGTTCACAAACACCTACTTGTACTGTTGATACAATAAAACCTCATTAATTTGACATCAAGTTTCCATGAGAAGGTTGGAGGAGTCCTACTTCAGTTATTGAAAATTATTATCACCTGCAAAAATCTTTTATTATTATATCTGTTTTAAATTTCTGTATACATTGAAACTAAGCTAGAGGATAGTGATACTTCTTAAGCATATGTACATTATTCTCTAGTATTAATAAATAACATGACACATACCTTAACATTCCAGATTGTAATGCTCAGTGTGAATGCATATTCAGTAAAAATCACATATACTGTTCACATCATTGCAAATTCTGAGCTGGATGGTACAAATTAATGAACTTTTACTCTGAAAACAAAACAAAACAAAAAACAAACAAACATGATGTGTGGTGTGTGTATGCACAAATCCACACTGCACACATATAGACACTGGTTAATGTTCACTCATAGAGGACCTACAGTATGTGGGGGTTGGAGTGAATGACTAAAATTACCAACCATAATCCTTTGTCACTGGCAGTATTACCACTATGCCCAGTAGACTCTGGACTTATAATTTCTAATCATTTTGACCTTCCTGGAAGCTTGAAGTCAGTGTTACCCCCAAACATATGCAACCAGCTTCCAACTTTATAGCCTTAAATCAACACCTCACCCAAAGCTCTTTTGAGCTTGGTGGAAGGAGTAAATGTGTCCTGGGAATGGGGTCTTGGGCCCGTGGGAGGAAGGTAAGTGTGGTTCCTACCCCACTGTGGTCCTGTGTTTGCAACACGGACCTACAAATAAGGACATGGAAGTTTAAAATGTTCTCAGTTTGGGTTCATATCTATGTGGTAGCCATGGTCTGAAGAATTAGCTTTATCAAAGTTTAGATAGAGAGTAGGAGGAATAAGTGATACAGAATATTAACAATTGAGCTAATCTTTGCAGTGACCTTGCTCAGAGTGTTTTAGTTATCACCCCCACCCCCTGCCCTTTCATGTCAGGAACCTATACATCCAGGAAGCTGGGCTTCTGGATTGGGCACCAGGAGACCTGGATTCTTGTTTCAGATCTGCCTCAATCAGTAACCTTGACCAAGATACTTACCCTCATTGGACTTGGGTTTCTTCATCTGAGAAAGAATGCTATTAGGTCTCAAAAGTGTTTACAGTCCTTGAATGTATAATCAAAGTCAGACGACATTAAAATAAACAACTATGAGGGGTTTTTAATACCTTCACCCAGGACAGTGGTGGGCAAACTCATTAGTCAAGAGAGCCAAATATCAACAGTACAGCGACTGTAATTTCTTTTGAGAGCCAAATTTTTTAAATTTAAACTATATAGTTAGGTACATTGTTATTAACTTAATTAGGGTACTCCTAAGACTTAGGAAGAGCCACACTCAAGGGGCCAAAGAGCCGCATGTGGCTCGCAAGCCGCAGTTTGCTGACCACTGACCTAGGATAATTACTGTTTAAATGAGCTACTTGATAATGTTTGTTTTCTGAAGCATAAAGTTCTTTATATTTAATGTTAAAATAATCTCTAGTTTGTTTGTCCAGGTTTAGATAGGACTTCAGCTATTAGAGGGATCAAAACATTGACACAGCCCCAAAAAACCCCAACTGTATTATAAATAAATGTGATGCTCTTAAAGAGCATTTACTATTGACAATCAGTGAAATCAATCAGCATCGATAGGAACATTTGCAGCATTGATCTGTTTTAAATAATTTAGGTGAGATTAGGACTGCAGGCAAGATTTCCAGTCTTTTTTCTTTTTGTATTTATTATGAAGTACTGCAATAGTGACCTTCAATGTTTTGATGATCAATCTGTATAACATCAAGGCATATAAACCCAAGTCAACTTCAGTTGAACCCTTTCCACAGTCAGAAATCTCTAGGATCTGTTTGGAGCAGGTTCCCACACTGAGTAGATGTGAAAATGACGGTGATGCATGGGTCTTCAGCTGAGCAGGGGCAGGAGTCTCTCTGAAGCTCTCTGTAGGGAGTTAAATCAACCTTGATAAGGATAGAAAATATTGATGGATTCCAGGGTTGCAGGTCATATGTCTTCTTAAACCAAACAATGGTTGAATAAAATGCCCTATTGATGACACAGAAATCTGGAATGGGGAAAAACTTGAGCTTTCTGATGCTATTAACTCTCTCTTTTTTAATTTAGTTGCTCCAACTATCACATTTCTCGAATCTCCAACCTCAGACCACCACTGGTGCATTCCATTCACTGTGAAAGGCAACCCCAAACCAGCGCTTCAGTGGTTCTATAACCGGGCAATACTGAATGAGTCCAAATACATCTGTACTAAAATCCATGTTACCAATCACACGGAGTACCACGGCTGCCTCCAGCTGGATAATCCCACTCACATGAACAATGGGGACTACAAGTTAGTCGCCAAGAATGAGTATGGGAAGGATGAGAAACAGATTTCTGCTCACTTCATGGGCTGGCCTGGTGATGACGGTGAGTACCTGATACTTTTGCATCTGGAGAGAGGCTAGGGTCTGCCATTCAACTATGGACAAAATTGTGTACAACAACACCCCCTCCCTTAACCCAGGGGCTTATATCATCATTATTTAGTCTCATCATTTTGAACTACCTGGTCATCCTCATGGGTCTGTAAAAGACCCGCAGCTTCATCCTGTGGGTCTTTATTCCGGGGTGCAGGGTGAAGGAGCAGTAGCTACACAGGAGACCTGCTTCCTATGGCGAGTATAGAGTTCAAAAAGACAACTAGAAACGTGCAAGGCTTCTTAAGGCCTACATTCAGGACTGGTGCATGGTCTCTTGAGCCTATATGCCCTTGGTCAAAGCAAGTCCCAGGGCCAAAGCCAAGTCCAGGGGTAAGGACTCCTATTTCTCTCAAGAAGGTGATGGTGGGGATGAATAAGTTTGAACAATGATCTGATATACACATTATTTTTATCCCAACTGCTTATTGAGATTTTGTAGTGACAGTGGCAAAACCATGAGCAGAAGGAACGTGTTTGGTTGGCTCCTGAAGAAATTAAGATGTATTTTCTAGTCCCTTATCCACTTGGAACTCAGGATCCTACTTTCTGATCCATAGATGAGAAACCAGTGCCTTGGCATGTTTTGCTTACCTGGGCTGACTGAGTTGAGGCCTCCTTTTGATCAGGTCCTGAATTGTTTTTCTAGGACTGGTGATAGTTTTTGTCTCACCAGTAGCTTGGGTTGGGACAAGGGTGGCTGGCATCAGGAGTCTGTTCTGGGGCCAGCAGCAGGAGTTTAGTGTGAGCCCCAATAACAGCAAGGATAGTTGTCATGCCTTTACCTGCTTCAGATCCTATTGTTGAGAGGAGTATTCTTGCTTGCTTGGTGTTGATGCCCAGAGACCTGTCGCTGTTGTGGAGGCTGAGGCTTGTGTTTGGATATTGGGACCTGTACATGAGTTGAATTCTTCACCGTAATAGTTTTGAGTTAATCAAAGCCACACAAAGATGGCTTGGCAGAAGGAAGGGAAAATATAAACTTGGAGGCCCATGAGACAGGGGCTGCTTGGGAAGCATAAACTCCTGTGGCTCACAGGGCAGCCCCATGGACAAAGGTGATGTATGCGAAGCCACCTTCAACAAACAGTAAATGAGAATGTCATAATTCCCAATCATAAAAAAATGTTCCCATTATCTTGGAATTTATTCCACGGCTAGGTAATGCACAAGCTTCCTTAGTGTTCAAACTGTGATTTGAATTCTATAAGTTTGATTTACAAACATCCTTTCAGGAGTGTATAAAACACACAATGTTTGGATGCCTTACCCAGACAGCCCTGGCAGGGGCCATTCCCATTAATTCTTCCTCTTAATTGAGTTTAGCTGTTTGGCTACATTTGCTGTAGTAAATCTCTAGATTACTTTGTTTTGTTTTTTTTTTTTCTTGTATGTTACAGGGACTACAGCTTCATAGGTTAACCCAGGGACTCTGCTTTGGGACAACTGCTTTTGGTTTGTTCTTAAGTAAACTTTTTATTTGTGAATAATTTTAGATCTACAGAAAAGTTGCAGACAGTAGAGAGAGTTCCCAGCTATCTTGTACCCAGTTTTTACTATCGTTGACATCTTGCATTACTGCAATACATCTGCTAAAACGAAGAAACTGACACTGGTATATTACTGTTAACTAAACTGCAGACTTTATTTGAATTTCGCCAACTGCTTTTTGAAACTGTTGGAGATGAATTTGTGCAGGGTGAAGGTCAGACGTTTAAAAGTTTTAGAAGTGGCTTGTGTGCTTTGATATATGCACAGTTCTGTCCATGTAAAGCCAGCAGCTTCTATTTTAGGTGGGATTTTGATGTATTTTGTTTTGAATGCTTCTGTATGGTGCCAGTGTTTGAGAGAGCTTACCTCCTCTTATCCATGTGGCCTCATTTTTATCAATTATTTCTGTTTGTTTTAACTCAGCTAGTGATAGGAGAATTGTTTTCTGGCACAAGACTAGCTTGGAGTTTCTCAAATATCTTCTTTAAGAGAAATAACCATTTATTTATCAAAAATAAAAATTAAGCTCAATTTTACAAATGTCTTTAAAATGTAAATATCTGCTTTTAGAAAAACAATGATTTTGTTTTTTCTCTTTAAGTATTTACTCAAGACCCAGCTCTCAAGGAGTAATAAATGAAAGTGGAAATGAAAGAGACTTGGCCCAGAGTGACAGTGGATATAAATGGCCCTCGTGGGCCATACACCAGTGTGACCAATTATAGCTTGACCTCACTTGGCTTGTGTGATAGCATCTTTGTGGGTATTTACAAGATTTGTAGCCAGAGCATACAGATAATGGCTTTGCATAGAATGGATTCCTTTCCCTCTCCTCCCCATTTAAAATGAAAGAAAAATAAATAGCAAATATAAGCAATTCATTTCCCTGCTGGTCTAAAAGGTACATTCCAAGTTAAGGACAACAGGTCAAGTTTGAGTTTATATTTGTTCCATATTTCTGCTGTCATCATATAGTAACTGATGAAGTTTAGCTTTTACAAATATTTCTGATAAAATGTTTTAGCTATATTTTCTCAGTTGTTTTGATGAGATCCCTTCTTTTAAAAATTGTGAGTTTCCTGGCTTACAAGGAAGCCAGCAGCCTGGGATCATAGTGGAGTGGGTTTGCATGTCCACACAGAGCCTGGAGAATTAACATGACAGCGCTGCTGTCCTCAGTGTGTGTCCCTCTTTAGCTCAGAACCAAGATTTTCATGGGATGGTTACCTGCCTTAGGAATTCATTTTCTATTTGGAGCTAGATGATGAAGCATGTTGGAAGAAATTTAAACAGAAATAAAATAAAAAAGTCCCTAAAACAGAAATGGGTTAGCATGGAAGAGAACAGACTGGTTGGAAGTAGTTACATTCGTGATGGCCTTGACTTTCGAGTGGCATGGAAATACTGGACATAGTGCCCCACAGAACCTGGGGGAAGCCACTGGGAGAACTGGTCAGGCATCCATACTGACTCCTCTTGGATACCAATAGTAATAATGATAAAAATATAGAATAATTGGTGCACTGAGATGCATTTTAATTGGGTTTGGCAAGAAGTAGGATGAATTTAATGCATGGCTTAAGGAGGCTTGGGAGAGTGAATTAAAAAGTAGAAAGAGCAGTGCAGGCACACGTAGAAAGCGTGGAGCTATCTGAGAATTCTCCTAAGATTCTGCTGGATCCTATTTAGCTTACGGGCCAAAAATAAGCCTGTCTGAGGTGAAATTGATCCACTATGTGGCTCTCATTGGAATTCAATCCCCCACAGAGAAAAAGCCTCTTCATGACATAAAAGTGTGTGTAGGCTCCGTGGAGGTTAGAACTGGTGAGGGTGTCTTTTAAGTAGAATTTTAAACAAAAATTAATGGCATGATGCTTGTGAATGTCACGAGAGAGAATCCTGAAGACTTTGCTAGTATCTTCTAATCAGCACACCTTTCCAAGGTCAGATAGCTCTATGAACCTGAACACGTTGATTGTTTAAGAGTACATTTTTTCTATGGAAGTCATTACCTGAGTGACTAAACATTTAGACTTGGAACAAACCTAGCCAGGGCACTAGTCGATAAAATACCTTGGTCTGAAGCTTCCCAGTCTTCAGGCAGTACATAAAGAGTCTCTCCATGGCCCACTCATTCAGGAAGAATGTCACAGCTCAAGAACGCTCATTCACACACGCAGTGGGAGTTAGTGACTTATGCTTCCTAATTCGGGAGCTGTTGTTTCCTATGCAGAATTCGTGTCAGGAACAAACTATAAATACTGGAAGAGTTTTCCCCACAGCTTCTTCTTCGTGCTATTTTATCAAGAGATTCATGACGTCTGGATGAACTAGAGCACATAGAATTACCCTCAAACTGGCAGATTTAGATCTGGTGTACTGAGGCCAAAGAATGGAGAGAAAGGAAATTCCTCCAAATGTATAGCATTGAGAAAATAACCCCTTCCTCCCTGTCACTTGCCCCTCAGGCCATTTGTCAGTTCCCATTTCTTGTCCTGGGAGTGAAAGGAAAGTTCTACCTGCCTTTCTGACTTAAATAACTGTGAAGTCTGATTCGGCCATAAACCCATACTTATCATGATAATTAAGATTTATACTTAAATAGCTCTTTATGTCTCAAGAGTACTAATGTTAATTAATTATGCTTCCCGAAACTCCCAAGGACTTGCCAGAGCCAATGCTATTATCCGCTCCCGTCATGGGGAAGACTCCTTTGTACAGGAAAAGTGAGCAGACTCGCTCCCCATGCTGCCTACATTCATGGCTCAGCCAGAAATGAAACCCAGACATCTGAACCCCCAATGTTTTTGGGCCCTGAGTTCAGCCTGTCATTCAGAAAGGGAAGAGGAGAGGGATCTGGAATCAAAAGGCGAACCACTATGAGCTAGAAAACACTGTTGACAAAGGCCAGTTCGTTTGAAAAGACCAGGCCTTTTGCTATGGCTTTATCATATGGAATTCTTTGAAATACTTTTCAAGATCACACTAAAGAGAATCTCAAAATAGAATTTAAAGAAAAGTCTTTTCTTTTTCTTTCTCTCTCTTTTATTTTTTTTAGGGCATTAGAGAGAGACTAAAAGCTTAAAGGAGGGAAACAGATGTGTTTTCTGGCCTCCACCATTATTTTTATCTTTGCAACAGAATGGAACGGGAACCCTACTGTCAGGCTACCTATCTTCCCACAAATTTCTTTATTCCTACAAATGTTTTTTTTCCTTTAACTGTACAGTCTTACAGTTAAAAGTCATAAAGATTTACTCATGAAGATTTACATAAAGTTATAAGATTTACTCATGAGCAATAACCGAGATTAGAAGATGGAAATAAAATCCTCATTTAAGTCATTTAGCATCAAATTATGAGGATGATGAGGTGCTCTGGTTTGATATTATTTGGGGGGGGATGGGAAGGTGATTTTATGGACCATGTTTAGAGGCCTAAATGCCCCACAGGTCCTCTCTTGGGGGTGCAGACAATGCAGGTTTAATACCGAGCTTGTTGGGAGTGCATGTGCGACTGTGATACACTCTCCATTGTTCTTTTCCCAAGTGTTTCAGGCTGAACTCGGGCCCTGTTAGTCTTCCTCCTGTAGTTCTAGGCAACATGCCTTAGGTAAGAACCTAAGTACAAATGAGTATAGCACCTGGAGACACTCAAAAAATCCTTCAGAAAGTAGAACGTGAACATCAGACAGGCGAACAGTCCTGCTTGGCGCACATATTCTTTGGGTTGGAAAACAGTTGTAGCTTCTGCCTGTGAGTGAGCTGCGGAGGGAGAATGTGGTCTGTGGCTTGTTTGGAATGCCAGTGGGATGGAATGGAGTTTCTAGATTCCCATATTCTATTCCAGAGATTCCCAACAAGAAGCTTTCTGGCTTGATGCCACCTCCTGCTGCCTAGATTTGAGATTTCTTATGCAATGAGAGCTCCTAGGCTAGGATTCAAGGAAGCCTAACCCTTCTCAAATCCCCACTGCAGGTGCATAGCTCAAGTCCGATGTTGCTCATTCATCTTTCATTCATTCTCTTTCTGTTGGCTTTCCCCCTCGGAGCTAGTCATTGCCTTACCTCAGTCACCTTTTAGTCCTGAATATCACCAACAGGGGTTTCTATTGTTAGCATATAACAACAAATGATGGACATATTTAAACTAACTAAAAGAAACCAGGTAGAAATTAGACTTAAAAATGGCAGGATATTTTCAGAATTTGACCATTGCCAGAGGACAAAGAGGAAAGTGGTGATTGTTTCCTGTGTCTGCATTTAAAGTGATGTTAATAACCACCTCGCTATGGGAATGTAAACATCCTGGGAGGTTCGCTTGACTAAGCAATTGCCAGAAGCAAAATCCTATGCTTGATGAGCTGGGGTCAGCTGGAGTGATGTGACCCTTCTTCTGCATAAATGCTAGGTCTGGGCACCCTCCATGTGCCAGGCCTCTCAAACCTTTGCCCCTGGAGAGGCATTTCTTTACTGTGACAAGTAGGTCCTCATCAAACAAAGTACAGTATGCTAGGGAGGGAAAATAAAGCAACAAAAAAACCAACCCCATCATTGTTCCTCCCACATTGTCTCTCTGTGAGTTTCATAATCTTGCACTAAATTTGGCTATTCCTGAGGACAAAAGGAAAGTGACAGTACATCTCATAGATCTAGGATGATGAAGTCAGAAAAATGTGCTTTCTAGAAATTTTAGACATCACCCGATGGCTTTGCGGTTAAACTTGGTAGGAAAGGCACGCAGCGATAGGCGTCAGAAGCCTGGACAAGAGCCTGTGTTACAGGTTATAAGCTAACTTGTGTACTTTTGATCCCACCCCCAAATCCCACTTTTCTGTAACCTGACGTTTGCTCCATTGGATTGATTCGATGTTTTGGATTTCCCGGGGAGCTTTGTGTGAGGAATGTGTCTGGGCGCTCCCTTTCTGTGATGAGGCTGATGGCACCTGTCAGTCATTTCCCCTGAAGCCCTGACAGTGTGCGGCTTAGATAAATCTGCTTCAAATCCTCATGATGTCTTTTGACTTTCTTATGGAATTATACCTGTAAAAGTGGGTGGTGACTGGGTGGGGGGGTCTCTGAGGGCGTGAGAACAGGTCAGGTGACCAGTAGACCCAGTGTTAGCACTAGTAGCCCTATGCCCAGGGAAAGCCCTCATTCCTGGACAAACTGCAAGGATTTGCCTGGAACCATCCCAGTTTTAAAACTTTGAGTCCAATGTCTCAGGAATCCCCTTGGTCTCTGGCAATCTGGGATGGTGGGTCACCCTAGTACATATTTATATCCAAATACTTAAAAATATAAACCAAACTAATGAGTTGTTAAGTAAAATAGGTGATATCCTTCTCCAAACATGCTTGTAATGATCTGGAAGGCTGGGTTTGAGGATCGGATTGTCAGACTCTCAGAATTCCTGCTAGAACATAGTGGTTTTTGGAGAGGTGGTCCCTGTCCAGGGCCCCTGTCCTGTGCCTCAACTATTCACAAGACGTATATGAGATGTAGTGAGTGAGCATGTGGACACCCCAGCCCATCTATCTTGGCTCAGTCCTCACCACTCCCTTGGGTCTTGGGTCACAGGGTGCTCATACTGATGGTGTGGCCACCCGTGTGTTTGGGGCCTGTGCGGAGGGAGTTCTAGGTTGTGGGCACCTGGAATGAGGTCTAGAAGTGAAGAGTGGACTCTGGTGGGCAGGTCCCCTTGCAGATTCAATATACCCTGTTCAAGGAGTTGGGGACCAGAGTGGGATTCTTTAAAGTAATAGATTACTGAGAAGTTCAAAGAATGATTTGCTGACTTGGGGTTATAGGACCTTTCCTTCA
>NW_006287671.1:753230-757754 GCF_000327345.1 Myotis davidii
CAGTGAGGGGACACCATTTGGTCCATGAAGTTTGCAATGGGAAAGGACTTCAGCAGATGGGTGTGTGCCTGGCGAATGAAGTTGCCAGGGCTGCTGCTGGGATTGTCTGTTGCTTTATTCACTGAATTACCTCTCAAAGTGCAGGGTAGTTTCAAGGCCCTTCTCTGGAATGCCACATCAGGTACAAATAATTCTGACAGTACATATGGACATATTGCAACTCAAAACCTAGAAATGGTATTTGGGATAATAAAACTCAAAATACCACTGAAAATTCCTGGAATCAATAATTTTGCATGAATTGACACAGGGCCATCTCAAATCCTGCACAGGTATGCACTGCATAATTTCAGACGGTGCCTTTCACATAGACTAGGCCGAATAGTGCCCCCTAGAGTTGTACAAAGTGTGGACTGCACGGCAGTACATAACATCCCTGAATCAAGTGCACAATCATCTACTTAATTTTTCTCTTGCTAAAATAGATGTTCTTCTAGTTGAACTGTGTTAAAAAATTTAATTTAAACGGGGCCACTTTTATTTGTTTCTTCATTTAGGCTAACCTTAAGTATTCACTAGGGAGTACATGAACAGAAAATTGGCTCATTTCACTTTATTTTAAATAATATTTTTCTGCTAAAGCTTCAAAAGAGATATGAGAACTAAGTAAGCTTTATGATTTACAAGTTTTACTTTTTCACATGATAAGTGAAGACTACAAGCATAGGAAGTAGCTTTGGAAATTTATTTAATAATCACTTAAATGTTATATCAAAATATAAGTTTATTTCCGAATAGGCTTTCATCTAGAGGCCCAGTAAGTTCTGAATGGAAAGTAAGAAATATTTTTGTCACCAGTTCTTGTTGACAGTGATTTTTACAAAATGTTTTTGCAAATTCTCATAGGAATATTTTAAAAATATTCTGATCATCTCAGTGAATACAGTCATTCAAAAAATGAAGTGGGTATACTTTTGCACTTCTCTTTGACATATTAATTTATAATTGCATACATAAACTATTTCAATAGAGAAAGTACATTTATTTTTGTGTGTGTGTGTTGTGTCAGGGCAAAAACAATAAAAAGAGGGAAGGGCTTATTCAGCCTTGGCAACCTCCTGAAAACCAAGCAGTGAACAAAGCAATTTTGTTCAAATTGCTTTAGATATTGTTATACAGGCCGATTAATAGTGTTTTCACAAATGCAAATGGACCTGCCAAAGGCATAGTTTGAAAGGAACCCCCAAATCAACCTAGAATCACAACAGTGGTACAGAAATGGTCTGTCTTTGGAATACAAATTGCAATTAAAATAGCCAACTCTATAATAGAAACAGTAAAAAAAAATTGGTCTTAAGTCATTAATTGCTGGAATTTTTCCAGCTAAAGTGATTTGTGATTTCTCTTGATTTTTGTTTTCTTTTTTAGAGGGGTGGAAGTTGTGGGCCTGGGAGGGGAGCAGAGTTAACATAAAGTAAACAGAATTTCAGGTTTTATTTACCTGTCCTATAAAACAATTTATTCAGGCATAAAATCTTCAGTAAATATTTGGCTCGTTTTAGTGGGAATGAGTTAGTATTTTTTAAACTCTGAATGCATACTTACAATTCTTTGTTTTGTTTTGTTTTTTTAGGTGCAGACCCAAATTATCCCGACGTAATTTATGAAGGTAGCTATCACATTGTCTTTATTTTGTATTTTTTCAAAATGTTTGTCTAGCATGAAATAAATCAGCTAACAGAAAACCTTTAAGTGCAGTTAAATATACATTTCAGGTAATACATAGGCCAAAATAATACTTCTAATAAAATTGTTCTCTCTCTATATATTTATCCTCACCCAAGGACATGCTTAGAGAGAGGGAGAGAGAGAGTGAAACATTATCATTGCCTCTTGTATGTGTAGGATTAAACCTGCAACCCAGGCATGTACCTTGACCAGGAATCGAACTGACAACACTTTGGTGCACAGGATGACACTAAACCAAACGAGCCATTCCGGCCCGGCAAAATCATTCAATATTGATGACCATTTTCCCTTGATATTTACAGTGCCTGTAAATAGCATTTTCTCTCTCATGCTCTATTCTTGGAAGTAGTAAATCCATTCTGCTGCAACAATTTGTTTCCATAATTGGGAACTAATTGCCTGTTTAAAAGCCATGGCTACCAAGAAAACGGCAGTGTATCGGTTTCTAGTTATGACAGTAAACCCAATTCAAAATTACATTTCTTATATAATAAGGAAGTTTGGCTTATAGACAGCCTCCTCAAAGGTAGGGCATGTTTTAGGTTTGGATTAAACCAGCAGCTTAATCATGTCATCAGGAACCCAAGTTTTTTTCATCTCTACCCCTCCTCTGCCCATTGTTCTGCCTTCACCAATGCCCCCGCCCCTCCCCCCAGTGCATTATTAGCTGAGGCCAACAAAGGGGCTATGGTTGTTCACATTGATCTGAGAAAAGGGAGAGTTTCTGAAAAGGTTCCAGAAGGAAGGTAATTTTCCCAGAAACCTCCATCTGATCCTCCTTGTATTGGATTTAAGACCCAGTTGGGTCATGAACCATTTTTGCCTCCCAAACTGATAAGCAGGATGGATTACTCCTTGACTAACTAGAACCACCCCTGGAGTTTAGATAAGTTTCCCTGGAGGATGTGCTTGAACCCCTTGAATAAAATGGGGTTCTTTTAGGAATGTGGGAGGGGGAAACCTAAAGGTACACTATATTAACTTTTAACCGAACATCTCATCTGTACTTTGCCATTTTAGTCAAATGCCAAGGAAGTTTTGCTAGGTATGAAAATCCATCTTTCACAGATTTTCAAACCACCTTCATGACCAGGAGGCCTCTGTTTGGGGAAGTGCAGGCTAAATTTTAAGACTTGGCTTGAAGTTTGAGATTAAGTCAAAGTTAGACTGATTAAAATATTATATTTATACATTTATTTTATAAAATATTTTTCTTTAATTTTTTATTTTTATATACACACTGACTTTTTTTTCTAGACATGATTCTGTAAGCTAATTTTAACTAGGAGATTGTATTTTCTTTACATGCTTTATACATGTTAAGCTACAATTCCTTCATGCTCTGGTTTGGATGATTTTGTGCATGTGATTTGTTTATTTTTGTTTTTATTTATCTTGATATGGTTTAAAGGAAGAGTATCTCAAATTGTATCACAGAGAAATACGTTTTCATTGTGATTTAACATTTTAAAATTATGCTTTGGACTCCTTTCCAGTAATTTCAAGACTTGATGTCATCTTTCCATTGGCCTCAGATAGCACTTTGTCTTTGGGTCAAAATGTCATGATATTAAACTATAGATATTTTAATGATTTAGTTTTGCCATGAGTGGCTGGGTATGATATGAAGAGGTAAAAATAAGCAAGTAAATGATATCTCTTAGTGTTTGAAATTGAATTTTAATACATTCAAAATGGAAATGGTGAAGATATAGTTTTGCAGTCAAAAACAAAACAGCAGGCAGATAGAAAATAGATGCTTTTTCTGTTACTTTCATTCAAATTCAAAGGAACACTGCTAATAAAAATATAATTTAAATTGGTTACCCCAAGGCTTGCATAGAAATTCCACCAAGAGAGTTTAGCTGGGGCTGACTTAATGAGGTTGTTTATTCAGGATGCAAATTGAAGGCACCATATCTACTTAGAAAAAAAAATACAAACTATTTATACAGAACATTGTCTGCATTATGTTTACAAAATTTTCTGACTTTTATATGCAATATTGCTAATAAAACTTTGGCTCACACACAAAAAATCAGTCATTAATTTTCTAAAATTGATTCAGAAGATGGCAACCACGTTTGAAACATGTTGATGTGATAATGCATCCTTACAATTCCAAAGATTGTGTTGGCACAGCTCCCTGTCTATTAATTCTGAAACAGAAATATTAATGATTCATAACTCTTCAAAAAAGTTCATGTGTGTGTCCAAGTTCCCGATCAGTTTGGTCTCACATTTCATCTCTAGTGGCTGCTTCTTACCCAAATAGGATGCATCAGCCTTAGAATCAGTGCTGCTCATTTCCAGTCTGGTTCAGGTCTAGGCTCTGTTACCTTCTTGCCAGCTGACCTTAGACTAGTCAATGAACATTGTTCATTTGCAAAACTGACGGTTAGACTTGGTCTTTAAAGACTCTTCCAGGTCTACAAATCCGTGACTCATACATGATTGATTCTTTTTCGTATTCATGTCAAGTGCTTAATCAGAAAAGGCATGCTCGTATATATTTATGTGCAAAGAAACACCCTAAACGAGGTTTAGAATTTGACCACCAAAACAAGGATGCAGAGATCTGGGTTGAGTATGAAGTTGGCGGTGCGCATTCCCAGTGTTGCAATGGATTTAACCCAGCAGCCGGGTCCTGTTCCTCCCCAGCTAGGCTGTCAGTGGTTTGGAATCTTTTGATCTGTCTGGTTTTGTTTTGGGTCATACTGTGGCTTCATGTTTGTTGATAGCTTAATGACAACTTCACTATTCTGTCTCTTTCCC
>NW_006287671.1:757780-760708 GCF_000327345.1 Myotis davidii
AAGTAACGAGATTCCTTCCACAGATGTTGCTGACAAAGCTGGGCGGGAGCACCTCTCGGTGAGTGGGTTAGAGAGTTGTTTCCTAGGCGGTTCTGAGCATGTTGGATGCTTACTGTTGGGGGTAGCTAGCATATTGTCTTTATGCTATTGAATGTTTTAAAAATGTTTGTCTAAAATAAAATACATCAAATAAAAGAAGACTTTTGGAGTTGCTTCAAGGCAAGTCTTTCAACAAGACCTTTTTTATTGTTCACATGTAAACAGGGCATTGACGTTTGGAAGGATTAATAGAAAGGTTTAAGAGAAGTGATAAAGGTAGCCCCCGACTTATTGCTAGTGGTTCCTGTTTTAAATATCTGTCCTTTAAAAAGTTATTATTAGAAGAGCAAGAAAGCAGCTTTCTTGTACAGGCACATATATAATTTCTGTCTTCCACACCTCCACACTGATCTTCTTAAATATTTTAATAAAAGTTTCAGTGCCTACCACATGTAAGGATATATATGTGGTCCGTTTATTTATTTATTTATTTTTTTTGCGCTTAAAGTTCAGGCAGTGGCCTGAGATGTGAATCCTAGCACCTCACACAAATAGAAGTGAAGCTATGTGGTGCGAGAAATAGAAATAGAGGGGCTGGCACTCCGTTCCTTCCTGCTGGGAGAGCCGGGAGTCTTTGAGGACAGGTGGCATTCTCCATGGCCGGTGCAGGATGCCGGGGATTTGGACATAGAGGAACAGAAGGGAAGGGATTTGGGGTTGTGAACAGGAGCCTGCAGACTGGAAAACAGTGGTGATTGGAAAGTAAGGCAGGTGAAGGGTGGCAGTTGGAGGCAAGGTTGGAGAAGTTGGCTGTGCCAGGTGATGAGGATTTGAAACACAGTGCCAGGTGGTTAGATTTATTGCACAGTGAGGCAGTGAAAGGGGCTTGTGAGAGTCCCAAGATCACAGGGCTCCAGGGTTCTGGGCCGTGGTGATCTGTCAGCTGCTCAGGTAAAAACCCAGCAAATTTCCTCCATTTTCCCCTTTTCTTCACTTGTTGTGTGAACCCAGTTGCACATCCTGTGAACTCTGTATCCTTATAAACTCCAAATATCTCCCCATGTCCACTGCCATAGCTGCAGGCTAACTCGGGGGAAAGGGTGGCAAACTAAGGCCTGCAGGCCAGCTTCTGGCTCAGGACCTGTTTCTGTGAGGTCTGCAGGCTAAGAATAGTTTCTATATTTTTAAGTGGCCTGAAAAAAATCAAAAGGATGATTTGTAACATGAAAATTGTATGAAATTCAAATATCTGTTCATAAATAAAGTTGGCTTGGAAAGTAGTCATGTCATTTGCATATTGCCTGTGGCCACTTCTGTGCTGTGTTAGAATGCCAGGTGTAGTTGTAGGCCTGCAAAGCTGGAAATGTTTACTGTTTGGCCCTTTACAGAGAGAGTTTGCCACCATTGCTCATTCCTAGGTGACTGCCATGCCTTCTACCTTCCCCACTCTCTCACTCTTGTCATCTTCCTGTCTCCACACAGCAACCTGAGTGACTTTTGAAAAGCACAAAGGTCACTCATTCTCAGTCTTCCCAATACATTGTAAAAACACATGTTATAAAAGCCCAAATCCTCACAGTGGCTAACGTGGTCTCTACATACCTTGCTGGTCTCTGTTTTTCTGACTTCATCTCCCACATCTCCTCACTGCTTACCACCTGCCTTTAAAAATGTTTTTTATGGATTTCAGAGAGGGAGAAAGAGAGAGATACAGAAACATCAATGATGAGAGAATATCATTGATCGGCTACCTTCTGCACACTCCACACTGGGGATCTAGCCCTCAACCCAGGCATATGCCCTGACCAGGAATTGAACTGTGACCTCCTGGTTCATGGATGGGTGCTCAACCACTGAGCAACACCAGCTGGGCACCACCTGTCTTTTAAAAATAATCTCTTGCATGCTCCAGGTTTGCTCTTGTCTCACAGCCTTAACATTTCCTGTCCCCTCTATAAAGCATGCATTTCCTGAAAGTCACCACATGGCTTTATCTAGGGTGGCCAGCAGGCAGCCATTTCCCTATGTAGTTATTATTGTCTGTAATTACCTTCTTGCTTATTTGTTTGCTTGTTTATGTCTTTTCCCTTTCACCAGATTCTTTAGTAAGATTCTCAGTAGGCAACATGGTCAGTATTTTTCATAGCTATATCCCTAGTCACTAGAATAATCCCTGGTACCAAGAAGGTACTCAATGAAAATTACACTGATTAGATTCATGTGAATACTATAGCCTGGGTTGCCAATCAGAGAGATTGGAAGTGGGGTGATAAGTTAGGGGCCTGGTACAGTAATACAAAGATAGTGTGATGTGTTTTTAAACCAGGGCTATAGCAGAGAGAATGGGAGGCTCAAAATATGCACACTCAGTCTACGGACACACACACACACACACACACACACACACACACACATTTCCACTGATGACTCTATGCATTACATTGAAACAGCAGGACAAGTGCTGTGATCAGTCAACTGTAGAATGCTTTCAACTTCTGCCTTGTGCAGTCATTTCAGCTTTTATTCTAGCTCCCAACCACTTAATGTTTTTGATTTGAGAAAATTGTTTGTGTCCATAGGAATTTGAGAGTATGTGTTAAGCCCACAGGTGTGTAGGTATTCCAGTTACTAAAAATGATGTTAACTGCAGTTTTCTCTTTTGAATCCAAATGATAAATTTAAGCTCCTCACTGGCATATCTCAGTGATGTTTGAACTGTCTACAGGAGGGTCACTGGAAGGCAAGATCAGTTAAAATAATCTGTGTTAAGTCTCTACATTTATGACTCTACCTGAGGCCCCTGGAAATATATCTGAGGGGTATAAGACAATATTTTTATAATTTAAAAGAAAATTTAAAAATTATGTGTGGATCAGATATTATATATAT
>NW_006287671.1:762144-768466 GCF_000327345.1 Myotis davidii
CTTCCAGCCACATGCTTAGGGGCGGCAATATAGTGGATAAATTATAGGGTTTATACTTGGGCAGACTTTCATTCAAATCCCAAGCTTCAAAGGTGTGATCTTGGGCTGCTTATTAAATTTTTTTTCCTAAATTTATATCATTATTATGATCATCATGGTAGCTGACATAAGAAGCTGAGTGAAAAAAAAAAGGTGAAGGGATTAAGCAAAAACAACAACAACTATGTATAAGCCACAGAGGCACAGACAACAGTATGGTGATAACTAGCGGGAAAGGGGTAGGGGGTAGGTAGAAGAGGGCAAGGGGATAAATGGGGACAGAGAGAGACTTTACTTTGGATGATGGGTGCATGATGCAGTGTGGAGATGATGTTTTGTTGAGTTGTACACTTGAAATCTATATGGTTTAATTAACCAATGTCACCCAATAAACTCAATAAAAATGATAGCTGACATTCATTTAGTATCTACTGTAGAGAGATACTGTTCCAAGCCCATTATCTGCATTAACTCACTGAGGATTTACAGCTTGCAAAGTGGAATTATTATATTCCCTCTTTACACATGAAGATCATGAGATTCTGAAAGGTTAAGTAATTTTGAAGTCATAAAACTAATAAATGGTAAATATAAATTTTAAACTCAGGAAGCACCCATATTCTTAATCTTCTCACTGTGAGGATGTAGCAGTTAGGATAAGCTATGCTGCAGTAACAAGAATTCCCAAATCTTAGTGGCTTGAAGCAACAAAGGTTTAATTCTTGCTTCAGTACATGTATTGGCAGGAAGTTCTTGCAGCCTCATCCTGATTGCAAGACTAGTCTGACAAGCAGCCACCTTTTGGGAAGTTAGCATTTACTATGGCAGAGGTGAAGAGAGCAGTAGAGCAGAGTTTTTCAACATAGTTATTGTCGACTAAATCATCGTTGTGGTGGTGAGATGATGTTCTAGGTACTTAGGATGTTTTTGCAGCATCCCTGGCCTCAACTCACTAGATGCTTTCCCATAGTTGTAACAACCCCAATTTTCCAAATGTCCCAGGGGTGCAACATTCTCCCTGTTTGAGAACCACTGCCTTAGCCTAAGATCTTGCAGCAGCAATGAAATCAGTTGCCTAGACAACAAATATTTGCCAATCCTGGTTTAGAGAATCAAACTTTTCCTGGCAGCAGGGCTTTGGGGTGAGCAGTAGGAATGGAAGGAGATACACAGCCCTGCATCCATCTTTGTTTCTAAAATGTTACTGTGCATTTTGTTAGCATCATGCACTTGTGCCTCTGTGATCTCCAGCTCAGGGGTGAGACAGGATTCACATAGAATTTACTCTCTGCATTTACTCTCTCAACTTAGAGAATCCACATCTTGCAATTACATTTTTAAATTAAAAAAACACCTTTGAATTGATCTCTATCATACATATAGAGAAGTGTACACATCGTAAGTCTACAACCTAATGAGCTTTCACAAGTTAACTCACCCACAAGTGCCATATTGCTCTTTTCAAAGCCCACTCAGTGCTCCAGAGGACCCTGACTTCTAAGAGCAACAATAGCCAACTTAAAACATATTTTTATTATAAACATTTTCAAATATGCATAACAGTTGAAAGAACAGTAAAATGAATCTCAGTATATCTTTCACCAACTTCAAATATTACCAGTATTTTTTTTATTCATTTCATTCTTCTATTCTCCAGGTAGGTAGATAGGTAGGTAGATGGGAAGAGATAGAGATATATCTAATATTATATTTCAGTATAGATATATTATATATATCTGTGCATATATCTGTTGTATATCTATATCGCTACATAATTTCAATTAGATATGCATTTTATAACTTTTAACTTCTGTTTTTTCATTTGAAAAATAGAAATAATAATACATACATCATCGTAGGGTTGTTGAGAATTAAGTGAATTGATATACATACAGTTCTTAGAAGAGCAAGTAGTAAGCATTGTATGAATATTAATTGTCATCATCATCATCATCTGGATATTGGAAACTAATTAGCAAGGCCATAACTGTCCTCCCTTCCTGTCTCTAGGTTTATGCTGTGGTGGTAATTGCATCTGTAGTGGGATTCTGTCTGCTGGTAATGCTGTTTCTGCTGAAGTTGGCAAGACACTCCAAGTTTGGCATGAAAGGTAAGAAGGGTTGTGTTTATTTTACTTCTTATGTGGAATCATTTTTGGCTTATGACTAATGCTAATTACCACTAAAGAAGGAAGCAGCTAGATTTATGATCACTAGTTTTTAAGGCTGAAAAAATAGCAACAAGGATATGATTCTACAAACCAAGACAGAGCAAAATAATGTTGATTACTCAGCACTACCTACTTTCCAATGAGGACAGTTGTCCCAGAAGACATAGGACTGGTTTCTTGAGTATCAAGTGACTAATAATGATATAGGCAAATAGTGCCCAAGTTTCCCTTTTGCATCAGAAAGGACAGCAAGGCTTGGTAGAAGTAGGCTAATTATGGCCATGTGTACTGTGTGCAGAAAGGTTCTCCTGGTCATTTTGACTTCCAGATCTTCCGTGGTAGGCTTTTGGTGCTGTGACTGCTGTTTCAGAATCTCATCTTTTGGAAGTTGAACAGCATTGGGAAGCAAAGTAACAGCCATTTAGTAGTACATCATTGCTTTGTGAATGAGTGACTTCTTTTGTGAAGCGGAAAAATTCAGAGTGCGCGATTAAAATTTAGGGTCTATGTTGCCCAAGAATAGATCACTGGTCTCATTTAGCGAGCTGAAAATTAATTTTAGGGGAAAACTTGTTTAAATGTTCCTATGGTAGGCAAGAGTTTTAGTGGTTTAAGAGCATTTGCTTTGAAGTTTAAACTTACACTAGTATATTGACTAATATATTATTGTTGAGTTTTGTGTGGTCTCATAAATTGCCACAAGATTGGGAAAGCTGTGAAGAAGGGTTAGTGGTGTCTTAGTTGCTTTGGAGAGAAGGTCTGGTGGGTTTTCTTGATCTGTATGGCTTATTACAACTGCCATTGATGTTGCTTGTTTACTTGGAAGGGAATGATTAAATAGCAGGAAGTTGCCTAGCATCCCCTGGCCTCTGACGTGGATTAGATCTGTTTCTGAAGTTTTCTCCTCTCCCTCGGTTGGTGACCATCACCAAGATTCCTAAACCCAAAGTGAAGGGGAGGAGTAGTGGTCACCTGGGACTTAAACCTCTCAAACCTCCTCCTTATACCCTTTGGCCTGCTGACCCTTGACATTTCCTTTGGAGGAAGAAAGATCTGCCATTCTCTAATTATAACTAAGTCTTGGAAGAGGAACTACACTACCGTGATTTTAATTAATCCTATGGTGGTAGCTCACAAACTGGACTTTGCATCAGAAACTCCTGCAGGGCTTATGAAACAGGTTTCTGGGCCACCCCGAGAGTTTCTGATTTAACAGGTCTGCAGTGGGCCCCAGAATGGGTATTTGTAGCACTTCGCAAGGGACACTGATATTGCTGTTGCCTGGGCATCTTGGAGAATCACTGTTCCCTGGGATACACATGGGCTACCAGGTCCCGTTGTGAGTGTGGCAGGAAGCAGGAGAGGTACTGCAAATCAAACTCCCCCACTGCTTCGCAGACCTTCCTGGGCCCCCATGTGCCCGGGCCCAGGCCAGGCTTCTGCTCTCTGCATGTCGGCCACCTCCCATAGCATTTTGCTTTCCTCATTCTGATCAGGGGCTTTCTCTCCTTAGAGGCAGTTGGAAAGGATGTCCCCAGGCATCCATTTTTTACCTAGAGAGGCAGACTCTGGCTCTATCCCTTTCCCACCTTGAGAGTGTAGTTTGAGATCTTTCCAGCTCATGGGTCTTCAGGGAGAGGATCTGTCTAGGTCTTTCTGGGAGCTCAGCAAAGGCTTTGAAAACTCCTCCCTACCCCGACTTAGTGTTAGGAAAACTACCAATTGAGTGATCTGTGAAAGTTATCATATTCTCTGTAGCTCGGATGGCGGAGAGTTTGGTTCAGAGAAGGCTGAGTTCATTCAGAGACTCTGGCACTAAGACAGAAACAGTATTTTATTTGGGTAATTTGGGGTGATTACTGCTAAGGCACCTACATTTTCCACATGTAACCTAAGGGTATTCTTAATGAATTGCAAGAAAAATGTTGCTCAACTTTGTCAGAGAGCCACTAACCGACTTCCTTCAGGCAGTATGCTTAACTCTCTTATTTCTAAACATAAATTAAATACTTTAAAAAATTGTCTTGGAGACTCACATTCCTGTTTAGAATAACCACTTTTTCTATTTTTAGCTACATGTCTATCCGTGCCATGGTTTGAACAAAACAGACCTGCATTGAGGTTATGGTTTTATTAGTCAGATGCTGAGTTGATAATTTTGGGGGAATCTAGTAGATGAGGTTCATGCGATGAGGGAAAATGAAATTGCATAAAAAGTGGTGTTTAAAAATTCATGCAAGCTAATGTACTTTAAATGCTATTAGGGCTGCGATTACTGCTGAAAAAACATATGTCGGAAAAAGGGCAGAATATGTAAAAACACTATTATACTTCCTGAAAAAGCTAGGAAATATGTCAGTTGTGATTTCTGAGTTTCAAGGTAAGAAATGTGTGTAGCCTTGGCCAGAACCAATGTCTTCTTTCCATGTGAAAGGCCACTGGCTCACATGCAGGTGAGCTATTCCAAATGTAACTCTCACCCTCATAAGCACTCTGGGGAGATTCTGCCCCCCAGGAGATTATTCAATTAGAAGAAAAGTTTCAGAGCCACTAGCTGATGCAAAAGTTAAAGTTGTCAGAGCACTTGGAAGACAGCCCCAAACACTCACCTTTCTGTTCCAAGGGCTCCCATGAAACTTGCTGGGTTTCCAGAGGAGGGCAACTCCTTGTTTTATGCTACGAGATATCCTCAGATAAAAATGAACCAACCAGCCAGCCAACCAACCAAACCACAAAACACCAACCAACCATCCAACCCAACCACCTAAACAAACCAACTCACCCCTATTTGTCCCCATATAAAGACCATACCCACCCCAACACAATCACAGTACATTTTCAGTCTGTTTTTATCAAACCATTTTTGAGGAAATGATTCTTCTC
Organism: Myotis davidii; assembly: GCF_000327345.1. Lineage (NCBI taxonomy): Eukaryota > Metazoa > Chordata > Mammalia > Chiroptera > Vespertilionidae > Myotis > Myotis davidii. The sequence goes on from NW_006287671.1 coordinate 767,237, forward strand.
ATTTTCAAGGGAATCTTTGTTTATTAAAGGATTCTTTACATTTAAAGCTGCGTTAATAGGTCTAAATATTTGTTGGCAGACCATTAACTACTTTTCAGCTGTAAAACCCCTTCTCTGCCGGTTGAATTAAGTGTTCTTTAAAAATGCAGAGAAGGCAGTGCAGGTATTCTTAGTTGCATGGACAAATGAGGAAATGGAGGCTTGGGGAAGTGAAGGCTCTGATCTAGTTCTTACAGCTGGGAAAGGCAAAGTGTTCTGCAAACATAAGGACTCAGATCTCCTGAATGCCATTCAAGTACTTTCCAAAGTGATAAGAGACTACTGTGGGACTTCAGAGAGGTCCTGGGACTCAGGGCTAGCCCTCCAACCTTTCTCCATCCCAGGTTCCTTATCGGTGAAATAGTTTGAATTTGTTTCTTTAGGTATTCTCCTTCTATCCACAGAAGTCTGGACATAGTAATAGGGTAGAGAAACCTAGAGCTAAAATACGATGATCTCTTCATGAAAATGTTAGAAATAAAGATTAAAAACAAACAAACAACCACATCCAAACTAATTAGGCAAATCGAGGGAAATGATCTTGGTTAGAACAAGTTGACCCAAAACTAGCTTTTAAGGAATCATTACCATGTTGTTTGTATATAGACTGTAGAGAGAGTTTAGTGTATATTTAGACATTTGCAAAAGCTTTTTGTGAGAGAGCCACTCACAGCTCAAGTACCAGAGAAGACAATTATCACACCTTTGCCAAGTGCTTGGCATGTGCCTTTTTCTGTGCTTTGTGACTTATTTAATGCTGTCCCCATCTGACATCAGAGAAGGTGCTGTGGAGGATTAGCCATGTGTTTTTATTATCCTGTCTTCACTTCCAGCCACATGCTTAGGGGCGGCAATATAGTGGATAAATTATAGGGTTTATACTTGGGCAGACTTTCATTCAAATCCCAAGCTTCAAAGGTGTGATCTTGGGCTGCTTATTAAATTTTTCCTAAATCTATTATATCATTATTATGATCATCATGGTAGCTGACATAAGAAGCTGAGTGAAAAAAAAAAGGTGAAGGGATTAAGCAAAAACAACAACAACTATGTATAAGCCACAGAGGCACAGACAACAGTATGGTGATAACTAGCGGGAAAGGGGTAGGGGGTAGGTAGAAGAGGGCAAGGGGATAAATGGGGACAGAGAGAGACTTTACTTTGGATGATGGGTGCATGATGCTGTGTGGG
>NW_006287671.1:772427-773549 GCF_000327345.1 Myotis davidii
ATGTCAGTTGTGATTTCTGAGTTTCAAGGTAAGAAATGTGTGTAGCCTTGGCCAGAACCAATGTCTTCTTTCCATGTGAGAGGCCACTGGCTCACATGCTGGTGAGCTATTCCAAATGTAACTCTCACCCTCATAAGCACTCTGGGGAGATTCTGCCCCCCATTCATATTCCCTGTCCTGGAGGCAGAGTGAGACTGAAAAGGGTGGCCAGCCCACCCATAGGCATTTACAGCTTTTTACCCATCCCCAGCGTTGCACACTTCAGTCTTAAGTATTGACTGTTTCTTTTTCTAAATATATATTTTTACTTATTTGGGAGAGGTAAAGAGAGAGAGAAATATTAATGTTGAGAGAGAAGCATTGATCGGCTGCCTCCTGCATGCCCCCTACTGGGGATCAAGCTCACAATTCTGGAATATCCTCTAACCTCTTGGTTCATAGATTGACATTCAACCCCTGAGCCACACCTGCCAGGCAAGCATTGACTGTTTCTGTGATTATAAACTACAATTTAATACTGTTAAAGGGCCTAGGGCAGTGGTTGGCAAACTGCGGCTTGGCAAACCGCGGCTCTTTGGCCCCTTGAGTTTGGCTCTTCCACAAAATACCGGCTCTTCCACAAACTTCTGCGCATGGGCCACGAAGTTTCAATCTCACTGTACATGCGCGCCTGCACGTGGTATTTTGTGGAAGACCAACAGTCAAGGGGCCAAAGAGCCGCATGTGGCTCATGAGCTGCGGTTTGCCGACCACGGGCCTAGGGTAATACAACCGGAAACCTCTTAAAAACCACACTGTGGCTGACTGCAGGGCCTCTCTAGCTTTATGGATTGACCTGAGAACACAAACATTATTGATGGCCTTCCTTCCATGGGAGGGTGATCTGTAAACTTCATAGAGTTTTCTCTCTGTTCTGTCGATTTACCATGACCAGATGCGGATGGTGCCATCTAAAGCAGGAGGGCAGACTGAGCTCTGTGGTGACAACATTCTTACTGGTCTTGTTCATCATTCCTTATCCGGTGCCAGGCCCAAAGTTGGCACCTAGTAAATATTAATTGACTGAACGAATGATCACAGATAATTTTTAGCTTCATCCATTTCAGTTTGGTATTTGGGAAA
>NW_006287671.1:773578-788822 GCF_000327345.1 Myotis davidii
GAGTGTAGCTCATCTGTGAATGGTTAAAGAGAGATCTTGGATCTTTGCTAAGTTTCTGAAGGGGTGAAAGCCCTAGCCACTTTTTGTTTTCTCTTATTCCAGATAAGTAGTGGCCATACAAGGAGGTCATTTTGTCTCCCATTTTCTCAGACTATTTTAAACAATTACTGCTGTTTAAGTTGGAGGGTTCTCCATTTTTCACATGAACATCTTCAATTTCTGCCTTTGTGAATGCACAGCCTCAGAATATGTGTCTTTGTCCATCTCTGAATCCAGCTGAAGTGATACATGGTGGCTCCTATCTGCACGTTAACCTAGAACTTATCTTTCATTATCACTTGATATATTTTAAACTACTTATTGCTAGTGACCGAGGGACTACTGGCCTGTTTCAATAATGATGTCGAGAGGCAGAATTTACCCCAGTGCATTTTACCATGCTCACTTCTGTGCCTTTACCACCTTATTGCTTTTTGGTCAACTGTCTAGTTATCATAATTACAGAAGCCCCAAATACAGCCCCTCTGTTAGTGCTTGGCCATGTGTAGTGAGGTCATTTTATGTGTGCTCGCTATGGATACATAAAGTGTATAACACATGTATTTAAATCTGTATCTGTATTGATATCCTAAAAGCATATTTTATCCCTTTTCTTTTAAGGCTGCCTGTGATTTATTTTAGTTTAATTTCCACTGAAATAGGCCAGAAAGGCTTTCTAGAGCAGCCTTATTGCCCAAGGAACAGGCAGGCAACCAGGCCTTTGAATGCTCTCATTTGTGTTTAGCTCTCACTTGCTTCCTGGCTCTCTTTCCTCACTGAAGATGTTGACATTTCTTCATTTCCATGAAGGGGAAATGGAAGCATCTGGGGGCCAAGGGCTGTGTGTCTTCCAAGAGTGCTCCACTTTCGGAGCCCTGCCTGATGGTGTTGATGGTGTGCAGGGCTGGAAAAAATATAAGGGAGCCAGGAAGGTGGAGGGAGCTTGGCACCCCTCACAGTGGTAAGAATAGTTGTGGCCATAGGCTTGGAGTTCTTTGCATTTTGTGATGGAAATCCACCTATGATATTTCCCACTGGGTATTGATGCATCCTTTGTCCTTCTAGAGCAGCGGTTCTCAACCTATGACTCGCGACCTCTTTGGGGGTCGAATGACCCTTTCACAGGGGTTGCCTAAGACCATCGGAAAACACATATATAATTACATATTGTTTTTGTGATTAATCACTGTGCTTTAATTATGTTCAATTTGTAACAATGAAATTAGGGGTCACCACAACATGAGGAACTGTATTAAAGGGTCGCAGCATTAGGAAGGTTGAGAACCACTGCTCTAGAGCAAACATCTAAGGGATGCCGCAAGAGGCACTGGGGCAGGAAGGCTTTCTTTCATTCCACATTCAGCCTCCATATTCCCTTTGCACTCGTTCCTGCTATTTGAGCTGGAGATATTTCCAAGTAGTAACTGACCAAACAACTACACAGCCTCAGGATGCAGAGCCAGGTTTTCTTAAGTCCAGATTCAAGGCCAAGAGTTTAAGTTTCTCCTCTTCTAAATGATCTTCTAAATGTCTTTCAACAGAAACCAAAAATTTGGTGATTTAAAAATAGTCATAAACATACTGGGGCCAAAGCTAAAGAGGTTGAAGGTTAAAGCCTTTTCTACGAGCTGAAAACAATCCTGGAAAGTTTAGGAGGTTGAGTTTAACAGATATTTGGATTGACTTTTAAAAGAGGAAAAATGTGACCGAAAGCCAGAAACAGTTGTAGAAACATCTGTAAGGACAAACTATTTTCCATATGCTGCCCCCCAATCTCCACCCCACTATTTTTTAAAGACAAATAACATTAAGAAATTGTAAGAGTAACACATGAATCAATTCTTGTTTTTCACGATTTCAAGCACTTTGGAAATAGAGCTAAAAGTGGAGGTTTCTCTTCACCCTCCTCTCTCATAACACTTCTGCTCTTAAGGGTAAACTTTTTGAATAATCTAGAATGTGTATATTATATAAATAAGAAAATATATAGCTTCCCTTATTATGTAGATATTCAAATATATTCACTTTTGGTTCCATAAAGAAATTAAAATACCAATCTTGTCTGCATCTTTTAAAAAAAACTTTTTAATCAAATTTTCTGGGGTGACATTGCTTAATAAAATTATATAGGTTTCAGTTGTACAATCCTATAATACATCATTTGTGTATTGTATTGTGTTTACTACCCCAAGTCAAGTGTCCTTCCATCACCATGTCTGCATCTTTTTAAGAGAACCAGTTTGCCTTGTAGATATTTCCATGTCAGCACCAAGGTATGTACTGCATTTTATTTAACAGTACTTCTGAGTAGTCTGGTGCCTGGCTACTTGGGTCTGGAACCTGGCTGTGTCCATTACAAGCTGTGTGACTTAGAGCAAGTCTCCCATCCTCTCTTACAGTTTTATCTGTAATGGGGCGATAATTGTATCCACCTCATAAAGTTTGATAAGACAAACTGTATTTGTGTGTGAAAAGCACTAGTATTTAGTAATTACTACACACATGTTGGTTATTATTACTGTTGATGAATTGTGATTTATCTCCTTTCTATAGTGAAAATTTTACATTTTAGTCAAGTTTACAGAAAACTATTTTAAATAATACTTTACAATTAAGATAGAAACTTGGAAATGGATTGCTGAGAGAAATGTGTGTATATTTTAAATGTTGATAGATTACCTTGTAAAAATGCTTCATTAATTTATACTCCCACCAACAGTATTTTTTGTTTATATTTTCATCCATATTGGATATTATCAATCTTTTATATTTTTTCCAAGTGAATTAAAATGATATTGATTAATAATAAGGTTAATAAGGTTAATCATCTTTATTATATGAAGAATAAGAAATGTTTATTTTTACTTGTCAATTTATAGACATATTATAAACTATATATATATTGATCAATCTTTTATTGGTTACATATGTTGTTCACATTTTCTTTTATTCTTGACTTTTTAAAATAGTGTCTTTGCAAACAAAAACATTTACCTCAGTGTAGAAGCAAATCTGTCCATTTTTTTTTATCTTAGTTTTTGTGTCTTGCTCATTAGGAAGGACTTCCCAAACCTACGGTGGTAAATATACTTTTAAATATTTCCTTTACCAGTTTTACTCTGTGTGTATTTTTAAACTTAGATCTTTAATGTTTTAAAATTTTTTTTCAAAACTTGGTGTGAAGTACTCTGTCTTTTTTGGAGCTATATGGAGTAAGGATATTTGAATGACAGTGTGACATTTTTCAGAGAGACCAACAGTATTATTTTAACTTTCTGGAATTAGAAAGCCACTAATAAAAAGAAAAATAAATCTTGAAGAACTTAGCAATTAACCCTTTTGTACAGTAAGTATTGAGTGTTGTTGGTTCTCTCTGATAATGTGAGAATATAACCCTCACAGAAAACAGATTTTCACAGGAACCATTCTTTTACTGCCCTTCCCCCAGCTTCAGATTGACCTCACAGTATATCTTAGCTCTCTCTTAGTAGAAAAGAAAAATTTTAAATAATATTCAAATCCTCAGGAATTTCAGAAAAGACATCATTTGAAAGAGTTGTTCAGTAATTTGATAAATAGAAAATTTATCAAAATAAAAGAATTGGTGCAAGCATTTCTTTCCTGTCATTTGGAATTGTTATAAAAAGAGTTTTTGCCATATGTTTTGAGGAAGGGAGGGGAGTTTGAAGATCTACCTTCCAAAGTCTTTTACTTCTTTTAGGAAAACATTTGGGTTATGTCTGTATGAGGACAAAACATGCACATTCTTTGCAGCATCTTGAAACGGGGTTGGGGTAGAGGGGTGGTGTCGGGGATAGAACTTTCAGGAACTGGCCAGATCACCTAAGACTGGAAATAGAAGAAGCAGCTTTTCTTCCCGTAGTCTTGCAAGTGCACTGACCTTGAACTTCAAAAATTACTGGTCTTATGTGGGCATCCCACAAGCCTAGTGTGATTCAGGGGAAAGCCCAGGTTTGTTTGCCTTTAATGTAGAAATTGCTCTGTGTTTTTTAGGGGCTTTCCACACTACTAGTTTCACTAAAAGGTAAAGGGTTCCTTAAGAAATTAGATTTTGTATTTAAAAAGTCAGGAAAAATGGTTACCCTTCTTTATTCTCCATAAATCTTGTAGTGAACTCACTTTGACTTCCTTACACAGATCATGGCGTATTTTAAAAAGGATTTCCCAAATTGGAACACCTGCTGGTTTTCTTCCTTTTCTTCTCTATTTCTTATTTGATTATAACCTTTCATTTTTTCCCTTGCCATTTTGTCCTTCCACATCTCTCTGCTTCCTAGTTTTACATTTCTTCTCTCTTTTGGTTTTCTTCCTCCTTATTCCTTGCATCTGATGTTGGTGGACAAGCTTTTCAGAATTTATAAAGAACACAGATAACTTGGCTTTAATTCTAACATATGCTCTGATTTTATCTTACTTTATTTTGGGCAAGAATATTGAATGATTGTGGGAATAAACTTAGCTCTAAATCAGCAAAATTGTCATGTGATGATTCAGAATTTAGCCTGTTTGAATACTTCACATCCTTCATGTTTGTGCGACGTTAACTCTTAAGTCTTCAAACCTAGGAGCCTGTAGCTATCTAACACTGGGGACTTATGAATCAGATAAGCTTGTGTTCAAATCCAAGATCTCAAGTTAAACATATTTTTGGGCAAATTTTGAAACTCTCTAAATCTTATATTCTTCTTTGGTTAAATGAGGCAATAATAGCCATCTCTTGGGTGATTATAAGAATTAAATCAGTGCTTAGCTTAGTGCATGGCTCATTGAACTAATTCCATGAGAGGTAGTTATTTTTCAGATTTATATTATAGTAATACACTATTAAGGAAAAGAGTATGGGGAGAGTCTTGTTTGAATTTACACTGAGTCTGACTTTCAGAAAAAATGTCCCAAATGTATCTAGTGCTGATCATTTCCTGAAACAATTATCTAATTTCTAAGAGTTGCAGAATAGTGTTCATGGTGTTTGTTGTTTGTTTGTTTGTTGTTTTGTTTTTTAATTCAGTCATTTCTTCTGCATACTGGCTTCTGTTAAAACAAAAGAAAAACAAAAACAAGAGTAACCTGATCTCCACCAAAGATTTCAACTTTTTTTTTTTTTAAGTTTTATCTGGACAACCGTTCCTTGAGGCTATGGATGTTTGGTGTCCAGCTGCCTAATTGGGGTAATGGGGTTACAGAAAAGATGTATAGTCAGTGTTACTATATCAAAATATTATTATATTTTATAATTTTTTGATTGTCTCAAAATTATTGAGCAAAGATATTGTTGGAATTCTTTTTTTCCTTATCACATTGATTAATCATTAAGTAAATATAATAAACCTAATTGCTTTAGAATTATGTCCCTCATCTCTGTGATTATTAGTAGAATCAAAGATAGTGAGAACTGGCAGGGAGCTCAGGAATCATCCAGAGCCTTTATTGTAGGTCTGAGGACATTGGAGCCACAGAGCTTCAATGACTTGCCTAAGGTTATGTCTCTGCTTTGTGGCAGATCCAGGGCTGGAAGCCAGGCCTCATGACTCCAGATTTAATGTTTTATGCTGTGAGACTAAGAAACAGAAGAATAAATGAAATTTATTTCCACACCACATTCACTGCTTTAGCACTAGTTCATATTGCCATTGGATGTCGCTAACATATATTTCCACTGGTATGTATTGCTATTGAATGCTACTGTTTGCTCCTCAAATCTGGGGCATATGTCATCAGTGGTAATAAGATGGCTTCAGGAGGTACTCAGGGCTTTCATCTTTAATTCTGATGGTTCTATATATATTTTAATATTTATTAGGAAAAAAGTGTACCCAGAACATCATACCTTTGGTTTAATGATACTGTTATTTAGGATAAGGCTTAAGTTAAATAATAAAATAAAGAAAAGTGTTGAGTAAATAATTTTAACTTAAACTTTAAAAAGATTATTTGAATAGGACTATCCTAAGGCACTGGAAATTTAATACTAAAGAGAACAAAGACGTAGGATGGAATTCTAAAGCAATTAGGTTTATTATACCTACTTAATGCTGAATCATTGTGATAAGGAAAAATAGGAGAATTCCCACAATGTCTTTGCTCAATGATTTTGAGACACACAAAATAACAGCCTCATGACACTTAAACTCCAGGGGAGAGGAGAGGCAAAAAGATGGAGGAAGAAATATAGATGTAATCTATAGGTCATGACAAATGCTATAAATAAAATGAATAAAGGTAAGAAGAGAATAGTGAGTTCTGTAATTTTTAAATAGTTAATAAAGGCCTATGTGATAAGATGGTATCTGAACTAAGAGGAAGGCAGTGAGGAAGTGAGCATGCTTCTATCTGAGGGAACAGCGTTCCTGGCAGAGGAAACAGCAAAGGCAAGGGCACGGAGGCTGGGAGAAGCTCTGCATGTTGAAGGAACAGCAGAGGCCAGGGTGGCTGAAGCAGAGTGAGGGATAGGAGTGGGGGCAGCAGGAGGAGGGATCAGAGAAGTGACAGAAATGCATATCCTATAGAGACTTACAGACCTGTATAAGGCTTCTCTGAATGAAGGGTACTTGGATAAGGCATAAACTGGGAAAGCATATATACAGAACTTAAATGTGGACAACACTGATGTATTAATGCACTGAATTGATTTCTGATAACAAAAGATGACTGGGGAAAAAGGTATCTTTGGAGGACTAGGGTAGAGAAGTTCATGATACAGATATATGGAGAAAATTTCAGTTGAGAATCATGATCAGCTTTACTTCAGCAGTGTGATCCCCAGCCTCTCCGCGTATGTACACACACACACACACACACACACACACTCACAACACCAGCCCAAAATGATGATTTGAAAAGTATGTTGGTCAAACACATTTTTCCCTAGTATCACACACTCATAGAATGCTGTGGTTGATAGTGATCACATGACCATGCCAGGGGTAGGACCCAGGGTTTGAGTTATGTCTTTAGTTTTTCTTATCATTCTTCTCATCTTCATTCTGATTCCTTTTATGTAGCCCAGTTCATTTCAAAAGCTAGGTCATTAGAGTATAGTTAATTTTGTAGCTGAAATAATTTGAGTCAGATTCTTCTCATTTTTTTTTATATTTTAGTTGTTATTGAGAGAAAAGCACCACTCTTTGAAAACTCAACTGATGCATGTTCAGAGTGATCCAAGATATTGTGGGAACTCTGGTTTTCCTCATAAGTATGATTACATGTGAAGTAGAGCCCATGGTCTCTGTGCACGGTGCTCCCTCTGGCTTGACAGACAGGGCTAGAACATAAGGAAAGGCCAGGAGTTTCTGAAGTGGTGCAATTCTGGAGAGGAAGCAAGTGCTTGATTTTTCTGCTTATTATCCTCTTGACAGATTACTAATACTGCTTTGCCATCTTGTGGTCTGGACTAGTTGTCTTTCTTGAATAACCATGATATGAGACTGGGGAGGATTTTATTATTCTATGAGCAGACATTCACAACTCCTTAAATGCATTTTTCTATCTTTATGATTCACCCCCTTCTTATTTTCTCTCTGTTTGGGGATGTATTTAATTGACTGCCACCTTTGGAGAGCTTCTGTCCTCTTCCTCCTTCCTTCCCCAGCCACACGTCCCTGTCCGCTGGCCCCCGGAGAGCACTCTGCATCCTTCCCCCATAAGACCTGGGAATTGGGTCCTTTCCAAGTCATCACTGTTGTCATGTATATCTTCTTTCTTATGAAGTGATAGTAATACATATTTATTCTAGTCTATTTTCTTACATACCACCTAATATGCTTATGGGTTAGCAAATTCAAAGAAACTAAATCGGGTATTATTGTCAAAAAACATATTTGAAAAGATAGATCTGTACAGACCTCCATAATGAAAACCTAGAAATGGAAAACAATTATCCATAGTTTTGGATAATTCCAATTATTTACATGGATTCTTTGACAATATTAATTTTGGTTTGACATCCTTGTTTTCCCTCTATTCAGCATTTTAGACTCCATACCAGATTCTCATTGATTCCAAAAGTTTTAAATTATGGAACAATGCATGGGAAAGCAGAAATTATCATCAGACTCTGAATTCTCAAAATTAGAATATGCCAAGAGTAGGAGATGCCAAGTCTGAGTGGCTTCATTTTAGCCCTGACTTTAGCAAATGTTTCACCTTGACATGATAGTTCATTGCAAATATTTTACAATTGGTAGTTAAGAATTTTGTATTTTGTTTGAGGAAGACCATCATTCTTAGGCTAAAATCTTTTTTGCTCCAACCCCTCCCTAAATCCATTCATCTCCTGAGCTCCTAAGGTGTTCTGAGAGTTTCTAAAATACTAAACCGCCTCCTCCCCTTAGTGGCAACCACCAATACTTGCTTATTTAAAATTGGAACTTAGTCTAGTCCATGTGAATCAGTGCATTGACTTATGAGCCAGCAGGTCATGGTTGGATCCCTGATCAGGGCACATGCCCGGGTTGCAGGCTCCATCCCTAGTAGGGACATGCAGGAGGCAGCCTATCAATGAATCTCTCTTATTATTGATGTTTCTATCTCTTCCTTTCCCTTCCTCTCTGAAAATCAATGAAAATATATTTAAAAAATAAAATTGGAACTTAAATCTAGGTGCAAAAGCTCAAGGTGCCCGTTAATTGTCAGTGTTATGTCTGTTTGGGACCCTCAGAAATTCTTCATGAATTTTGCTTTACTGTATCTAGTTATACAATGGTTTAGGATATGCTTTCCTGTTCCAGTTCTAGTCTTTCAGATGTGCTGACATAATTGCCATAAATTATAATTGCCAAATTATAAACATTATTGGAAGTTTTTAAAAAGAGATGCTTAAAACCATTCACAACTCTAACAAATTCATTATTTTGGTATTTCATGTTTCTGTAGACATTTTAAATAATGCATGAGTTAATACAGTCTACCTACCCAATTGGGTCCCTAGTGAGTCTCTATTATCTGAAATCTTAGTCAGCATTCCCCTTCTGCAGATAAGGACATAGAGCTATAAGAAATTATATTTTTTAATTACAGGAATTAATTTGATTAAAGCAGAGTCTTGAATCTGTACGATACATCTATCGTACAGATGCATAGATCACACAACTTAATTTAAATAACATCCCAGAATCTCTGAGTGGTGTGGATGGTTAAATGAATATGCATGTGTGAAGGAGCCCAGGAGTTGTCTGTGCCAGCTTTTCTCTTGGTATTTAAGGGGTTGGCCACCGATCTCTCCCAATCGCTTCCATCTGAGCAGTGGCTGTGCCCTCTATTAGAGACTGGCACAACTTTCTTCAGCAGAAAACCACAGCTGTAATCGGTTGAAGTGCTCATTTTTTGATGCCTGAGGGCAAACCTTCAAAATTGAATATTATACTCCTAGGAAATATGCACTTCAAACTTGTCTTTTGTAAATTACTAAAGAAAAATGCATATATTACAGTTAAATGTACATCATTTGGTGATGGACCAACTCCAATGATCGGAAGGCAGAGCTAACACAGATAGGTTTCCATAAAATTCTCTTGATTAGTGTAAATGTTGTTATGTCTGTGCTCCGCTCAGCTTCCCTCAAGCTCCCTTACTGGTTCTGTGTGCTGATCCTGGCTTCTGTGTGCATTTTCTCCTAATGGCTGGCACCTGGAACCTTCTTCAGAGGGCAAGCCGTGAACTAGTAGAGCTCCTGCCCCACACCAACACACACACACACACACACACACACACGCACACAATACACACACAGCTGGAGGTGAATGGGGGCTAAGTACCCTCCACCCTCTTCTCTCAACCCCTCCTTGGCAGCTGGCTGACTAGTGTAGGAGCAGAAATGCTCACTCCCGTGCCTGTAGGCTGGACCAACTCTTTGGGATGATTGACGGGTTCTCTACAAGATCTGTGGTGTAATTTGCACTGCAGAGCTCCCTGCGTGATCAGGCTGAGAGTGAGGCTTCACTTGAAAATGCAGTTTTGCTTGGCTTCTTCTATCTCCTCTTCCTACTTCCCTCTTTCCTGTGAGCCCTTCTTTAATAAATCACTTACCATGAACACTGCTCTCTGGGCCTACTGCTGGGCAACTGACCTGTGACAGTTTTTTCTGTAGGAGCTCTAAGGAATTAAATATATTACTTGACACTTTTTAATCAGTATGTTTAAAACTATTTTTATATCTTGTTTTATAATTTGGGCTACATATGAACAAGTGGACGATCCTAAAATTTAATTTAAAAATTAAGCTAGATATAGATTATAGTTGCCACCTATTGAGGGGAGTGGCACTGTGTGCCACATCCTTGAAACATTTTCTCTGATTTTCATCAAAACCCTGCATTGTAACACTGAGCTCATTGACGTCCAGAGACATTTACTAATGTGTCCAAATCACAGAGCTAGTAATTGGCAGAACCACAATTTATATCCAGATAGTTCTGGTTTTAATGCTTTAGCTTTATCAACTGCTGCCCTGCTGACTCTTTCCTTCTTGGTGTATTAAAATATATATTTCTAGATGTTATCAAAGTGCATGCCAACATCAAAGTTCATAACCTACTAACATTGGAGGAGGCTGTCTCTTTATTAAGAAATACCAAAATACATCACTAGACATCAAACTTAACTCACTAGGATGGGAGTGATTGAAATAATTTCTAATGAACATTTGAGTTAAGTCATATCACTTTTTTGTGTAAAGAGAGATCTTTGTCCAGTTTGTGAATCTGGATAGTTCATAGGAAACCAAAATCGTGGAGAAAGTGCAAACAAGAAAGGGAGTAGGGAATGTGCATTGGGAGGATGGGGATTTCTCCCTCTGGGGTGGTCGTGCTCAGTCCCATGACTGTATTGTACTGGGATGCTGTGTAGAAAATGACTCTCCTGCCTCTAAATGGACCACAGCATCCTGAAAACCTGAACTCACCTCACAGGAGTCATCAGTGTCCGACATGGAGAGACCCTTAAAGAAAAAAGGAGGGATAATGGGTTGGGTTCTGTTTGAATTATTGATTACAAAACAAGCCCTCCACATGTGAAAATTTCAGCAAGAATACACAAAAACCACACCAGTGACCATTCAAGTTCCTGTAAGGTGATGTCATCACTTCCTAGTACTACAGACAATACTGTTTTTTTCTTTCTGGAGTGTTGTTCACCCATCCTGTTGCCTGGTTGTTTCTTGCCTATCTTTTAAAGATAAACCTCAGGCATCACCTTTTCCAGAAAGCCTCCTCTGATAGCCTCGGATTGGACAAAGTCCCTTTTTTGTAGACTTTTAATGCCATGAGTAATCATCCAGAAAAAATGCTTAGCTTATCATATTGAAAGAATATGTTTTACCTGTTAATCTTCCCATTAATCTGAAACTGCTCCAAGTCAACAGTTCTGTTCTGTTATCTCTATGTCTCTAGTACTTGGTAATGTGCACGGCAGAGTTAACTCTCAGTAAATGTCTTTTTTTTTTTTTAAACTGAACTGAACTACAAGGACAGAAGAAGGCACCATGTCTTTTTGGTATTCATGGTTTATTCTTATACATTGTTTCAAAGCCATTCGGGAGGCTGGGGTAGAAGAATTACTGAAGAATTAGAAGGCACTGGGCACATTTAGTCGGGCTTTGGAGCAAGAGGATCTTGAAGAGAGGGGAATGTCCAGGAGGCTTAGAGAAGTTTGGTAGACAGATGCCCTTTGAGGGCCACTTGGAAATGTAGTTTAAGAGGTGAGAATATGGGAAGAGAACACCCTCTGAATTGATAAAGGATAAAATGGAGCTTGCATTTGGGCCAAAACAAAGTAGTCGGAGGAGTGTAGACTGAGGTTGGACTCTACATTCTGAAAGGTTCTTTTTCTGTGAGTTTCATTATCTACAAAATGGGCATAACAGCACCAATTTCAGAGAGGACTTCTGGGAATAACCAAAAGATTAATAAGATAGTACCCAGCAGATATTGTGCTTCATAAAGTTTACCTCCATACCTTCTCAGTGATCCTTTGTCTTTGGTTGTAAGGTCATTAATTAGCTGGGAAGGATAGAGATGTGGGAAGAGAAAGTGTAACAGTGGTCATGCATCCATTTCTTTGTTCTTCTGATAAACATATTACTGAGCATATACAATGTGCCAGATACATAAAATAAGTATGTGTACATCACTTACACAGATAATACATTAATAAATGACATCTAAATGGATGGTAAGGCAGTAAATAATCTAAATAGCCGCACACAAGAGGGGACCGATTCATTCTGTCTAAAAAAATCAGGGAGTACTTCACAGAGGAGTCAACCTTCAAATGAGGCTTGGAAAGATGAGGAGAAATTCACCACATAGATGAGATGAAGACGGAGACACCTATCAAGGCAGAGAGGTTCATGTTGGGCTTGTTTGGATATTGCTGGGGTGGAGATGTAAGAGGACAGTGGTGGGAGATGATGATGGTGAGATGGACAAGGGCCAGGATGCAAAGGGCCTTCCTGCCATGCTATGGAGTTTGGAATTGGTCCTGAGTCCTGAGGACACAGCGGAGCCACTGCATTTGGAAATTGATAAGGAAGTCAGTGAGAGGCAGGTTTAGAACATCTAAATGTGAAGTGTGATTATGTTTATGGTGATTTCTTGGCTCCTGCCAAGGTTTTTCACTTTCTTGATTTTTCTATTAATGTTGGAAGTGATTAATAAAGCTGTTCATTTGATTTATAATAACATTACTAATTTTTTTAAAAAAATTCTGTTCTCATGGTCTTCATTTTGTTTTAATGGACTATAAATCCTTGAGTGTTCATGCTTATTAAATAACTAGTGTGGAATTCATTCATTCTTTCAACAAATATTTACTGAGAACCTGCTCTGGGCCAGCCTGTAATAGACCCTGAGGGCAGAGTGAGTCCTTACTTTGTGGATCTTCCATTGCAATGAGGGAGACAGACACTAGATTAATAAATGTATAAGGTGGGGGAGAATATAGTTGTGGGTGGAGGAAGTGAGGGGAGTCCTAACTTAGGGAAGTGGTCTCCCTACCTGACTTCTGTGAGGAGGATGGGTAGAAGTCCTTATTCAGCAAACTTGAAATGTTCTTTCCTTGTTGTCTGTAATCTTCATTGGAATCCAATAGGTAGCTGTGTCTGTTTTCTCTCTCTCAGAATGACAGCATGGAAACTGCATCTGCCACCAGTCATTGGGCACATCTGCAGTCAGTCGTGGGGAATGAAATATTCTGCCCTGTGTCTAGTCCTTTTCCTGGGGTTTCCCCAGAAGGATTACGATATCTATTTTCCAATCTAGAAACAAGAGAATTTGATTTGAGAATAATAGCATCTACTTTCCCCCCTTCATTCCGAAAAAGAACACTTAGCTCTGTGATTATTTTCTACTGTGATTATTTCTCTGTGATGTAGTTCCTACTCTGTGCCTGGTGCTGTGCTAAGTACTTTGCATATGTGATCTCCCCTGGTTCCTTAACACAGCTCTGTGATATTTGTATCTTTATCTTTACATTTGAAACGGGGACCCTGAGTGAGTCCCAGGGAAAGAATTCACTCGCCTGAGTCCCTGATTCTCTAACAGGTAAAGTCAGATTTCACTCAGGACGGTCATGCCCCCTCTCTCTGGCCTGGCCTCGTTCCTGCCGTTGTTTATTTTCTGTGACCTTTTCCATATCAATATTTCCCTTCTCTCCTTCATTCATTTGGCAAATGTCACCTGTTAGGACTGACCACAGACAAACACAGCCTGGGGGCCAGCCCTTGGAAGAGCATATTCAGATGTGAGTGGATGGGACAAGACACAGGTCCAGTTTTGCAACTTGTGAAGTTAGAAAAGAGGCTGGTGGCCTCCTCTCCATAGTAGTTTTTGGTAAGATGAATGCTTTCTTATCCAGCCCTCAAGGGACGTGGATTAACCGCTCCTCTGAATCTCCATGGTGGGCTATCAGCTCTGTGCCTGGTGCTTTGCATAATTTGTCTCACTCTGTCCTATCAATAGCACCATCTGGTAGATGCCATTGACTCCTACACCTGAAGAAACTGGAAGCTCAGAGAAGTTGTGTGACTTATCCAAGGCCACAATGCTTGTTCCCGGGGGTCTAATTTAAACACAACAGCTTGGGCTCCAGCATTCAAAATCTTTGTGTCAGAGCTCTCTTTCTCGGAGTGAATTCCTCAGAACACTAGTGGGAAGTGGATGGGAGAGGGGTGTTTATGTGGTCGAATATAGAAAATGCAGCACCCACAGCCCCATCTCAGAGAACACAGTGGACATCAGCCTGTTAAAGGCTTGAGATAGTAAAGAAGCCTTTGAACTCTGTTTAACCCAGGATTTCCTAACGTAGGACCTTCTATTTGACCATAGAAAACTTTACAAAAGTGTTAGTCACTAACCTCATGAGAAACTGGTGTGTGGAATTCTGAAATACATACCTACTGCCTCCCTGGTAGTCTTTATTGTAGAGAGAGAAAGAAGAGGGAGAGGATAGGAAGGAGGAAAAAAGTCAAAAGAAAGGAAAGAAGGAGACAAAGAAAGAAAGAAAAGAAAGATTTTTTACAGAGAGGAAGATTTCCTAATAAAATCACCAAATATATTTCCTGCCTTTCAAAAAAAATTTTGAGCCCTCTCTCTCTTGTGCTTTTCAAATGGGCACATAACTTATTCCCACATGAATAAGATGGAAAGATTAAATTCTTTGGGAGGACGATAGTCTTTTTTTAAAAAATATATTTTATTGATTTTTTTACAGAGAGGAAGGGAGAGAGATAGAGAGTTAGAAACAGCGATGAGAGAGAGACATCGATCAGCTGCCTCCTGCACACCTCCCACTGGGGATGTGCCCGCAACCGTGCCCGCAACCCAGGTACATGCCCTTGACCGGAATCGAACCTGGGACCTTTCAGTCCACAGGCCGACGCTCTATCCACTGAGCCAAACCAGTTTCGGCAAAGGAGGACGATAGTCTTTAAAAATGGGCCTATGAGGCTGAGTGTCTGCCTGTAGAGGTGACTGAGACCTAGACTAAGATGGAGAAGTGGCCCGGGGTCTGGCTCTTGGAGTATCCTATCACCTTTCAGCAGGGAGTGCCTCAGTTTCCCTCAGCTTCTGTAGCAGGGGAGTGACAGTATGGGGGCCACAAGTCAGGCCCTCCTCCTGCCCATTGTGTTTTCCCTGGCAGCACATTTAATTTTTCAGAGTCAGTCTTTATGTCCATATATTATTTCCTCTTT
>NW_006287671.1:789518-794252 GCF_000327345.1 Myotis davidii
CTGGGTCATAGACAAAGGACTTCATTACTCATCCCATGGGAAGCAGCAGGAGCAGCATACATGGGTTAGCTCTCTGCCCAACATTTCATGGGGGTGATGCAGATGGGCCCAGAAGGATCTCTGCAAATCCTCTGTGTTATAGAAAAGGACCCCTAACTCCTTTAATGGGCAGTGAACATGCTTTGGACATATTATCTGTAGCTCCTAAGGCTGTTTGCTATACAAACTTCTTCAAAATAATAATCCAGAATGAAAGGCAGTAATATCTCTCCTTATAAGATAGATGGAAATGCAAGGGGCCCAAGAAGAATCATCTTGGTATCGGGACACCTTTATTATTAGGTTTTAGAGCCAATAACTTTTTTTTTTAGAAGTCATGGAGGAAGCATTTCCCAATCCCTAAATTGTACTACAAGTTATTTCTGTCTGAAAGACTCCAGGAGGGGTAAAGAACTTCTGGTCTGGGCATGCAGCTTAGCTCTTTACTGGAAGGGAGAAGTTATATTCAGAAGGCAACTAGGGTTGTGCTTCATAAATACTGAGGTCACCTGTGGCGACTTATGGTGTCAGTTGTCCCATTCAAGTACTGAACCCATTCTTATCCTGAAGTTTGAGAGATGAGATAATTCCCAGAGCTCTGAAGGGACTAAAGGATGTTCCAAAGACTGGCGAATAATAGGAAGAATAGCACAGGTAAATTGGGGCTAATGGTGTCTTTCTAATACAGCAGTTCTGTTGTAAGGTGATTGTCTTGCAAAGCAGTTGATTTCCTTTTACTCTCAGTAGAGGCTAACTCTTCCAGAAAATTGTAAAGATTTCTGATGTGAGTTCTACTTTTTCGCCCCTCTCAAAGAATGTAAGCCTTTGGAGAAGAGAAAGCTGGAGAAGTTTTACAAAGCCTGTGAGCATGGTACATTAGTAAATATTTAACAATCCGCTTGCAGGGGTGGAGCAGAGTTGGGGTTCTGAATTGTACTCTTTGCTGTTTTCCATGGTGTAAATATTCCTACTATGGTTGATTTCAAACTACCAATGCGAAATCACCTAGCTTGCAAAATTCCTGAAAAATCTAACAAACCGGTTTCAGCCGGCTCCAGCAACCCATTGCAAAACTGTCCTCATTAGCAATTTTTTGGACAGTGAGGGTAGTTTGATCACGCAAAAGGTTTGCTTGTAGAACTTTATTTTCCAAAGTCTTTTACAATAACTCCCTTGCTAGTATGTTTGGCCCTGGAGATTTGTAGATAGACTTACCTTAAGGCAGAATGAGAGCCTAAATGATTTTTGAACTTCGTTTGAATGGTATGATTTCATTTTTTTAAAAAGTCTTCCTTTACATAGTAGGCCTCACCAGCCAGGCTGTTTGCTTTCTTTAAATAAACCACCTGCCAGCTCAGCACATTTCTCCCCTATGCAAAGGCCTGTAGGTGCAGTCTGATTGTCAGTGATATTTTTAGAAGAGCGGGAGGCTACTCAGGCGCCAACCGGTGATGATTCCTTATAATTGGGTGATCTGTAGAACCATAATGAATCACAAATTTGGGAACAGGTACCTGCATTCTTGGTTGGATCGGGAGCGTAAATCCTCTTTGCACTAATGAGGCTTTATCCCTCTTCATGAGACTTACTGTGGAATTCCCCTTGGGCTCAGTTTGGCTGCAGAGTTCTGTAAAGACCCTCTCTGAGTGCTTTACCGCTATGCCGACAGAAACGTTTTTCCAGAGCAGTTCAGTGTGGGCCCACACAACGCAGTTCCAATGAAGCTCTGGTGAGCAAGTCACCCTCCAGCATGGACTGCCCGGCTCATGCTGCACGCTGTTTCCATCCTCTGGCTTATCTGTGCCCCTCATGTGAAACCTGACATAGTGAACTGATTTACTCTTTGTAGAGGGCTAAGTGGAAGGGTCAGCTTGCTGCTCTCAGCTCAGGGCGGTGAGAGGAGCCTTTCCTGGCCTCTGCCCCTTCTTCCCTAGCATTATCCCTTGGGTGATATTGATTGGGAGGCTTCAATTATTTATTGATCAGATTTATAAAATGCTCATCTTGCCAAGGCCTCTGAGCACACGGATAAGAGTAAAGCTGTTAACAAGTAATAATAATAAAAAAGTCCACACAACATAGATGCTTATTCTGAAAGGTCTACATGAACTCCTGGTAACATTGTTTCAGAGGTTCCATTACAACTTGATTTTTTTCTGTTAATAAAGTGAACCCATTTCCAAGGGGGCTTGTTCTCCCCCATAAAGAAAATACTTTAACAAGCAGGAAGATGGAACACATAGGTTGCTGTTTCGGCTAAGGCCAAATTAAAAAGACAGCTCATCTGCCCTGTTCAAGAGGTCAATTTCCAGCCACCCCCTCACCTTCCCTTTTTCTGTAAAGGCAGAAATAGACCTGAATTTTCAAAAAGAGGGCTTTGCATTAGTTCCAAATTTTTATCTAGTCACAGGGAGACAAAATATTTTCAAGAGTTTTCTTACTCTGTAAGAAGGGGGGCGGGTTCCCTGAGGAAAATGTGCTGTGCCAGGCCATGACTCTACTTGCTCCTCAGGTGTTCAGGAACAGGAAGGCGAGGCATTTAGCTAAGTAGAAACAGAGTGTGCAAGTTAGAAGAACTTTTCTCAAGTGTATTGGGCCTGAAATCCTTCTGCCATGTTGGATGTCCTCTATGGAGAAAATGGAGATATTTCTATCCACTGCTGACAAAAGCAAATGCTAGGTGTTCAAAGAAGAAATCAAGACACTCCTAACCATGGCCTACAATAACCCCCCAACACCTTTAATGGGTCAGAGGGTGCCTGTGGTAGCTAGATTTTGGGAATAGAAAATAAGTCACTATAGGTGGGACTCTGTTATTTCACCCCCCCTTAAAAATCTAGTTATGATGAACACACTTGCACTACATACCAAAATTCCACCAGTATAGGAGAAGAAAAACACAAAACTTGAGCTATTCCCTTAAAACTGAGGTTGTTAAACTAAGGCCCACAGGCCAAATCCGGCCCATTGCTTGTTTTGCAAATAAAGTTTTATTGGAACCCATTCCCACCCATTTGTTTGTGAAATTTCTATGGGTGTTTTAATGCTACAATGGCAGACTTCATAGTTATGACCAAGACTATTTGGCTCTAAAAGCCTAAAGTATTTACCATCTGGCCCTTTACAGAAGAAGTTTGCTAACCCCTGCCTTTTAAGAACAAACAGGCAAGACATTTAATAAAATAATCTGCCATTTAGCCTCCCCCATATCTTGTGAAAGGTTGCTGATTTGGCTTCTATTGGCCAAGTGAAGAAGCACGAGGGAGAAGGGAGCAGGAAGAAGTTCTAGGTCAAGAGAATACCAAGGCCTAGTTCCCTCACAACCTGGCCTTAAGGGTCTGTGATTCCCACTGTGGATGCTTCCTTTTTATGTGTAACAATGGACACTGCATAGCAGGAGAGAGATATGTTCAAAGCTGCCATCAGAGTTGGTGATGGGGGTGGTGCTAGACATCATCGATCAATAGTCCTTATTGACATATTGGCTCCTAGTTAAGAGCTAGTGTATTAGATGGTTGCATATAGAAATATGAACTATCATACTTGGCCTTTTCTTCCATCTTGTTTTGTAAAGAAAAAAGGAGAAGTTTTCCAGTTTGAATGAGTCAGTGGTAATTTCAGGGATATGGAAAACTTTGTGCGATATTTATCTTGGTAGGTAAACAAAAAAGGTATGGTTCTGATATGGATTGTCTCAGGAATTGTGTTAAGTGCTTTTTGATAGTGTTTGTTGTAGCTTCACACAGATATTATTTTGCATGAAAGACTATCAAAGTCATACTGTAAAATGGTAAATGTGTGGCATATCCTTTTGTCTTTTCTTCCTCTCTTTATAATTGACCAAAAAAGGCCAGCCCCATTTCTATCGTCCAGTATCCAAACCTTATGTGTGCAAAGTAACCAGGCAGAATGATGATCTGATCTTTGAGAAGTAGGCAGTTTTAAAAAGGATAATCTCTGCCCTTGTGAGTGTCAGGTAATACTTTTAGGATGAGGAAGAATCTTAAGAAACTATCTGGTATATCTCCCAAAATTAATTTCAAATTAATTATAGTGGGTGATCTTTATGTGTGTGTTTTGTTGACATTTCTGAAGAGTTCCTTACATTCTCTAGTATATCTTACCTTTTTGAACATAAGGATAATTTTTCCATACTCATATAGCTTTCATATATACAAATCATTTGATTAAAGAACCCACTAAAAGACTTAACCTTCTTGCTTCCCATTGCAAGTATGAATTTCCAGATTGATAAAAAATATGTATTTTTAGCCATTTCAATATGATGAATACTTTTACCCTTATTCCCTGAATTTAGCCATAGTTGAAAAATATTTATTTTCAGTGAAATGAATGCCCCCTGGTGGAAACAATAATGAGTATTTGCACAGATTTGGGGGGCCCACATACAACTGGTATAAATATATCAAGGATAACCAAGGGATAAAATTGACATAGCTTAGAGAGTTCTTTCATTTTTTAAGTGTATGTTCCATTTAAGTGCAGTAAATAGAAGATAATATCAAGTTGCAAGGGTCTTTTTTATATTGACTGAAATAAAAAGATTCAAGAAACTAACTAACCCTTTATGGTAATTCTTTTAGTGTCTTTCACTAAAAATTAGAAATCGCTTAGCTGGTAAATTTGTTTATAATATGGCCATCTTTATAATGATTTTTTTTAAAAAAATATTTT
>NW_006287671.1:795677-796757 GCF_000327345.1 Myotis davidii
GCGCAGAGTCTGCAACTCCCTCCCGATTGAAAATGCCAACTGTGCCCTCAACCACCAGCCCGCTCTGCATGCACTCCGCACCTCAGAATTTGACTTCAGCACTGTGCCTCTTCTGAGTGTCCGTATGCGTTTCTCTTTCCTCCTAGTTGTAGGACTTCCACTCAGCCAGCATTCCTGTGGTTCTGGGTGATGTCCGTTCCGTCTTTTAGTTTCACTTTTGAAGTGGTTGTTCAAGGCAGCAAACTCCGGCGTTAACCTATGCCGCCATCTTGGTTCTCCTATAATGATTTTTTAAATGTAGGACTTTTAGATTACACTTCAGAGGGTATTTTAAAACTAAATGTTATAACTCAGCCACTGTAGCTCAGTGGTTGAGTGTTGTCCCATAAACCAGGAAGTCCCTGGTTTATCGGTTCAATTCCCGATCAAGGGACATGCCTGGGTTGCAGGCTCTATCCCCAGTAAGGTGCATGCAGGAGGTAGCCCATCAATGATTCCCGCTTCATCAATGTTTCTGTCTCTATCTCCCTCTCCCTTCCTTTCTCTGAAATCAATAAAAACATATTTTTAAAAAACTACCATATTTGCCGGCGTATAAGACGATTTTTTGGCCCTGAAAAATATGCCTCCAAGTGGGCGGTCGTCTTATACGCCAGGTACACTTCAGATAGACTGCCCATAGTGTTTGCCCCGTGCCATAGTGGCCTCCCGATGCCCGCCCACTTCATTCCACATACCGTTCAGGCATCAGCAGCGCTGCTGGGTGTATGCTCGGCTGTTATGCGATTTTGCTGTTATGCGATTTTACCACACTCGCAAAATCGCACACAGCCGACCATACACCCAGTATGATAGCGCAAAATCGCGAATCGCGATCCCATGCTGGGTGTATGGTTGGCTGTGTGCGATTTTGCGAGTGTGGTAAATTCGGGTTACCGTATATTTCTTTACATATGCATTGAAGATTCGCGATTTTGCGCTATCATGGTGCCTGTTAGAATGTTGAAGAGCTCGCACTTGCGCACTAGTGAGGTCCCAGGGAGATGCTGATGCAAGGGTGGACCAGACTGCTATAGTGAC
>NW_006287671.1:797862-801757 GCF_000327345.1 Myotis davidii
ATAATGAAAGATGATGTTCTATACACTTAATGGGTTAGATCACCCTCCCTTTACAGAAATGGCTTATGTCCATTAAGCTGTGGATATGGATGATAAATGCCATTTTACTTGTCATATCACCAAGTGCCACATTTTCTCAAGCAATGCCATCTCTTTGCCTCAGCATTTGTAATGGACTGCACTCTGGGGTATAGCAGCACAGCCTGATGTTGTCTATTAACTTGCAAGTACTTAGAAATATGTTGTTAATGGCTTGGTGAGAATTGACTCCTATAGAAATTATTTTTCTTAAACCAGTGCCTTTGATCAAGCTATGATGCTTGATCAAAGCATCAATCTTATGTTATCCATTGGCTTGTGTGTTGAAGTGGGTGGGATATGGGTTTGACTTCCCCAAGTGTGAGAAGGTAGATTATATCTGAGAGTCCAAGAGAAAGTCTCACTGAGGCTTGCTGAAGATTCTAGAAATGTTCTCAGATAAGATGTACTTGCATCTGTCTTCCTGTGAATATCCTCTCATTATCCCCACATTCCTAATTTGACAGGTCACTAAAGTGTAATGTAATACAAACTCTTGACAACATTTCCTCTCACAGGTGTTTATTGAGGATTGTTGAGCAGCCTAGAAAGGAACATTTTATACATAAGGGATTGACTTCTGATTCTCAATAGTCTCTATCTTCCTGTATTTTTGTTGAATGGGTTATGGGCCCTAAACAGTGTTTCCCAGCTTCATTACTCACATTATTTACACCACTTGGCTCACAATAATTCTCAGCTATTTCTCTGAGTCAGATTCACCCCCAAAGTTTGAATGTTTATTGTCATCCCTTCCTACTTACATTTATTCATTTACAAACATGTATCTATACTAAGCATTGGGTCAGATGGTCTCATCTTCTAGGAGTATATACTTACTGGGAAAGTATAGTCAGTGGTTACTTTAAATACAGTTTGAAAGGTGCTTTGAGAGAAGGTAAGTGCAGGTTGCAGGGGAGCCCCAGGGGGATACCTAAACCTATAATTTGGTCCTAAAGATGAACATTGGAAGGGGCTTAGGAGCTTACAGAATGTGAGAGTTGGGAGAAGGGCAGGAAGAAGGAGGACAGGAAGATTCCAAGTAGAAATTTCCTGTTCTAAGACATGAGCATATGAGAAAACTCATGGCATTTGTAGGAGCTTGGTTTGGCTGAACAGAGAATAGGTGTAGAGCAGTGGTTCTCAACCTTCCTAATGCTGCGACCGTTTAATACAGTTCCTCATGTTGTGGTGACCCCCAATTTCATTGTTACAAATTGAACATAATTAAAGCATAGTGATTAATCAAAAAAACAATATGTAATTATATATGTGTTTTCCGATGGTCTTAGGTGACCCCTGTGAAAGGGCCGTTCGACCCCCAAAGGGGCCGCGACCCACAGGTTGAGAAGCGCTGGTGTAGAGAATTGGAAGGAGAGACTGGAGGGGAGTTTTGAGGCTCATGAGTACCCTTGGATAGAATTTATCCTGCACGGCTTTGTGTGCGGAAGAAGGAAGAGATGGGAGGAACATCCTAATTATGTGTATGTTGTAGAAAGAACACTTGGGAACAGTGAGGAGAGTAGTTGGAGGGCTGGGGAGCACAACTAGAGGTGGGACTGCCAGCAGGGATGGCTGAGTTCAAGCACAGTAGACCCCTCTTACCCAAGGGGACATGTTCCAAGACCCCCAGCAGATTCTTAGAGTGGTGGATAGTACTGAACACTTTACATACTGTTTTTTCCTATATGTACCTACCTATGAGAAAGTTAAATTTATAAATTTGGCACAGTAAGAGATTAACAACAATAACTAATAATAAAATAGAAAAATTATAACAATATACTTTAATAAAAATGTGAATGTGTCTCTCTCTCTCTGATAACCACTCTGATAATCTAGATGGATACAGGCAGGGAGCATATACAGCGTGGTGGATATGTTGAACAAAGGGATGGTTAACATTGGATATGTTGAACAAAGGGGTGGTTAACATCCCTCGCTGGATGAAGCAGATTGAGTGAAATGTCATCACACTACTCAGAACAGCGTACAACTTAAAAGTTATTAACTGTTTATTTCTGGAATTTTCCAATTAATATTTTCAGACCACAGTTAACTATGGGTAACTGAAACCATAGAAAGCAAAACCATGTCTAAGGGGGGACTCTGGCCATTCAAACTAATATTAGTGGGCTTCAAGGTAAAATTTAACACGAGTTCCAAAAGTGCTGTGGGCAATGGCAGCATGGCCTGATGGAAAGGCATGGATACAGTCTGGCTGATCTGAATTCAAATCCTCGTGTGGTGGTGACTAGCTGTATGCACTCAGGTAGTTTCCTCACCTGGCTTTTCCTCTTCTGGAGAGTGGGGGTGGTGCTTCTTTATCCTTGTGTGTGTAATGGGAGTGAAATGAGACTATATGTGTTAAGTGTAGAGTTTGATAGTTACTCTGGAAGGCATTTGGATATGTGTTTGAAGAAAGAAAGGACCTTCATTCAGATATAGATTTTCTTCATGCTTGTTTACAACTGTTTATTTGCATGCTGCACATTCAGCAAGTATTTCTTCAGTGGTTCCCACGTGCAAGGTCCCAGGCCAAGGACGTTGTTCCCTTCAGTGACCTATCCTGAGGGTGGGAACAGCAAGTGTTTAAAATTAATGTTTGTCCACTAGTTGGTGATCACATATGATCACAAAAGTGTCCAATATCCAGTATAAATAAAAAAATACTCAAACACCATCCATTTAAGTTATTAACATTTTGATTCTAATTAATTGGGAAAGTAAGCCCTTTGGGAGGTTTATTCATACCTTATTGAGCATTTTTTCCTTCTTACAATTTCGTTACTTTGAGAACTGAACATTTACAAAATGTTTTTGGCAAACACATTTATATGGTAGAAACCATTTTCTCTGGGAGGTTGGAGAAAAAGGGAGGGGGAACCAAGAGTCATAAATCCTATTTAATTCGTATTTCTGTGTTTCATGAGAGAAAGCCCCTTCTTAATCCTCTTATTGTATTTCTTGGGAGACCTATAAACAGATGATGTTAGCAGTGATTTAAAAATGCAAACCACATCACAGAAGTCTTTTTCTTTTCTTTTCTTTTAATAAATTTTTTTAAAAAAATATGTTTTATTGATATTTTACAGAGAGGAAGGGAGAGGGATAGAGAGTTAGAAACATTGATCAGCTGCTTCCTGCACATCCCGCAACCAAGGTACATGCCCTTGGCCGGAATCGAACCTGGGACCTTTTAGTCGGCAAGCCAACGCTCTATCCACTGAGCCAAACCCGTTAGGGTGACATCACAGAAGTCTTAAAAAGGATCGTCTCCACTCCTTTGCCCCTATTTAAACAACAGGAATGGTAAATCTAAAAGCAAAATTATATTCTGCAGGTCAAAGCAAATCATTTCCAGGAGCAGGTTGGCTTTATCAGTCCAGCATGTCTTCATCATGCATGCATAAGGTTCTGTGCTGAATCATATGCATGCATTCACCGATTCATTAAAAGAGTGTGAAGGGCCTGCTATGTGAATACATGGGGGAAGGAGAGTGGGTATGATGCTAAATAAAGTACTGTGTAGCCCAGCCGTGGGCAAACTACGGCCCGTGGGCTGGATCCGGCCCGATTGAAATGAATAAAACTAAAAAAAAAAAAGACCTTACCCTTTTATGTAATGATGTTTACTTTGAATTTATATTAGTTCACACAAACACTCCATCCATGCTTTTGTTCCGGCCCTCAGGTCCAGTTTAAGAACCCATTGTGGCCCTCGAGTCAAAAAGTTTGCCCCCCCCTGCGGCCTAGCTGATTTCTTTGTGGAAGTTGACAGGCTGATTGTTGTTAAGTGCTGGGGACACATAGTGAA
>NW_006287671.1:802004-835622 GCF_000327345.1 Myotis davidii
CAGCAAATGCTGAGCTCTCCCCTGGCAGTGCGCACCAGATTTATTGCACATTTGGTGTGAAAGGAACTGAGGAATCTTTTAGAAACATGACCTGGGACTTCCCAAAGTCGTGTGTGCCTATGTACAAAGCACAGGAAACCAGAGCACGGTGAGTCCCCATGTGAGCCTCCAATCCCCGTCATTGTTCCTTGTCAATCCATCTCATCTAAGTCTCACACTTACCGCGTCCTTTGGGAATGATCAAGTTGGTGAAGTGCGTGTCTTCTTAAAATCACCATCACCACAATTGCTATCATTTATTGAGCAATCGCTTTGTTCTAAACCTGTTTCTGTACTTTTACATGTCTCATCTCATTTAATACCCTTGACACCTCACAAGTTAGATGAGGAACCTGAGATATAAAGAGGTGAAGTAACTTGCCTAGATGTGGTGAGTGGTGATACTAGGATCCAAATTGGGGCAGATGTCAGTTACACATTTTCAGTGATGTTCAGGATCATTATTCCCTTCAGTTACTCTTTTCTCTCTTTTTTTTTCCCTTTTGTTATTTTGATCCATCTGTCTCTACTGCTGGTTCCTTGTTCTGCTTTTCTCCAAAATAGGATATGTTATTTTACTTCTCTTTATAGGCTAATCTTTTAATCATTTGGCCTAATAATGTTGAACCAAAGGAAAAAAAATAGAAAAATCTATGAAGAAAGAGGTGCTATCTCAAACTAAAAAGGGACAATGGGATACAAGCTTGCTTTTAGAAAGATTTGATGTTGCACATGTTTGAATTACGGGCTTTCAGCTCACATTGACCATCACATGTCTGTGATTGCAAACACCTGTCATCTTTAAGGAACCGTGAACATGCAAGTGTGGAGGTGGCAGCTCTCCAGTAAGGAGTTCTGGGCTTCTTGAAAAACACATGTAAAACCCACTCTCAATTCTGATCTCTTGTATTGACATTTCATTGTCCTTGAACCAAGAAAGAAGCAATTCTATTTCCATTTCTGGAAGCTTGAAATGATGCTACCAAAAACAACGCATATACAAAACAACCAGGTGCAAAATGATCTCATGTATAAGAGACAACTGAATGGTGCCAACTCAGGAGTTTCAGGACCACAGGGAATGGCTTCTAGACTGAGCTAGTCTTTGCCCAGCTGCAGAATTAGGCTGATGTGAACAGGTCTCTCAGATATTTGGGGTACTGGGTCATGGTGGAATGCTGCTGCATAAGCAGTAATGACTGTGGCTGGATGTGTCTTCATAAACTCTGTATGATTTTACTTCATCTCATCTTCTCAGAAGTGAAAAGTTAGGCAAAACACTGGACTTTGAGTTTCAATGGCCACCCCTTCTTAACTGTGTGACCTTTGGTGAGTGTCTTAACTCTCAAAGACTCTGTTTTCTTAATTGCAAAAAGTGATGATAATTACCTATATTATAGAGTTGCTTTGAGGATTGAGAAAGAGAATCATATACTTACAGGACTGTTATGAAGATTAAACAAATAACACATGTGAAGCCTTAGAAGAATGCTTGGCATATGGTTAACACTGTGCATTAGCTACTACTATTATACACAGTAAGCATAAGAATAACATTAAACAAGTATTATTTATTATTTACCTTAATTATTATAATTGTTATTATATTATAATATCATATCATATCTTTGGGAAATAAAAATTTCAAAGACCAGTAGTAATATACTTAGTAGGAAAATAAAAATTAAATGAACAAAAATGTAAATTTACTGGATTCTAGTCGATTCATTGAGGCAGCCTGACATTTTCCAGGGTGAGTGTCTATTCTATGTGTTGGGACTATTGAGAGGGAGGGTCACCCCTCAGAAGTATTTGCTAAAATCCAGTCATAGAGAGCAATGTGACATGTTCTGTCATCAGCGTCTGTTCTTGGGGCCCTGGTGGAGGCTCTGCCATCCCAGCCTCAGAGACGCAGGGCTGGCTTTATGTAGAAGGGGCACCAGAGCTTGGTTGTTGAAGGTAGGAGTTCCCCAGGCATGGAGGTGGCAAAGAGAACTGTACAGAGTTTCCCGCATGTGGAATGAGGGCAGGGTGGGTGTTCTGTGGGAACAACATCTTGTGTGCTTGAGACACAAGATGCATGAGGACAGAGAGGTGTTAAGTGTTGTCCAGGTAGATTTACCAAGATGGACAACAGAAGAGGAGAGGGAGATTGGAGGAGCCTGGGCTGAACCTGTTCCCATAGGGCACCTGAAGGTGGCTTTTGTCAGCTTCATGATCTCTCATGAATTGAATGTAGGGTTCTAGTCCTCCCCAGAACAGGTATCTGTTTCCCAGCAGAGAGAAATAAAGAATTAGAATACAGGCCAGGTACACTGATTTGGAAGCCATAGTCTAACTCCAGGTAAGAGCCTGGAGTGTGGATGAGCTACCAGAGAATAAGCAGCAGATAGCCTTGGGACAACTAAAACTGTGGAGGAGGAGGTGTTGAAATGGCCAGATTGAGGATGGACAGGCCTGAATGTGGTGTTAGGGAAATCAAGGGCGTAGAGAAATTTAGTGTGATCACCAGCACTGAAGTCCTCAGCTTGGTCAGCTGGAAGAGACTGGAGGAAAGGCCACTGAGAACTGTGTATAAGGCCTTTGTGGCAACTGTGAGGGGCTTTGCGAAGTGGCAAGGCTGAGAGGCCAGGATCCTAGCAGGTTGAAGAAAGGTTAGGTTGTGACCTGGTTGGCAGCTATGCTGTTCACCTCCCATTCACAACAGGAAGGGGAGAGAAGGTGCAGGGAGGCTGGCCGGGACACAGGGAGCAGCTGCTGCCTGTCCAGGTGTGGCTTGATGGAATGACTAGTAGGAGGACCAGCTGCAACCTGAGCAGATTGTGAAATTGCTGAGTTGTTGGTGAGGTGAACTGAATTCACTGTATCTCTGCCAGATCTTGATAGTCCAGAGCTGAGTGTGAAGGCAGAATGTCTTGCTGACCTGGCCGTCAGAAGCAGTTATCTACGCATCCACCACCTGAAAATGCTGACTCAGGGTTTGGTCTAGAGATGGAAAAGGAAGACAAACTTGGATCACAGAACCTCTGATGTTAGACCTGAAATCAGGGGGTCAGAGGCTGCCTAGTACAGCTTCCTTGGGGAAACTGAAGCCCAGAGTGAGCCTTGGACTTGCCAGGGTCAGCCTGGAGTTAGTGGCAGACTTATATCCAGGAGGACTTTCTTGCCCCTGCAGCCTTTTCTCTTATCTCTTTACCCCACTATTGTGCCCTTCACCCCACTCTGGCCACAGAGATTATCAGTTAAGCCCTAAATTTTCTTCTTCCTTTTCCATCTTCCTACCCTTAACGGCACATGCTACTCTCCTCTCCGTCTTTTTTGGTGGTTGGTTAACAAAATAGCTTATATATTAGGGTGGCAGTGGATGGAGTGAATATGACATTGCATTTCTTCCAGGGTCTCTCCCCAGTGCATAGAGAGATTCTCGGTCTCTAAATATAAGTGGTCTTTATATCAATCTCAATACTTGATCAGAGGAAACCTTAGGTAGAAAAATAACGTCAAGCAAACTTTTAAGTACAAATTAAGTGCCTAAAATATTTCCTTTGTCATCCATTCTTTAATAAATTTCTAAGGGAGACTAACATCAGCCCCAGAGAAGAAGCAAAAATTATATATCTTACCAAGGCAGACATTCAGCTGGTTATGGATAAAATTTCCCCTGGCTATTCTGAGCAGTGGTTGAAAGAAAATTGGGCTCTCTTCCTGGACATTTTCACAGAAGTTTTACCATTTTCCTCCAAGACATAAGGATGCAGATTCCTGGCTTGGGCAAGGGATGGGGGAGTTGAATAGAACATAAAAAGAATCCATTAATGATTTAGAAGACTACTTAATTTCCCTCCCTCTGTAACAGAGAAACAGAGTTTGATCAATACTCTCAAGGTCACTGTTGATATTTGCTAAGTCAGCGAGTCTATTTTAGAATTTTGAAAAATCATCCCCTGCATCCACCCTGATGGATTTCCATAGATTCATGCAGGGAGGTAGGTTTTGACTATGTGGCCAATGTGATGTTAAAGGAGGGAGTGTAGGTATATGTACTGGGGATCTATAGTAGAGTTTCAAGACTTGGAAGACTAATTTAGTTCAAGATGGGATCTAGGGAATTGAGAGAGAAATTCCCAAATGATTGTTAATTTGCACTGAAAGGGGAATTATTATTACTAAAATGAACCCTAGCTATTATGTGGTTTTATTAATCAGGGTGTTTTCTCTTCAATTATTTCTTTTTAAAAATTTTATCTTTATTGTTGAAAGTATTACAGATGTGCCCCCCTTCTCCCCCTCTTCAATTATTTCTGTGTGATATTTTAGTTAGCTCTTTCTTTTCAAATGTAACATTGCCTCTTTGGGATTTGCCTGGTAGCGTCATATCATATTCTGTTTATTTCATTTAGTATTTATTGGCTAAGCTGAGCCTTTTAGAATAAAGAGTCTCTAACTTACTAATATTAATGTGTGCTTCTTACCTCTTCTGTTGACTGGAATGAGTGTAATGTTCTCTTGGCATCTTATGAAAAGGGCTTTGATAATTGTATAACCCAATATTCAAAACAGTGATGGAGAGATGAAAAGGGGCCTGTCCATGACCCTCATTCTTCCAAAAGATCTGTTCCCTTTGGTCATCTCATTAAGTCCTTTGATCAGATCATCTAGATTAACTCTTAAAGTTAACTGCCTTTACCCTAATATTTACTTACATTTGCTATGTCTCAATCAGTCAAAAAAAAAGAAAAAAAAAGGAAAAATAAGTACTCCCAAAACTACTATTCTCTCTGCAACATTCCAAAACAAAACTTGGTTCCATGCAGACTAAAGGCTGATAGAGCCCACGGTGATAACAGTCCTTTCAAAAAGTTTATCTCTGGAGAGTTCTGGCTGTTGACTCATCAGAGCTAGACACGTTGAAACGTTCCAGAGAACACATGTGGTTTCCAGTCAAAATACCATGCAAATATTTTCTTGACCATGGTATTTCCTCTCTATACATTGCTCTTAAAATGGTGTTTTGCTATTTATTTAGAAAAAAAGCAGGTGGAAAATTCCTGCTTCTGATTGAATTTTACAATCCTCTGAGGCAACACCCTAGAGATTAGAATCTGATATTTTAGAGAAAAGGGCTTCTTTTTTAGAATTATCTCTGAGATTGAAAGACGTTGTCTAAAGTACAACTCAAGCTTGAAAAAATGTCTAGACTCTTTCAACATATGTAGCCACTGGGAACGTGTTAAAACAACAAGGAATGGTATTGTTTCAGATGGGATTTATTTCCTTTAAGCTTTTCAATGAGCAGACAGGCCTTTGAGGGGAAGTCATCTTCCCCAGCCTGGGAAGGGCGAGTTATTTTTACTCGTAGTTCCCACCATGGAACAAGAAAGAGAAACTAATTGTTCTCTCACCCAATGCTGCTGAATTCTCTTCCTCGTCTTAAGTATGAACCAGGAAGAAATTCCTCTGTGGGAAATTATGAGCAGAGTTAATTATAACTGTCTAATGAGGCAAATCCCAATTTTCAGTAGACCATGACCCTGGGTACATTAAAGAAGAGAGACACTTCATATTTTTATTCAACTGACATTTGGTTAATACATTTCAAACAAATTTTGGCTACATTGAGCTGAATATGAAATGGACTTTGTCCTGTTCATAAAATGCTGCTAATAAAATTAAAAAATACCAATGCTGTTCTTCTTATTTACTAGCTCCCTGATGCCAGTTTCAGTTTGTTAAAGGGGAACTCAGTAAAAAAAATATCGCGGGATTTCTTTGAAGGTCACTAAGTTAGTAAAAAAAGCAGTGGCCTTTACATCAGTCACATTCAGATTAAAATCCCTTCTTGGCCACCTTTCATTGTCCTTGAACAATAATAACAACAGTACTACTAATAATACCACTTGCTGGGCAATTGTAAGTTGAGCCATATAAAATGATCATTTTGTAGGATCAGACAGTGGTCAAATACAGACATTTTCACATGGTTCATATAGTTCAGACTAATGGCAGAGCTTTATAGATATTTTATTTGATTCTTTCAAACCAGTTTTAAAGAAAATATAATTATCACCATGTACATATAAGAGCACCTAGCTATACCCAGGGTTTAAAAAGTTGCTCTAGGTCACAAATTAGTAAGGTGGATGGTTGAAATCTGAGCTATCTTTTTTTTTTAACATCTTTAAAGTAAATTTGTCGGGGTGACATTGTTTAATAAAATTTCAAGTGTACAACTCTATAAGACATCATCTGTATATTACATTGTGTGTTCAGCATTCAAAGTCACATCTACTTCCATCATCATATATTTAGACCCCCCTCTACCCTTTATTATCTTCCCCCACCCTTCCTTTCCCTCCAGGGAGCAGAAAAAGTCAAGGACCATATGATTTCACTCATATGTGAATTATTTTTTCACTGCAGTGTTCTATATCTTCCTGTAAAGTAGGTATTAAATAACTGCCCTGAGCCTTGGTCTCCTCTTCTGTAAATGGGGAGAGCAGAAATGCCCTGAGGATTTGAGCCGACACATGTGGAGTGCTTCCCATGGTGTCCATTCCTTAATGATGCTTAATAATGTGTAGCTGTAGTCATCAGCACCACCACCATTAGGGTCTAACATTTCACTCACTCAAAGGTGTGTAAAAAATGTGCCTAGTGAGACAATAAAGGAAGGCAACTGGCGTGTGTATGTGTGTGTGTGTGTGTGTGTGTGTGTGTGTGGTGTGATTGCTAAGAGGTCTCTTTCCTGCCGAAACCGGTTTGGCTCAGTGGATAGAGCGTCGGCCTGAGGACTGAAAGGTCCCAGGTTCGATTCCGGTCAAGGGCATGTACCTGGGTTGCGGGCACATCCCCAGTAGGAGATGTGCAGGAGGCAGCTGATCGATGTTTCTCTCTCATCGATGTTTCTAACTCTATCTCTCTCCGTCTCTCTCCCTTCCTCTCTGTAAAAAATCAATAAAATATATTAAAAAAAGAGGTCTCTTTCCTATTTACAGTTACTCCTTGCACAAACTGTAGTGACTTGAGCCCAACATTTGCACATGCATTTCTCCCACTTTGCTATTCTCAAAACAAAAGAGAATTGGGTGAAAATACCCTATTGAGAACAGAGGTGTCTGTGACAAATTGGCTTAATTGAAAACAACTAAAAAAAAAAATATCTCCCAGTTTAGGAGCAGTGCAGGAGATCAAATTAGCCATGGAGAATCTAAGTAAAGGATTTTGATTGCCGTAGGCATGACCTAAATTGCAGTGTGAGTCATTATGAAAGTACTACTATTTCTGCTCTGCTAATTGAGAGGCAGTTTCTCATACAGAGTGGTTAGGGATGGTGAGAGTGCCCATGTGTCCCACAAACACTGTGCTGCCTTAGGCCCATTTATTTGCCCTAGGCATTGGTTTTCCCAGTCACAAACATAGATGATAATTTTATAGAATAAGGTTTGGAATTTTCCCCTCAGAAGACATTTGATGTGCAGCCTATAAGTTCTAAGCTCGTACTATACAGCAAGCATGTCAAACTTGCCCTTGGGCAGCATGTGGCCCACAACAAATATTTTTGGGGCTAGGCCAATATAACAGTATGTAAGAAATGTTTTAATAAAAATTTCATTTCATAACTTAAATTTTACAATATCCTGAAACTGGCATAAATATACATAATTATTAATAATGAACTACAATGTTAAAATGTTCTATTATTTTCTGTCAATTATTACTTATTTATTTCAGCCTTTTGTATTCAGCATGAAATAACCTACATTTCTATGAAAATTGAAGCTTTTATTTTTTGTGTGACCCACATAAACTTAAACCTTGTTTATTTGGCCCAGGTTAGCCTTTACTATACAGGTTGGGTTATTTTCATGGGAAGGAATTTCCAATTGTTCTTTTTCAGAGGGTGAAAAGAACAAATAACCCTCATGGTGTGGTTTTTGGCATTGCCTCTGGCTGCTTTTGAGCTAAAACAGCAGAGTTGGCTACAACAATAAACAAAACAACCACTTAAAGAGATAGAAATTTGTTTCACACAGCAAGAATTCCTGAACCAAGGCTCTGATGGTGACTTGAGGATGCTGTCAGGGACACTGATGCCTTTCACCTTTCTTTTCTGCTGTTTTTAGCAGCTAAGCCTCTTCCTTATGTTTGTGACCTTGAGGTCTCAAGGTGGCTGCACTTCCTCTAGATGTCAAATCTACATTCCAAATAGAAAGAAGGAAGGGGGGCAATGTGGCTTTCTCTGATGAGGTTTTGCTTTTTAATTCAAGAAGAGACAACCCCACCCCCTGGACTTCTAGATATCTCTCAGAGGCCATAATTATGTTACATGCCCACCTTTAACTTCAAGGACACGGGGAAATCAAAGATATTGGCTTTTCTCCCTCAAAGGTAGGGGAAGAAAGGGAAAAAGGGATTGTGAGTAGATTTTGAATAACCAATCCACAATGTCTGTCAGAGGTCAGAAAGAGGATCTTAGAGCGAGAGCAGTAAAGCTGTTTCAAAGATGGTATTAATCTATGATGTCCTAGGATTATAATTACTTTATCTTTTCTGAAAGTTCAAAAACGCTCGAATATCAGATCATTAATTTTGTGAGGAATTGGTATGGTGGAGTATTTTGGGCATTTCTATGAACAAAGGAAGTACCAAATCAATTAATAGTGGAAACAAGATGGAGTGGTAGGAATCATATTTCACTGTTTGGGGAGCAAACTTTTTAATCCCTTTAGAAGAAAGCTCATGGAAACAGTTGATGAATTATGTAATTTTAAGTTCTTTTCTTTTGGGTAAGTCTGAATTACCCCCTACTTACCAAAGCAAGCTGGAAATGTTTTATTGGCTTAATTTCAATTTCTATATGTATATGAAAGTAATAAAACTGCAGTTCTTTAAACATATTTCTTAATTTAGAACTTTCATAAATTCACGCTGGCTTTTCTTTTTCATGTACAATAAATTAGATTCTACGGCATATCAATCATATCCTGGTAAGAATATTGAGACAAAGTATAAATGTTCATTTAAGGAGGAAGCTAAAGCTGAGAAATGGTAAAGGAAATACGGTAAAGACCACATTAGGTAGACAATGGCATTAATCAAAGATCGGCAAACTACAGCCCATGGATTAAATACAACCTCGAGTCTGTTTTTACAAATAAAGTTTTATTGGAATACTGCCAGCTCATTCTTTCACATATGTATGGCTGCTTTCATGTACAGCAGCAGAACCAGTGGTTGTGACAGACTGAATGGCCCACAGAGTTGAAAATATTTACTGTTTGGCCCTTCACAGAAAATGTTTGCCGGCCCCTGCACCAACAGTCATGGGGATTCTGTGATAGCTGAACACAGGGACTGTGAGTCCCCTCCATGTGGAAATCAATTTCATGTTCAGGAAAAGATAAAATAAAGTAAAATAAAATATGTGGTTATATTAGCAGAAATGCATTCAAAATTTCCAGACCAGAGCCATCAGGATGTTTGTTTTCATATAAAAAACACACAACTGGTTCCATTTCTATCTTTGGCTCCTGCCAGTCATGAAAGATGCTCTCACCACAGTGACATGTCATCCCAGCTCTGAGTCTGTAGCCAGCAACAGGGGCTGTGAGTTTGCTCTTTGCTGGCTCTGGGCTATTGAGCAAGTCAGCAAGCTCTTGAAAACGTATCTTCCTCCTCAGACAAGAGGGCAGTGCAAGAGGACTTCAGGGTCTCTATACCCTTTTCTTGATGGAAGTTCTCTGATTCAGTGACCACATGATTCCTTTCTTTTTTGAAAGCAGAGGAATTTTTTTTTTAATTGACATTTTCAGCACTGAATTGTCTTTTCTATTTGGGACATGATTTGACCAGGGTGTGCAACAAGTTTAGATATGTACCATTAAACATTTGCAACTCTTTTTGAACATAAAACATTAGCTATTTTAAAAGAACGAAAACTGAGAGCTAGAGTCTACAGATAATGGAAATAGCTACTATTGGGTGAACGTGTTATGTGCCCCAAATTAAGTACTATCGGCATTTCCAGTTCACAGAAGAGGATACTGAGGCGACTCGCCCAAGGTTGCACAGTCATTGCACGTCCGAGCTTCGGAGCCCAAAGAACATATCAGCCACTGTTCTTTCTGTCTCACGGTGGGTCAGACACAGAAACTATTCTTCATCTTCACGGCAAATAGGGAGAAAACCAGTATGAGAGCTGCAGGTCAGCATTCCTAGAAACGATGCGGACTTTGGAAAATTAGAACAGGACTTTTTTCATGCACTAAAAACCTATTTTGTGCCATCAAGATCATCCTTAGAGGCACCTTTTAAGACAGGTTTAAAAAAAAACAAAAACAACTTAAGGTGATAGTTGAAGCAATACAGATTGGAAACTAGGGCATTTTTGTGAAATCACCTTTCTTTGCCATTACCATTTTTGAATTCTTTCTCAGAATTAAGAAACACACAAGCAAACAAACCATGTGGAACAATCTGTGGCAGATGGTTATTTCAGCTCTAGGTGAGTTTTGTCATTATAGGCTGGGACAGAGAAATGATTGCTTTGGATAATCATCTGTTATTTTAGTGAACTGCCAGCTAGGAACTGGTATAGCTATGATGGTTTAGAATGGGGATTTTTTCCCCCTAAAGATTAGCAGGTAAATTGTCTCCATTCAAATTCTGTAGAATATTAAATGTCACGCTACTGAGTATCAAGGAGAAACCTAACAGTTTGGTTGGGGACAGGAAAGGGGTGGGATGAAACGAGACTTAAAGCACAAGGTAGGCCTCTCCTCCAGGTTTAGCTCCCCCTGGAAAATACAGCCAATAACAGCCAAACCCTGGTGTTCATTACCAGCCCACATCCCTAATTAAGTTATTTTATGTTAATTAAGTTTATAATTATATAGTAAAACATTTACTTTCTCCCTCAAGAAATTGACTGAATCTTCTGAAGGGGCTTTGTGACTGTAATTTAGGTGCAATTAGCCAGTTACATTTAGTTAGGGTTTGGTACATTTAGCCGCTGCCTGAAGATGCTAGAAAGGAGGAAACCAGCAACAACTCAGAAGCAAGTCTGGATCTAGAGGGCATGTGGCTAGAGGCTCTCCCTGGCTTTTGGGCAGTGAGTGCAGGTGTTTAGGGCAATCGCAAGCTGGAATTCGGTCACGATGTGGTTTCAATATCATCTATGTCAGTGGTTCTCAATCTTCCTAATGGCATGACCCTTTAATACAGTTCCTCATGTTGTGGTGACCTCCAATTTCATTGTTACAAATTGAACATAATTAAAGCAGAGTGATTAATCACAAAAACAATATGTAATTATATATGTGTTTTCCGATGGTCTTAGGTGACCGCTGTGAAAGGGTCATTCGACCCCCAAAGGGGTCGCGACCCACAGGTTGAGAACCTCTGATCTATGTATATTGCTCAGTTGTGGAACTGTAGATTTCTATCACTTTGGATAAAGGCAAAATCTTTCGCCCAAAGTTTTGTTGTGGTTGTGGAATTGGAGCTGAAGCCATAGAATGTGTCTCAGACGTTTTCCACCTTGGGTGTGAAATCCCTGCCACTGACCAAACTTCTGGCTCAAAGGGATACCACCAGCCAGCAGGCACCACTATAGCATCAGAAGACATCTTACCTGCTGAGCAAGGTAAAGAGGGCATGTGACCACCTGAGGATCTGAGAGCAGTGTTTCCATACAGCTCTCCACAGCCTTCCGCAGTGTCTCCAGGGCTTCTAACTTTCATTTTGAGCCACACTTTTCTGAGAGGAAGAGGGAGAGAGACAGGGACATCAATGACGAGAGAGAATTATTGATCAGCTGCCTCCTGCATGCCCTATACTGGGGATCAAGCCAGCAACCTGGGCAATTGCCCTGACTGGGAATTGAACTGTGACCCCCTGGTTCATAGGTCGATGCTCAACCACTGAGCCATGCCGGCTGGGCTGAAGGTGGAATTTTTGAGCAAAGTTCTTTTCTGTTATTTTTTACTTAATAGCGCATGACAGAGAATCTATTTAGGCCTATGAAGAAAATCCAGTTGAAAGAAATCATTTGCAGTGGCTCCTGAGCTGACTGTGGGCAGGGTTGGAGTTCACTACCCATGACTGTGAATGGAAATTTGGGAAGCTCTAAGGCACGGTTATTCTAGTGTGGCGCACAAGAGTATCCCAGTGACACCCCAGTGATTGGTGTAACAAGGGTCCATCTACCTTAAAATCCCCTTGGCTCTTGAAGCATTTATTTCTTGGTGGATAACAGAGATCTTTGATTTAGAAAGGAAGCCGGAGAATTTTTTGTCTTGGAGTTCTGAGCTGAATTAAACATTTTTTAAAAAATATTTTGGTGTCCTGCTATCACAATGGAAGGTTATTACTTGTGTGATTAATGAGTGAAACATGTACTTATGTTGAACAAAATATGATCACTTAGCCACCTTCTGCCTTTTAAATGGAAGCCCTAACCTCCTTTTCACTTCACAATGAGCAAATGATAGCTCCCTTCCCAAAAGAGGTGTGTAAACGGACTCACATATACTTGAAATGATGTATAGATTTTTATGTTTCCATGTTTTTGTCTTTGTTTTTGCTTACATTATTTAGTAATATTTTTAGAAATTGTGTCTCTTTATTTCTGGTTGACACTTCAATGTTGTTGTTTCTTTAAAATATATTTTATTGCTTTTTTTACAGAGAGGAAGGGAGAGGGATAGAGAGTTAGAAATATCGATGAGAGAGAAACATTGATCAGCTGCCTCCTGCACACCTCTTACTGGGGAGGTGCCCACAACCAAGGTACATGCCCTTGACCAGAATCAAACCTGGGACCTTTCAGTCTGCAGGCCGACGCTCTATCCACTGAGCCAAACCGGTTAGGGCAACACTTCAATGTTTTTTGTGCCCAGTTGTATTAAAACAGAGTAATAAGCAAACACAGCAACACAGATGGGGATGGGGAGAACATCCAATTAATAGGTTTTTAAAGAGGACACTCTTGCATACCCCAATCTTGAACACAGCTTCCACTCCATAAATAAAAATAGTGATGTCAACATGTACCTCTTAGTTCTTCTTAGTCCATAGGAGAAAATAGAAAGAGTTGGAAATGAGAGAAATGACCTACACATGGAGAAAATGAGACAGATAAGTGGGGGAGAGAGAGAGTGAGATTGAGAGATATCCCCCAAGAAAGACATTTGGGTGGCCCAGAAAAACAATATAGGAAGTTGAAAAACTTGGAGATGAAAGAGAAAGACACTTGGTTACACTAGCCTGGATCAAGGCAAGCATTTGTGAAGGTATATATCTTGTGAGCTTTAAGAAAACCATCACTAATTGATTTAAGGTTATATTGCCCATTTATAGCAGAGTCCTAAATGGGCTCAATGAAGGTGGATTCAGATCATGTTTTATGTATGGGTTACAGTTTATTACCCTGAACAATTTTTTTGGTAGATCATACATATTTGGTAAAACATAGAGCTATCTTCAATGAGAGGGGTCATTCCAATTGTATTTTTAAAAATCAATAGGACAGTTTGGAATTTCTAAGGTTTTATACTTTGTCTAAGTAAAATATTAATAGACACAATGCTAGCAACTACCCTGAGTTGAGGAGCCTGGACAATATTAGGTACTCATATTAATTCTAGCCATCACAATAAGTCAAGTTTATCTCATTCCTATTATAGAGTTGGCTAATAGGTTCAGAGAGGTCCTCCAACTTGGCCAGGGTCACACAGCTCAGGAGGGGTAAGGGCAGGATCCAAATTCAAGTCTGTCTGGCTTCAGGCTTCTTTTCACTGTCTAGCCAGCCAGTCAGCAGGCATCACCATGGAAATGAGTACTTTAGCACACAGTTGTCAAAGAAGATAAATATGTGGGGTGACTGTACTTATTAAAATTCTAATCCTAATGCTAGCTGTACGTAAAGTTCTAGGATCTTGTGTAGTTAAACAATGGATCGTAAATGGCCCTAATTATGAAGAATGAAAGAAAAACTAATTTATAATCCAGTCATCCTGCTATGCACGTGTAATTATACTCTGTCTTTTTATCTATGTGACATTTACAATTTCTTACTGCTTTCATACAAGGCAATGCATGTGTCCATCATGTTTTTGAATGCTTCTGTGCTCATGCAAAAGGCGATTTCTGCTTTGAACTAAGGATGTGTGTAGGTTACAAGGTAACCAACCTTTCCCTTTTAATCACTTTGATGTAACAAAAAACTTTCTGTAAGTTTTGGAAAGCATTTCTAAAGGAATTTCAGATGTTTGCATATATTAAATTTTCATTTTAAAAATATCTAGAATGCATTGTTTTCTCAGCGTCTTGGTTCTGGTTGATTTTTGGCATGGCTGCTATATTTCTTAACCAAGCTGTTATATTTTATATATATTGCCATATTTGCCATGCATACTTTATTTTAAAAAGGAAAGTGTGTGTGTGTGTGTGTGTGTGTGTGTGTGTGTGTGTGTGTAAATGCAAGGCATGCTTTTTAAAATCCAGAGGTTTCTCCATGCATAAACTGTACTAGAACCAAAGAATCATGAAGAGACCTGCAGTGTTCCAAGATGAAAGAATCAAGGAGTTGGGAGAATCTTCCCCATCTTTCTGAAAGAGAGTTTGTGGTGTACACAACTGAGGGTGGCACACACTCAGCTGCCCTAAGACACTCTTGAGGTGTTAGTAAGGTAGTTAGG
The DNA here is from genome assembly GCF_000327345.1 of Myotis davidii. NCBI lineage: Eukaryota > Metazoa > Chordata > Mammalia > Chiroptera > Vespertilionidae > Myotis > Myotis davidii. The sequence goes on from NW_006287671.1 coordinate 816,743, forward strand.
TAGGATGGCATGGCATCATGGGCTTTTCCCAAAGTGAGCTTTTGGCACAAATAAAAATGTCACTAACAGATGCTTCTAGAACTGTGGGTTTAACTTAAGTCGAGTAGGGGGTTCTGCTGGTAGCCTCCGTCTGAATGCTAAGAAGACTGTGACCCTGAAGTCAACTTTGCACTTTTCAAGCTTCCTGTTGAGACTAGAGTGAGCTCTCCATTTTACAGAGGCATTTTGGGATGGGTCACCTGCTACTCCAAAGGAGCATGTTTAGCAATTGGGTCTGGCCCCCAGAATACTGAGGGCTCTGCTTGATGTTGAAGCACTTTTGGAGTATTGATTCTGTTCTTCGTGGTGTGAATGGGTGGGTACTCTTTCAGAGTGTTAAGTAATGTTTGGGTATGCCCTTATGAGCTTTGGTAGGGTAAGGGGTGCTCATTGTGGGTTGAGTTAGATATATTTCTGCAGGATCTGATCTGGGACTTTCAATCAGAGTCCAATCTGGGATGGTAAATTTTGTTTTATGGAACAGTGTCAAGTAATGTCCCAGGTAGACTGACCAAGGGCAGGATGAGCCACCATTTCAATCCACAGTTTCCATCACCTCTTGGATTCTGTGGAGAGGCGCTTTTTAATTCTCGCTCTAGGGAGGTAACTTCTGATTTGATGGAAGTCCTTTTGCTAATGGTTGTCCCAGAGAAAAGGCATCAGAAAAAAAAGGCATGTTTGGGTGAAGGACCTTCTTTCTACCTCATGATCTTCATCTGTGTTTAAGTTTGGATACATTCACTTCTCTGGGTAAAAGGCTGAGTACAAAGAAGTACAACAGGTCCCTTGAATAACATCCTTTTGTTCAACATCATTTTTTAAAACTTTTTTTTTGTTAATCCTCACCCAAAGATATTTTTCCATTAATTTTTAGAGAGAGTTGAGGGGATGGAGGATGGGGGAGAGAGAGAAACATCCATGTGAGGGAGACACATCAATTGGTTGCCTCCCACACATGCCTGCAACCAAGTTATGTGCCCTTGACCAAGAATCGAACCTGAGACTCTTCAGTCCATGGGCCAATACTCTTAACCACTGAGTGAAACCAGCCAGGGCTGTTCAACATTATTTTGCTGTAACATTGATGAGAAAAAAATATTAATTCCCAGCTGGGGCCACTGACTGGCCACCTTGATCCTGAACTAGAGTAAGCTGGTTGGGAAATCATTATGTTACTTGTTTGATTAATCTTTCTTACATGTATATATAGCTCACACTTATTTCAATGTTTAATATTAGAAGTGTTTGGGTCTTTTAGAAGTTTGGTGATGTTTTCAAGAGCAGAATATGCCATAGGAACTTAACTCTTATTTGTATCAATTAGCCTATGGTAAAATTGATTTCACTATGTGTTGTTTTGGTTAAAGTCACAGTTTCCAAGACCCTAGTGATGGAGTTAAGAGAGTTAATGTATGTTTGAAGCCAGGAAGCTTCCTACGTGTGTGGCAGCAGCCATGGAAGCTAATCTGCGGCCCCACTTATGTCTGGAAGCAGGAGCCTGGACAGCGGGCCACAATGTCATTGCTTGGTGATGGGCGGTAAAGAGGAGGCCATGGATGAGGGAGAAGAAACCATCACAGGGCTGGGCAGTGACCACAGGAACTAGACTCTTTGAAAAGCCATAGCTAAGTTCTCAGAATGTGGGCTTTGGCAGTTTTCCTTCTGTGCCAGATCGTAGGATGGTAGCCTTCCTTCTAAGGTGTCCATTGCCAGACAGAACAAAGGCCTTGTTTTGTATTGCTTGCTTTTTATTCCTGTTTACTGTAGTCAGTTCAGGGGGATTATCAACCCCACCTATCTTTGCTTTGCATTCTGGAATACTTGGTACTTAGCTAAGGTTTCGTTATCTTGTGCGCTTAGGTGATATAAATGGAAATGCGATTTATAAGGCACTTCTATTCATGTGAAAGTAATTTCTTTGACCCTCTCTTGGCTTAATTAGAACCATTAGTGGATCTGACTTCTGGGCTTTGCAGAAATAGGCAGGGACACTGTGCACACTAAAGCCGCCCTGACTGTTGCTTTCCTAGCAAGTATCCTAAATGTTAACAATCTTCAAAGTCTATTTCTGAAGTACTGCTTGGAATGCCTAATGAAAACGTAGTGGTCCAGGGCAAATTTTATTTTTACCTACTCTCTTCCTTCCAGGATTACCTACAACTTGGACCTGAATTGGTAGTCCTGCTTTGAGACCTCCTTATCTCTATTGTCACTTTTTTTTTTTTTACATCCGAATCAACGGCAACTACTTTCTTTAAGTTCTTCTCCTGCTCTTTCTTCCTCCTTCCATCTCCTGCTCTATTCTCCTCCTCCTCCTCCTCCTCCTCCTCCTTCCTCCTCCTCTTCTTCTTCTTCTTCTTCTTCTTCTTCTTCTTAGATGCATACTTGTTCTCCTCCTCCTTCTCCTTCTTCTTTTTCTTCTTCTTCTTCCTTTTCTTCTTCATCATCATCATCATCATCATCATCATCATCATCATCAGTATCAGAGAGGCCATGGTTGACCCATGTCCATTTGTTTTCTCTTGTTTGTTTCAGACATTAGTAACTTTTCTAGAAATTTATTCCCAGATCATTCGGTCTGTGCACTATGGTATCATCCACAATTGAGCAGAGCCAAGCAACTTCCACTGTGTATGTTTGAGGTTCTTGCAGGTTTTACATAGTTATAGGTTAAGTGAGTTATGTCTTTTGTTCTCCACCTGGACACTGTTATTTTGAGTAAACTGCCTTCATATACTAAGAAGGATCACTGACTAGAGTATTTTTGTAAAACCAAATCTAGACACAAATTTATATTGGCAGAAACAAGAACATGCTCTTCTATAATGACATTTATCATGCCATGTTTGTGTGTGCTGAATGTTGACTCATTGGTAAGCCTCTCTGGTCTGAGAATTGTGAACTGGCCGGTAGGTATGACACGCACCAGGCACTGACCACCAGGGGCAGATGCTCAACACGGGAGCTGCCAAGCTGTGGTGACCTGGTAGTGGCGGTTCTCAGATGACACATCCCGGAACCAGAGATGAGGGAGCCCGATTCCTCATGGGCCATGCAATTCCTCCTTCAGCCGTGGGTTATGTTGTTGCTGGAGCACTGTCGGCCCTGAATCTGGTTTACTGCACACTTGTGTTTGTGTTCCACACCCTGTCCAACAGCAGGGTGCCCTCTTGAACTCTGGGACCTCTCAGGGAATGTCAGAGGGCCAGTTTCGGCCCAATCCCGTAGGCCAGGCCAAGGGACCCACCTGCCAGTGGGGCCCTGCTCACTCCGCAGATGCCCTTTGAGCCACGGTACCATCCTAGGTGTGGCCAGCCAGGGAGGGACTGCAGGAGGATGGCTCCAGGATGTGTCTGGTCACCCAGTCCTGCCCCACTGGCCACCTTCTAGTTAATTTCCTTTCAATATGCACAGATCCATGCACAGGGCCACTAGTACTATATGTTTGTTGAAATAAGCCAGAGGCTAGACACACCTACAGGACAACAAGAGATTGATTTATTCAATCTTAGTGTAGATGGTGTGAAAATCTTTGAGAATATTAATGCCCTGCAAACCATGAACTCCATGTGTTTTTTTGTTTGTTTGGTTTTACTCCATTTATAGCATTTGTAGGTGATTCCACAAATAGAGGCAATGGCATCTGTCTTTGGATGTGCTACCTATCCTATATGAAGTCCCTGGCATGGTAGTGGTTGAGCCGTTGGACACTTGTCATCAGGCCCTGCTGATCCATGACATTCTACTTAGAATCACTGAGTTTTAGTTGTGCAATAGCTCTGGGTTTCCTTACACATTCGCGTTTTGCCAAGAACTCTGTGTTTTCTGCTTTGATTTTCAGCTCATAACAACTTCATTTTGCTAAGACAAACCAGAGCTTTCCAAGCCTTGCTGACCATCCTCAGACATTTAGTTTTTCATCTCCAGCTAACAAACGGACAATACTTCTTTATCCAACTCCCACAGCCACCATCATTTTGATCATCATGAGAATTAGAGTCAACTCAGTTTGGCACCTTTTCCTCAGTAGTTTCAGATGCTTCAGGAAGCACTCACTGGGTGTCCACCTGGATAACTCTATAATCTTCAATATACTGAGCAAATATCTGATTCTGTCCAGGAGCTTTGAAGTGATCTGATTAACCCAGTTGCCAATGAGACACAGTAGAGCCTACATTGTCTTGTATCCTCCCTACTTTCCATTTTGGTTCTATTGTTGAGTACATAGTAATTATTTTTAAAAAGCTTATAGATTACTGTTCTGCAAGGCAGTGTAGGGTGTAGAAGGGTATAGACATTCTCTGTCTGCCCTCCTGTGGCTTACAGTTTGGGATGCAGGAAGTGAAAAGGAAAGAACTATAAGTTTCAAAAAGGTACAAAAGGCCATGTGAATGCATGGAAGAGAACTTAAGAGGCCCATGAACTGAATACTCACAGGAGACCTCTTTATACTGGACCTTCAAGAATGGTCAAGGCTTCCAACACATGATAGAAGGAGGTCTTAGGAGAAGAAGTGGTCTATGGATAAAGTACATCCTTAGGAAGCTAAAGGAGTGTCAGAAGGCTGATGAAGGAACTTCTGCAATGAGCACAGAGAGGGAAGCACCAGGACTTAAACTTTTATATTGGGAAATTTCTGCTATAGGTGCAGGTGATGCCATTATAAAGGAGGCACTAACAATCCAGAAGTTCCGAGTTTAGATTTCAGCTATCTCACTCCATACAGGTGACCCTGGACACATCACAGTGGCCATGTGGGTTGAGTGAGTTCCCTATAAAATAGGAAAGGCAAGACAGTAATGGCTAAATGGTGCAAGAATCAACAGATAGTCACTGTTCCACAAATGGCAGATTAGGACAAGAGGTGCTGAAATAAAGCAGAATTGTACCTCACTCAAGTCTAACTTTGTGATGAAAGCAAAACCTTTTTGCACCCACCGTTGTTCAGGCACCTAATGTTATGAGAACACAGGAGTTTACTCTGGTTTGACCTAGTACACATTTTCCGGAAGGCCCCAGGAGCATTTGCTTTGTTCTCCAATGAAGGTGAGCCACCGTACTGTCCCCTTCACCACCACACCGGCTCCCAAGAGGCCCCATGCCACTCAGACACCCAAGTTGGCAGCTTTTCTGTTTTAACTCCCCAAATGACAAATGTGGTAAGATTGGCTTTTTCAGATAGCAGCTGCATCTTTCTTCCACTCCCTTCCCTTCGCTTCCTTTCAGACTCAGCAATTTTCTTCTTTCCCCCAGATAAATTGCTGTTAATTTAAATGTACTGCAGATCCTTGCCATTTTATGGCTGATTGCTTCTGAGTAATAGGAGGAAAATGTGTGCATGTTTGAATGTAAAGAAATCTGAATGAGTCGGAAGCCAGTGATAAAGAAAGCACAGTGCTTCACTGACCTTCAGCCCACCCCCAGGCCTTCCCTTTGAAGAGGTCTGTGAGCAGATTTGAAATCAGCGAGTAGCAGAGACTGAGTTTTAGGACACATCCTGGTTTTCCTTCTCTGCTTTCAACTTCACATTGCATTCTCAGACAGCATCTGCTTTAACCTTGTTCAGATTTAGCTCAGCTGGTACAAGGAGTGGTGGCAACATTTCTCTAAGGTTGTTTTTGATAAAGGAGCTGTTCTCACAATAACTCCTGTGCACCATCGGAATGCTGCAAATGCTTCAGAATGTCACATTGTCAAAATATCTATATTTCAGGCTCAGAAGCTAGACAGCTCGTTTGGCTGCTAAACCCACAAGATGTTCAGCCATTTGTTGTGGTCTAAAAACTTTCCCCCTCACTAGGAGAAAATAATCATCTATTGTTTTTATATTATTTTGTGGCCTCTTTCTTGAGTTCTTATAAGAGGGCAAAATTCATGAGATCCTGGTAGGTAGACTAGGACCGGATTGGATATCACTTTTGATCCCTGAGAAATATGAAATATTGGAGACATCTATATATAGATAAAAGCCTTTGTGACCGTCGCAACCGAGGCCTGGTGTACCAAATTTGTGCATGGGGGTCGGGGGGGGGGGCGGTGTCCCCTCAGCCCAGCCTGTACCCTCTCCAATCTGGGATCCCTTGGGGGATGTCTGCTGCTGGTTTAGGCCCCATCCTGGGGAATGGGCCTAAACTGGCAATCGGACATCCCTCTCACAATCTGGGACCATTGGCTTCTAACTGCTCACCTGCCTGCCTGCCTGATGACCCTAACTGCCCCCCCTCCTGGCCTGGTCGCCCTGTGCAGCCTGCTGCTCAGTCATTTGGTCATCCCTCACTAACCCCCCTGCAGGCCTGGTCGCCTCACGCAGCTAGTTTCCTTATAAAAGGATGAAATCCGTAAGTCAAACTAATTTTTCAATGTATGGTAGAGTATCTTTAGTGTGTCAAGAGTATGGGAAGATCAAGGGTATTAAGAAGCCTTCCTGAAGGCTCACATTGCTTATCCTTGTTTCAGGCTGTTTTTTTCCTCTTAAGGGAGATACTGCATGTGTTTTTATGGTGGTTTCACTTGTTATTTTTTATTGCAAGGGTGAATGGAGCTAACGCATGCTTCTTTGAGAAGGATGAATCACAAAAGGCAATCAGAAGGAGGTTGAAGAGTAACATCAGACATCAATTTAAATAGGGGCAAATGCTGTTGTGCCCCGAGTGAATGGCAGTCCAAAAGAGCTTGCATCTAGCTAAGAAAATTGTTTCTCAATTGTAATTTTAAAGAGCCTAGGGGAGCATCTGGAAAGAAAATGTCAAATAGAAGCAAAGGAAGAGTGGCCTGGTTCATGCTGTAAACACTCTTGACATCAGTAAACTCTTAGAATTTCCCTGCCAAATGCCCAGAAACTAGTATATAGGAATCAACAAATCTTTTTGTCTGAGGGTGATGTCTTCTATTTGTATTACCAAGTTTCTCCTGTTTTTTATTGGCAGACTTGACATCCCAATTTTAATCCTATTGTTACAATGGGAAAGGAAGTGAGAATCACCTTCTTAAAACCTGATGGAATAATTAAGAGGTTTGGTTGGTTAATTTGGCATGCTTGTCCTACGTGCCATAGTGTCCTCTAAACTAGTGCGGCTTATGTGTGCCCGGAGGCTGAACTTTTAGAAAGAGAGTAGGAAGTGTTATGAAGGAGAATTAATCAGTGCCCCTAAGCACTTCCTAAACTCTCAGTGTTTTGTGGTGTTTAAATCCACAAATGGTGTTTGGCGTCCATCCCAAGTCCTTTCCCTGAGACTTGGAAGGGCAGGAGACAGGAATACCATGGAAACTAAGCTCCAGAGGGTTGCTGTAAATGATAATACAGATTGGTGGTGGTAATTACAGCTCTGGAGGCAGATGACACCAGCACTTGGCAGACCAGACACCAGGTTGAGGAAGATCGAGAGTCTGGAGGGGTTGTGTTTAGAAGCGCCTTCCAAAGCTGATCTTGAAAACATCTTGGCAGTTTCTACCATGACATCATCTATTTTGTCACGTATGAATCTGGTGAAGATTCGTGCAAACTATACACAGAATTGTATGGAACAGAATCTTCCCCATCCCTGCTGGGTTGTTACGGCTAAGTGCAAGGAGAGTTTGTCCTCCCTGCACAGGGACACGGCAGGGTGGCCATAGAATCTGAGTTCCTGGGTCAGAATCTGAGCTCCGTCACTTACTAGTTATTGGACTGTAAGCTACTTTGGACAAAGAGCTTAGAGGAGAGATTGGCACGAAGTAGATTAGCGTTATTTATTATGCAAGTTGTTTACTCACCTTTCTCCAGCTGTGGGGCAATGAAGTAGTTGAGGTCAACGACTCCATTTTCTTTATTTTTGTATCATCTATTACAGTGTCTATGATTTGGTCTGTGCTCAGTAAATGTTTGCAGAATTAATTAATACTAAGTATTACGTATTATGTGTTTTATATCTATTACATGTAATATACACACTATATGTCTTATATATACTAGTTATATATTGAATATATATACAATATGCTACATGTTATATGTTATATATCATATGTGATATAATGGATATTACATTTCTATATATCTGTGTGTCATATATATTCTGGGCATTTGATTCCATTTAGGCAATTCATTTATTATTTAATGTTAGGATTCCCGAAAATAATCTAAATCTGTGCGTAGTTCCATATTTTACTGGTTATATCCAGCCAGCACTCTGCTTTAGTTGCTCAGTAATTTATCAATTATTTAAGAAATAACTTGGTAAAATTAGGCAGGGGAAACATTAAGATTATGGTAGATATTTGTTGTTAAGTTTTATTTTTCCCCCTAAACATAAAAATTCTTCAGGGGTCATCGATATTGATCACGTATTTCTCCTACTTAAGTTAAGAAGTTAATATCTGACAGTTGTGGGTGGAGCTGTGTGCAGAAATTCTTTGCGTTTCTTTCCAATGTTTCATGTTGCATGTAAAGTTGGTTTTGAGTTTAAAACGAAGTTGCTCAATAAAGAGATGCACATTTTCTTCCAATTTCTGCTCTGTTATTATATATTGCTTTATATTTTAAAGTATATTCCATGTTGTGTCTTAATTTTGATGTTTATGTTCTTTTAAAAGTGATTGTACTTGCATGTTAATTTATGTTGATTTTTCTTTTGAGCATGACTTATGTTTTATTTTGTGTTTCTTTTAGGTTTTGTTTTGTTTCATAAGATCCCACTGGATGGGTAGCTGAAATAAAGGAAAAGACAGAGAAAGGGGCTGTGGTGCTTGTTGGTTGGTGCTGCCTTGTAAGCTGGACTCTTGGGACTGGCACAGGCTTCTCCCGGGAAGTCTGCTTACTTGGCGTTTTCTGGTAGAGGCGGGTGGTGTTTGCAGGAGGTACTGCATGGAGCCTGCAGATCCTGAGCTGTGATTGGGGAACACCGGTGCTGAGGCAGCTCACAGGCAGCTACTCGGAGATGCAAGAAAACATCTTAAATTAATGCTTCCATTTGTTCTTACAATCATTCAAAGGTGGAATTGAAATGAAATCCTATTGGGCTGTGCTTCTCTTCTGGAAGATGTGCTGTTTGACCATCCTGGAAATGTATTGGATTTTTATTGTTTCTGTTTATTAAAGATGAACTACAAAGTTAAAACAAATCTAAATTTAGTGTCAGGCATAAGTGCACACTAAACTGTAACCTCCATGTAACTCAGATTTTAACATCATCTTCTGTTGTTGTTTAATCAGTACTGAACTGAGGAAGTTTTATGTTTCCGTCCATACCACAGCAGCTGAAAGCACATATACGGTATCACCGTGGGGACGTGGTGATTTCAGTAATATTATTGCAGTAATAATATTGCAGGCTCTTTCCTTCACTGATAATAAAGATCCAGAGCCATGCAATCACGCTCATGATTTCCTTAAATTTTCTTTAATGATTTTCTTAAAGGAAAAAAAAAAGCTACTTGGTCAGGGCTGTAGAGTTAGGTTAGGCATAGACAGAATAACTAAAGGAGTGAAATATATGCATATGGTGCATATGTCCTTTCATTTGCCCGCTGCGATCCACCTGCGTTTTAGAAGTTTGTCGAGTGATAGGCCGCAGCAACCCATGCTGTTCCCATAACAGAACTGCAGCTTTTCTACTCTGAAAAGGCCTGTGAGCAGAATGGCTGGCCTGCTGTGAGCAGAAGTCGATATTGTAAGTAAGACAGTCTCCCTACGACATACTTTACTGCTGCTGGGTTTTCAGGGGGCAGGACAGCTCATCCTGACCCCAGCAGCACAAGGTGGCAGGTGGCTAATGAATATGTGCTTTCTATAGTCCAGCTTCATTGCTGAGAGGGCAGCCCAATCCTGCGCCCCTGCCTTAGTCTCACCGTGGCCCCCTGTTTCAATCGCTCAGCCATGGCAGTGACCTCGGTACGCTCTGCTCAGTCTGCGCTAGGCAGGATCCCTGTCAGAAGACAGGTTTGACTGCCCTGCCCCACCTCACCTTACACCTTTCTTGTTAGGGGGACTTCAAAGGCGGGCATGGAGCATGTCCTTTGAAAACACAATCAGGTCTGTACAGCACAGGGAGTGTAGTTAATAATATTGTGGTAACTATGTATGGTGTCAGATAGGTACAGGAAATATTGGGGGGAACACTTTGTAAAGTATATGATTGTCTAACCACTGTCCTATACACCTGAAACCAATACAAAACAATATTGAAAGTAAAAAAAAGAAAGAAAGAAAGAAAGAAAGAAAAAAGTGCACTGATGCTATGGCTGAATTGGAAACTTATTGATGTTCTTCAAAAATAATTTTTTTGAAATAGTTACACAGTTTTACAGTTCAGCTTTAAGGATGCATAGATTTTTAACAGGTCTAACATGTTTGGAAATGTTTTGAATCCTGTGTAACCAAAGCATTAATCTTAATAAACCAGGATCCATTTAGGTACCTCTTGATAAAATAAGATAGCCCATGATGGATATTTTATACTCTCTCTTTTACATTAGCCACTGACGATGGTACTCCTCAATGCCGACATCTCACAGAGTCTATGGATTACAGCATTGAACTTGGCTACTTCAGACCCAGGCCTGAAAGGGACAGTTTCTCCAAAGCGTAAACAGGCTCCTGGTTTTTGAAAGTATTTTTCCCCCTAAAAGGACATTTGAGTGTGAGGGCAACTGGCCCTCAGGGTGGGGACGTCTGAATATCCTCAGAATTTCCATTTTCTTACTTGCTGCTAAATGACAGTTCCTGTCATGACATAGATTCTGATCTTTCCCAAAGGTGTTGATTTATAAAGAGGCCGGCTAATTGCAGAAATCCCGAACCCTGAGAGATTAGGGAAATTCAAACTGGAAGCCAGGCAGGGGCTGTCAGGACAGCTCAGATTCTTAAATATCGGCCATTTGGTATATATACATATATTTTTTTAAAAAAAGCTTTTATGTAATTTCATAGAGCCATAAAAAGGCGATGAATTGTTTATGGCCTATTTTTAAAGTTTTCCAGACTCAAAAGGAAAAAATAAAATAAAAGGATATTTGTACTCAACAGCTAGAAGAATGACGAGGTGGATTTTTGTTTTTAAATGGAGAGAAGTGGACAGATAAGGCACTTTAATATATCAGACCGCAGTTGACATCTCCTAGGGAACGATGAAAACAGCCGGCTATTAGAAAATTGTCTCATATGGTTCTTGAGTTCTCTGTTTGCTTTGTCTTTTCTTAAATCCCTGAAGACCACAATCAGTAACATAGCTTCTCATATCTGTACTCTAGACCACCCGCTTGCATCCTCTTGCTTTCTGTGTCCTCTGTAAGAAATCCTTTTTGAGCTTCCTAATGTAATTCTGCAACATTAGAAAAAGATGGGCAGCATTTTTTATTGAAATCAAGTCTGTCGCCCTCCAGCAAGGACCTGGCACTGCAGTACCAGGCGGGTACCCTAAATGCACAATGTACCCTAAGTGGGTGTTCACTCCAGAGAGGAGCTGTCACTCAGCCCCAGCCAACTCCCGCCCCCCGGGAATGTGGTCCCAGGTTTCCAAATCTTGGGATTCTTTAAGAGAAACTTGAAACCTGTGAAATGTCCCTATTTTTAAAAAGTTGACTCAGTTATTTTTAAAACGTTATGTAGGCCAACAGAACATGTCTGTGGGCTGCCCGTTTGTTACTTGTGTCTTAAAGCAAGATCGTTGTTCTCTCACTGCTTCCTCCTGCCTTTCCTTTGCAAATGTGCTTCCCAGCGTCACCATTGAGAGCTTTATCAGCTCGCCTCTGCCAGCTGGGACCTGGGCTCTCTCCCTGCCTGGGACTTCCTTGCAGCAGTGTTTGCCCTTCATCCCTGATCGGCCCCACGTCCCTGTGGCCAGAGTCCTTCCCCCTGCTTTGTTTGGCGTGACTCCTTTCACCAGTGTCTGTGCTGCCTGGCCCGCTCAGGTGCAGCCAAGTTCAGGGGAAGACGCACAGCCCCGTTTCTCGGGTGGCCTTAACATACCAGTGTGGCTGTTGATGAATGGAAAACAGCTGTGTCATCTTCACGAATCGCAGTTCAGGCCCTATATCTTGACTCCAAGGCAGCTGAGAGCGACAGTGACTCCCACTGCCATCACTTGAGGCATCAGTCGAGGCCAGGAAGGTCCAGCTCTCCACAGGAAGAACGAATCCCCACAGACTTCAAAGATCACTGCGCGGTTTTCACTCCTGATCTCCAGCAGGGACCAGCTTCATTCTTGACCTAGTGACTGCTCTTCCCAAGAGTAGGGAGCAAAGATGGGACTTAAATAACCCAGTCCCTCCCACAGCACAGAGCCCAGAGTGTGCTTTGGACCCCACTCTTCACATCATCCTGAATTACAGCGCTCCACGCCCCCACCCCCACCCCAACCTCCACCCCCACCCTGGCCCTGTTAGGGCCCAAGCGCCTCCTCAGACAGAGTAGAGGCCACATTCATTGTTCAACAGTTGGAGGAGCAAACAGCTCAAGGAGTTCAAGGCAAGAATTTAGTTCCCTGGCAAGTGTGACTGTCAGCATGACGGCGGTGCTCCTGCCTTCTCCTCTTCCTTTTCTCTGAATTTGCTTAAAGTTCCTGACTTCGCTCTCCTTCCCACCCTTCTCCCTCCTTCCCTCTCTCCCTCTCCACTCCTCCTTCTCTCCCTCCCTCGCTCTCTCTATCTAGCATTCTAACTTGACTCCGTGACAGACTGAGAGTTAATTTGTATTTGCTTTACTGGTTGCTTTCCATATATCTTTTTTTTTTTAAAAAAAAATTTCATTTTGAAATGGAATCAAAGCACTAAAGGGGGCCTGAGCTAGCTCCTCTCTCCATCGGAGAATGGTGACTTATACTTCCTTCCAGTGTCTTCTGTCTAGACTCCTCCCTGGCTTCCATCTAATTTGCTCACACAACAGTAGAAGCTCATTTCACCTTGTTTTGTCCTGACTGCAGATACAGAGGGAGGGCAGCTGATGTGGAGCAATTCCACAGAGTTCAGGATCTTCTCAGGGCAGCTGCACCCAGCCCGGTGGGCTGTGCCATGCCTGTGGCCCCCATGGGGCTGTGCCAGTCAGCAGGCTTGACTCCAAGGACAGGGACAGAAGCAGTCACCTGTGAAGGGTGCTCTGCTGTGTTCACACCACCTGTGGCGCCTGAGGACCATGTCAGGCTTACTCAAGGGCACCTGGGGAGGTCAAGGGCTCTCCCGGACAGGACGGGCATGTCATTTTTTGTGGGGTGCTGCCATAGTGAATTACGTTAACAGGATCTGCAACCCTGAAAGTGACATAAAACAGCTGTCACAGAAGGCAGCTTTCTACTCAAGCCAATCCATTTCTTTTCTTTTCTTTTTTTTCCTCTTCTGGGCCAAAGGTGTCTCCCAGCCATTAGAGTTGGACAGTGAGAGCACTCTGAGTTTAATTTGGGCTAATATTGCAATGGAGCCTTGGGATGGTCATTGGTGGGCACCCAAGGTAGGTGGCTATTGGCTGTGTCTGGAATCTGAGTTTTCATGAAAAGAAAAAGGCATGAGAAGGAAAGAAAAACACAGAGGTTTTTTCACCACTTTTAAGACAGTCCATTTATGGAGGAGGCATAAACACAAAATAGCAAGAGATTCTACTCACAATGCATATGCATGTCAAATCATCATGTTGTACTCTTTAAATATCTTTCAACTTTATTTGTCAGTTATGCCCCAATAAAACTGACAGAGGGAAAATGGAAAAATAATAGCAAGAGATTCCAGAGAAAAACAGATCCTTGCGTATCACACCCATTTCATGTTGGGGTCCATTCGCTGTAATCCATAGGCGGCTGTGAGTCATTCTCATGCCCTGTTTTCCCCCTGTAATGTTCCACGTTTTAAAGTCATTTTTCACATTTCCTGTAAATAGTGGATAATCATTTTTATTTTATTTTTAAGTGCTGTTTTAACATGTGGACAGATCATAAATGTACTTGCTGAATTCATTCTTTTTTTTTTTAACAAGCCAATAAAGTTTTATAATTCATCTCCATGTGTCTTGCATTCTCTCTAGGGCCTTGTATACGTCTGCTCCCTTCCTCAGGCATCCCCATCACTATGTGTGTCCTTGGTGGTGTTCAAGAGGAAAGGTATTAGAAGAAAGAGTATGAGAAACACCATAGAGAATTGGGAATGGGAGAGTCCCAAACCCACTATAGATTCTGGAATAAATCTCCCTCAAAAAAGGACTTTCAAATTTCCCACTAATGTGAATTATACATTTATTGTTACTGATTCTTGACATGGGATATAGTTTCATTTGGTTAAAAGGAAATACTAAAAAAAAAATACAAAAAATGTTTAAGGAAACTAAAGAAACAAAAAAACAAACCGTACATTCTATGGGAAAATCCTTCAGTATTTAAAAAATGTGGAATAACCCAGGTCCCAGTGAGAGGGCACATTTAGTGCTCTGCCCCTCCCTCCCTTCAAAGGGCCTTGGTGGTCAAATGAACATGATGACTTGGGCTTTCATGGAAGGGGAGATTGAGGAAGACAAGTCGATGTAGAGATAAGATACTATGGAACTGTACCTAAATGGTGCCCACACTTTACATCCCTTTATTTCCAACCTCCAGTGGCCCACACTGGCATTCCTCAGCGCCCCCCCTGCTCCCCGCTTTAAGATAGTACCTAAAAGTAAGGTTTGTAGGACCCCCGTTCTGATATATGATACATCTGAGCTTGCCTCTGGTAACTTTGAAAGGGTTTTTCTCCAAATGCAAGACTTAGGATTAGAAACTGATCCAGTGTGACCCACTGTCTTATGGAACCAACTACACAGACCCTCTCTTAAGAGCCTGTTTAGTGCTATTGACTTGTGCTTTTTTTGAAACACCCTTCTCAGTTTCACTTGCTGAGAACAGGTTTTGTGGGCCATTTGGAGGCCATATAATAATTTGAGGCAGTAGGCTTTGGATGCAGACTATTCAGGTTTGAAGCCAGCTTGCTCAAGCTAAATGAGTCATTTCACTCTTCTATTCCCATTTCCTCATTTGTACAATGGGGAGTAGTAATGTTGCCCCCTCACTAGGCTCTTAGGAGAGTCAAGTGAGATGGTCAGGTAAAACCCTTACTTAGCACATTGCCTGGCAGGTTGGTGACCTCTTTTCATTGATAAAATACTTTGAAGGACTTGGGTTTGCACTGAGCATGGGTATGCCTCAGTGAGTGCCTGTGAATCTCATACAGATTCACTTACATGTATTGGTTATATGGCGGTTATGTGAGCACAACTAATGGAGTCCAAATGAAAGGGAATTTCACTCGCTGAACAATTCTGGATGTGTCCACTCTGTGAAGGCCACATTGGAGCTTTCTTAGGAGTTATCATCATTGTGCTCCTAGATCCTTCTTTCTGCCCAGGTGATTCTTGTGCACTGGTTCTACCTCAGATTTGATACTGATAAAATAATACTATACGATTTGTTTGGGCCTGTATTATGACTGTCCCATGAGTTTGAATGATGCTCTGTATTTTGAGGATTCTGAAAGAAATAGCATTGAAGGACATACCCCAAACATGGTCTGCCTCTTTTCTACTCACCTTATCAATTCAGAATTTTTAGTCATTTGAACCGGGTCTACTTCAACTTTAACTGGTGGATTCTCCATGTGAAAATATTTGGTTAAGAATACAAGTGACGAATGAATTGGCTGAGGGATTGTTTGAAACAAAAGACTTGTTTCAAGTTCCCTCAAGGCTTAGAAACAACTGTTTACAGGCAATGAGTTACAAATAACTGGATTTTTCTCTTCTGCTTCCTGAGGTAGTTTCTGATAAAGGCTCCATTAAGCAACACACAATTGGCCTAGTTGGAACTACTTCATGTTGCAAGTAATAAAATTTTATTTCTTTAGTAATATTTTGTAATTTGTGCTGTTTTGTTATTAAATCTCTTTAAATAAGTGGCATTGAAGTTTTACCAGCACTTAATTTAAGGTACTTTTAGTATTGTTAATACCTTTTCTAACACATTTTAAAGTGAGACTGTATCTAAGAGTTAATGCGTATTGATTTTCACTCTGTACCAAGTATGCATGTTATGCTTTAAGTACTAAAACATATATTAATGTATTTATTCATTCATTCCCTGCAATCCTACAAGGCTAATGATAATATTGCTTCCATTTAATGTGATAGTAAACTGAGGAACAGAGTGATCAAGGACCTTCCTTCAGGTTACCTAGCTAATGAGGGGTAATCCCAGGGTTTGAATTCAGGCAGGCTGGCTCAAGTACCAGAGCTCAGAACAACTACCCTATATGGGCTGGATCTTTGAGCAGGGCTAGGACTGGGGTGAGGCCAGCAGGTGCCTAGGACACTCTCAGGGTCGTGCAAGTGCCCAGTGGCCACTCTTACCAGCACTGGTGATTGAGCAGAGATAATTGTTGTGGCAAAGCACAAATGTAAGGTGAACTTTAGTCACTGGGGTGGCACGTGCTGTCCCAGGAAGTCCCTAGTTATGTGTGCCACTCACCAAACCCTGCAGATCTTGACTTGCAGGTACAGGGATGATAGTGAAATTGGCACATGCTTTGAAATTTTTATCTTATAAAACAGAAATTGCAGGAGGTATCACTCAATGCTAATCCTATCTAACAAAAGAGTAATATGCAAATTGACCATCACTCCAACACATAAGATGGCCACCTCCATGTGGACACAAGATGGTCACCACAAGAAGGCCAGCAGGGAAGCAGTTAGGCATCAATCGGGCTGGCAGGGGAGCAGTTAGGGGGTGATCAGGCTGGCAGGCAGAAGTGGTTAGGGGAAATCAGGCAGGCAGGTGAGCAGATGGGAGCCAGCAGTCCTGTCCGTTTAGGCCCAATCCTGGTGGGACATCCCTCAAGGCAGGAGCTGCCCCCTGGTGGTCAGCCAGAAACCAGGCTGACTGCTGGTAAGCGCAGTGGCAGAGGCGGGAGCCTGTCCTGCCTCCGCAGCAGCACTAAGGATGTCTGACTGCAGTGTAGGCCCACTCTCCGCAGGGAGCAGGCCTAAGCCATCAGTCGGACATCCCCTGAGGGCTCCTGGACTGCTAAAGGGCACAAGCCGGGTTGAGGGACTCCCTCCCCCCCAGTGCAGTAATGTCGTGAACCGGGCCTCTAGTTAACTAATGAAAACCCAGAGCATGTTTCCTTTGTTCGTTGTAACTAAAGGCGGATGTGTTGTTTTTTATTGTTCTAAAGCAAATTTTCTTGTTGCTCCTGAACTTGAGTACTCCCTGTTCCCTGGGAGCAGTCCTGACTCTCAGATGAGTGATGGCAAGGGAAACCGCCGGGTGGGGGTGGGGTGGGAGGAGTGTGGTGGAAGATTTGTTTGAGGACACATCCTGTCACCTGCATTAAGAGAATCCAGACATTGCAACAAGGCTGTGGAAAATGCCTGAGCAGCTCTTGCCTCTGAAACACAAGGAGACAGAGCAGCATCTAAGCAGCTCAGTCACGTCCATGCTCCTGCCCCTGAATGTGCCGTCTGGCAGCAAGTGACTGAAAGAGACGGCCAAGGGCACATGCTAATTTTCCAATCAATGGGTCAGTCTCATCCACACACCACAAGACCCAGAGCTGTGTTTACTGAATTAAAATCGCTGCCTGACCATAAACTAATGAACAATAAGTTTTCTCCTTCCCTCCCATCTTTCAACATTTTTATTCTGTTTCCTGGGAGGCAAGGAGAAACCTCTTTTGTCATTCACCACCCTTCCCTTTCTTTTTAGTAATTCTCATCATACAGTAGATTAGTCTTGCCGAATGGTCAAATAAAAGAGTAGGCCACAGCTGTTTGCCTTGAAGATTAGAATTCAGCTTCAGGTAAGTCGTGCAATTTCACTAAAGACCCTGGAGCTTTGTGGGGTGGGAGTAACGGTTGCCTAGCACTGTTTGACCTCTTGGGGGAGTTCTAGGTTTTAAATGAACTGAGCCATAGCCTGTTAGGGTGTTTCGGGCTTTGTAGAGATTACTTCCTGGGCAGTTTTTTCTCTCTGCATTTACTTAGGCTTCTGGATTTGGGGGAGACCATCACCCTCCTTCACTAAAGGCTGTGGAACTGCCTGCCATGTTTTACTTTGGGGCTGGTAGTGTGCTGGCTTTTCAGTGTTTGCACAGTGAGTTGAGCAGCAGGTCTTGGTGGCAGAAAGGAGTCAGGATAT
The DNA here is from genome assembly GCF_000327345.1 of Myotis davidii. Lineage (NCBI taxonomy): Eukaryota > Metazoa > Chordata > Mammalia > Chiroptera > Vespertilionidae > Myotis > Myotis davidii. The sequence continues at coordinate 834,904 of NW_006287671.1, forward strand.
AGCTGTCCTGTTGCACAAGTGGAGACTCATCTCAAACAGGGCTCATCTCTCCACCACTGCAGTCTTTCAAGGTGGGCTTATCTCTTCTCCTTTTCTCCATCCGTTTCCTCAACCCTGGAGGGGAAAGGCTTCCTTCCCATGGGGGGCGGTCTCCAGTGCCTCACCATTTCTTGTTTGTCCTTTGAACAGGCCCATACCTCTATATATTGTCCCTACAACTTGCAATTTAAACCACTGGGGATGAGTTCTTTTTCCCTGACACAACCCTAACTGAGACAGATACTAAATTCCTTAATATATTATCTTGTTCTATCTTACATCGAGTATACTCAAAATCCAGTAAATATATAGTAAGTGTCACTTTTAGGTCAGAGAGTGAGCCTAGCACTGGGAGATGCCATAATAAGCCAAGCATATGCCATCTTTGGCCTCATGGGCTATGGCCTAAGGGTAATATCAGTAGTGTGGTGCCACTATTGTCTGCACTTTGCACATAAGAAAACAAAGGCTTAGGAAGTTGACTAACTTGTCCAAGGTCACGTAAATCACATTCCTCAGCCTATAAATTCATGCTTTGGCCTGCTTCTCTGAGGGCAGTGCTTCCTTTTACCTCTTGAGGGTCTGTATTTCCCTGAGCTCTAAGATGGTCATCGATCTCTGCACTATATTTCCAACTCAAAATAAACTGATAAAAAGTATCCCCTCCCTTGTTACCTATT
>NW_006287671.1:835647-861604 GCF_000327345.1 Myotis davidii
TTCCCTTTTAATTAAAAAAAATAGATTTCTTCTTTTCCTCTAGTTCCCTTTCTACCCAACACAAACACATGCAAATATGCTTTGTCCTTTCTCTAATTTTTACACATTTGGTTGGAATATGTGCATCGGAGAGAGATTGTGTATGAAGGGGTGTGTGTGTGTGTGTGTGTGTGTGTGAGAGAGAGAGAGAGAGAGAGAGAGAGAGGAGAGAGAGAGAGAGAGAGAGAGATCAGCAAGGAAAGAGAATAATTCTCAACACAGGCACACACACACATACATACACACATGGAATAGGAATACTACATGCTTTAAATGGGAATTTAGTTCCAACACATACACAATTTATGCCATTATCACCTCCCCAGTGCTTTAATGCCCCCAACTCCTTTAAAAAACTTTCCATATTGTATTTTTTGCTTTTTGTTTTTACTTCCTTATAAAAAGCAAGAAGTTTTACTGAGAAGAAATGATTACAAATCCCAAAAGGCTGGTGTTCTGTTCTGAGCTCCAAGATGTAAGGATTGAGTGGATTTCAAACTTGGCTAAATTTCTGACTTGGCAAATGCTTCCATCCTTATTTATGACAGCTTGGAAACTTCCATTTTCCGGGGCTTATAAATGAGGCTGCTGATTTGGTCTCCCTTTTCTATTTTGCTGTGAATTATGAAATAACCAGCCTGAAGGCTTCTTTTAGGACATTAACCCTCTTAACAGAATAAGTGTGTGTGTGTGTGTGTGTGTGTGTGTATGTGTGTGTGTGTTCTTTCTTTTCTTGGTTATCAGGCATCGTTTACGTATTTCACACCAGTGTACTTCCCTTTTTCTGTGTTTCCACAAAATGACACTGGAAGGTGTTGAGGTTTGGGGTGTTGAGAATTATAACTGTGCGGTCTTCATTGTAGTCACACAGGACTTTTTGACTGTACATCTCATCCTCGAAGGGCAATTAACAGTTGGGATTCTGGAGCAAGTCAGGTAAATAGAAAGTCTCAGCGTTTTCCCAGAGGTTACGAATAGGTCCTGTGTCAGGAGCTATCCATGCTCATTTTGTTTTAGTAGAAACTGGTCAAAAAAATGGAAGAACTCTGAGAAGTTTTCTCCTTCTTCCTACCTCCGTTTCCCTCCTTCTCCCCCACCTTTTTCTTAACTTATACCCAATTTTTTGAAGCTCACTTAAGTTGTCTTCATAAGTGCTTTTTTCTTTGGATTCATGTAAACTTTGGTTAGTGGGGAGGGTAGGCCGGTTTTGCTGAGTATAGGCAGTAGAAATTTTCAAATGCAGATTGTGGCCTCTGAGAAGCAGGTGCCCAGACAGGATTAAAACTGCAAGGATTTTAATCAGGAGAAACTCTCATGTGAGAGGAAATGGAGGAGCCAGAGAGGGATGTGAAAGCATAGACAGGACTGTCACTCAAGTCTGACCTTGGTGATGAGAGGATGGGAAGGTTAGGATAAGAATCCTAGACCATTCACTCTAAGGAAGTATGGGCAGGGCTGCTGGGGGAGTCTTTGAGCCAAAGTCAGCCACCTGTCAGCCAAGAGTTCCTTGTCTCCGAGGATGGTTAGGCCTTATATTCCAACTACTCCTGGCACTGGTTCTAGAGCAGTCATGGGAAGCATGGGCTCACTGCAAAGGAGCGATGGATTTGAGAGCACGGGTAGGTTTCAGGATGTAGCTGGGACCCTTGGTCGGTTATGCTCCCTGAAGGTGACGTCTGCGGGGTGCTCTCGGACAAGAGGAGCTGTCTTATCCACTTAACCGATGTACTGGTTAATGACTGCTCCCATCTCTCTTCAACATATGGACCCATCTGATAGTGCCCTGAGCACTCCTGAATGGACGGCTGGGTTCCAGTGTTCAAGGGAACCTTTGCTTCTTTAATGACCTACTACCAGTGGCATTGGTTAGAGGGGCTTCAACTATAATCACTCTTAAAAAAATAGAAGAAGAACACAGGCTAGGCAAGTCAACATTTTGAAATGTTTAAAATGTCATTTTTGAGCTGCAGCCATCCTTTTATTTATGGCAACATAAAACAACATCTGAAACTAAGACCTGTTTTTGTTTTTCTCGCCTGCATACTCAAACCACAAGTGATTTTATTTCATTTCATTACGTGTTCCCTGTCAAACAAACTTCCTATCACGGCAGCGCCTGTCATTGATTCATCTTCTCTCAGAAGAGTGTTTGTGGACGTGTACACCAGCACCTTGCCAGGCATGAGGAAAGAACTGGATAGGGGCAGCGAGGCAGCCTCTTACACAATTACTCATCCCTGCTCTCCAGCAGCCCCCGAGTTCAGTTGTTTTCAAGAAAAATGATGCCTTATTCGGATTCAACAGACCTTATCGAGGACTTTCAATGTGCTGGACTGTAGGTTGCCAAGTCCAGTGATACAGATGTGAGTGAGGAGCTGAGCTGGTGGGGACTGGCCCCAGGCCCGCAGTATTGCCACGCAAGGACGGCGAAGGCTCAGGGTAGCCGGATCATCTGGTTTTTCAAGACACGGGGAGATCTGGGTTTTTGTGTGAAATTTCCCAGTTTGTAAAGGTTGGCAAGTCCCTTCACATTTTTTAAACTCTCTGTGAGCCAACGAAAACATGTCTTTTTGCCAAATTTTGCCTGTTGTGACCCTCGTGCTCAAGAGTCAGCTTGCTGCTTTAAGATCTGATTCTTCCACCACAGCTTTGCGCAGACACCGGTCTTTGTGGGGCCTCCTGGCAGCAGATGCTGTGATGAGGACTCACATATGAGTGATTTATTAAGGGTGTGCTCCAGGGCAGCCTGAAGGGACTGTGGGAGGCAGAACAGGGAAGGGGGAGCTAACAGGAAAATAATTTCAGACATAGCTGCCTGCTGGAGGGGGAACTCTGGAGCGGAAGTTGCTCCCTACAGATTTGGGTGTAGGCCTTTCATATTTGTGCAACCACTAGTCACTGGCTAAGGGTCTCAATACACAAAAGTGAGCTTCTATAGCTCAAGGGCAGACCTCCAGGAAAGAGAAACACAGATGCTGGCTGCTGCATGGCTGGCACACAACTGCAGCCACAGTGGATCCAGGGGACCCCAATACGACCCACTCCCAGAGATCTGTGACTTTCCCAAGTCCACAGCTAATAAGAACCACAGGTCAAGGCAGCATTTGGACCCTGATCTTCTGACTCCAGTCCAGTTCAGGGCTTGTTGACACTCTTTGCAGCTGCTTCTTAACGAGATCAGTGTGCGAATTCAGATGATCTTAAACCCTGATTGGTATGTCAATCTCAGGCTCTTAAATGATCTCCTCTTTTAGGATTGCATGGAGAGAGGACTGCTTGGCTCTTCAGAAGGCAGGAGCAGGTTGATAGGAATCCAGAGGTGCTCTGGAATTGAAAACATTCTAGACCAAGCATGTCAAACCCAAAGGCTAACATGGGCCAAATAAACAAGGTTTAAATTTCTGTGGACCACAAAAAAAACAAAAGCTTTAATTTTCATAGAAACGTAGGTTTATTTCAATAGAGACAGGCTGAATACAAAGGGCTGAAATAATTGAGTAATCATTAACATAAAATAATAGAACATTTTAATAAAAATTAATGGTTTTTCTTGGACATTAACTTACCAGACACTGAATAACTGCATACATTAATAAGCATAACACAAATAAACCTATTTTTCTTGTTCTCTGAAATGAAATAAATGAGTAATTTTAACATAAAATAATAGAAACATTTTAATAAAAATTAATGTTTTTTCTTGGACATTAACTTACCAGACACTGAATAACTGCATACATTAATAAGCATAACACAAATAAACCTATTTTTCTTGTTCTCTGAAAGCAAAAAGCAAAATATTTCCTGTTGTGCACACCAAACAAGTCAGTGCAAGATCTAACGACGTGGCTATCAGCTGCTAAAATGTTCGGTGCTAGTATTAGTGGAGAGAAATGGTGTGCCTACGCGTAAGGTGCGTAAGGGAAATGAATGCAACACGATTATAGTAATCAGTCATCAGCAAACGTTGTAGTCTGTTATTAATACTTATGTATAACAGGATATTGTGAAAATTAAGTTATGAAAATTTTATTAAAATGTTTCTTACATACCGTTATATTGGCTGGGCCACAAAAATATTCATTGTGGGCCACATGTGGCCTGCGGGCTGTGAGTTTGACATGCTTGTTCTAGATAGCCCTGAATGGGCTCCCAGGAGCCTGCAGTGGTTCCCAGCTCTAACTTCTCACTAAGTTTGGTGATTTCATATCTGAGATGTGGGCAGTGTTTGGGGTACTCTGTACCCTAGTGCTGAATTTGGGGCCTATGAGACATGTCTATCTTGATGCTTTTGAGGTGGACTTTTCTGAGAAATAGTGGTTTATACAATTTGCATGACATATTTAATTTAAAGATAACACTCTAAACTCCAACCAGTTCCCCTTGAAGGAAGTCCATCAGAGGCAGGGAGAGAAAGCAGAAGCTGCCTTACCATCTGTTCACCAGACATCTCTGGAGCTTGAGGGTCATGGAGACAAAATCAGATCAGATTTTTTTTATTACACTGAATCTATGTCTGCCCACTTGGCCCTGGGCCTGTGCCTTCTGCTGTGGTAAACGCCTTGCCCATCCTTCCAAACCTCTGAGTTAGCCAGGACAGCTTCCTTGCCCTCATCTTGCCATCCTGAAATCAGACTATGTCTTGCTCCCCTCTGCCTTCCTCCAGGTCCTCCATATTTGAGAGGGGCAGACTGGTCTTCTCTCTTCTTCTTACCATGATTCCATTCTTGAGTCAAAAATGGATGTGAGCTAGTCAGTCCTGTACTCATACACCTCTGGCATCTCACACGGCAAAGTAGATCAAGTCCAAACTCCTCAAAAGGGCATTCAAATTCCAGAGCATCATCCCCCCAGCCTGGCTTTTCAGCCATGCCTTCCCCATCTACCACTTCTGTTCCTCTTTCCTACTCAACCCACCTGGCTTGACCTTCTTTCTCCCACTACCTTGTTCATTCATCTGTCAAAGTCCTGTCACTTTTGATTGGGTAACCTTGGACTTGGCCCTTTTTGGGGTATGGCAAGACAGTGGGATAGCATGTGACATGTTGTAGGTTCTCAGTAAATGATAGCATTGTTGTGATGATTAGCATTACCATCATCCCTTTTTAAAGCCCAGGTTCCTTCCTCCTAGCAGAATCCCCAGAATTGCTCACACAGAAATGACACCTTTTTTTTTCTATATTCTGTATTAGTGTTGTGACATATTTGATCATCTAGCAGGAGAGCCTGGGTCCCCTATTGCTGCATTAAATTGAATTATTTCAAAGCACCGGACCACATCCCACTCCTACTAGCGATATTTACTGTGCTTTCAAGGAAACAAATGAAGAACATATACTACTTAGCTGAGCTCATGTTTTCTGAGATGTAAGAATGTTTCTGGATAATACTGTGTGGGACCTCTGAAAGACTTGATCAGAGCAGGGAGCCTTGGATGTAAAGGAGGTCAGTAAAAGTTTAGGATGCAGCCTGGTTCCCCTATGACAGTTCAGGCTAAGTTTTGGCAAGGGGGGGCGGACTTCTTTAGCATGTGAACCAGGAATATTTTGATGTATTAGTTTCCTAGGGCTGCTGTAACAAATGACCACAAACTTGGAGGTTAAAACAATAATTGTGAAGCCCTGAAGTATCACATTAAGGTGTTGGCAGAGTTGGTTCCTTCTGGAGGATGTGAAGGAAAATCTGTTCCATGCCCTTCCCCTAGCTTCCGGTGGCTGTCAGCAGTCCTCGGTGTTTCTTGGCTTGTAGATACATCACTTGATCTCTGCTTGTCTTCACATCACTTCTTCTCTGTCTCTGTGTCCTCTCCTCCTCTTATGAGAACAATTGTCATTGGATTTAGGGCTCAACTCTAAATCTAGGATAATCTCATTTTGAGATCTTTAAAGACTTGAGATCTACAAAGCTGTTTTTTATTGTTGTGTTGTTTTTCCAAATAAGATCACCTTCACTGGTTCTAGAGGTTAGAATTAGAAATATCTTTTTTGGAGGCCACTATTGAACCCACTACACTTGAGAATAGAGTTTATCTGAGAGGTTGGTAGCATAAAGGGAAGGCACATGGTGTAGGTGCCAAGAAGATCTAAGTTCAAATCCTTGTTTTGCCCATGCTATGGACCTATTCCTTATTCCCTCTAAATCTCCATTTTTCCTTTCTATAAAATAAGGTTAAAAGTTAAGAATGTATATATCTGTCACATAGCAGATTCACAGTAAAGTTATTGTCTATAGTGATTCCCACTACTCATTTATTCATTAAATCAAAATTTAAATCTCTGGACATCAAGGTGAAAGAAACATATCACATGGCTCTTAGTCATAGTAGCACTTAGAAGAGGATCAGTGTTTATTGAATGAATGAACGAGTGAGCCGATCTGAAGCCTATTAGAGGTACTTGCTCTGCTCAAGCACCAGAAGAGGCTCTGGCAAGTACAGCTATCCCCCTAAAAAAAGTGTGCTTTCAGCCACTTGGCTTTCATGAAAGACCTATATTAGCACCTGTTTTCACTAACCAAAAGAAATCTGAACAGGATTTTTGCTTTTATGAGAAAAGGTGAAAAGTGAAAACATGATCCATGCTTTGCAGAGAGCCATTATAGAGGCAGCATGCATCCTAAGCACTGAGAGTGGCACTGCCCTTAGTGTGCACCAGTGTTATTTTAGGTTTTATGCATTATTGGGTATGATTTGGTGGGTTATTTTTTGGGTTTGGGGATGCTCAAAATTTTTCCATATAAATTAATGGTAATTGCGTCTTTGATTTACGCCATCTTGGTTTACGAGAGGTTCCCTAGGAATGCTCTACTTTCGGTTAGTACGGGAAACCTCTACATTTATATAGCTTTCTGAACTCTGATGCCAAACCCTAAAGTAAGCTCACTTTTGGCTCTTTAAAAAACAAACAAACAAACACCCTTAAAGAATATTATTGCATTGTCATTTTACTTCAACGGCCCACGTATGTGGCCATTAGAGTCAGTTTTATGGGGAATTTATATCAAGATGCACCGTGGTGTCCCAACCAAAGAAAAACTTATAGCACTGAGCAAAGTAGAAACCTCAAATTCATGTAGGGGCCAGGCAGTCTGGGTGGGGTAGTCCCCTCTGGAGAGTGTTTGTCTTATTTAGAGAGGGCAGCTTCTAATTCATTCACCCAACCATTTATCTTATACTTTGTTCTTGGTGGGTGTTGAGCCCACAGGGTAGAAAAAGGATAACTTTCTGTTCTCATGAAGCTCCTGTTCTGTGAACCCAGCTTCAATGCCACATGGAGCTGCCAAAGTATCTCTTTTTTAAAGAGAGGAAGCCAGAATTGTATGTGCAACCTCCTGATTTTTATATGTTGGCAAACACTGTACATTTTTAAAGAACACTATACAGGCCAGACAGAACTTGTCTCTTGATTTAGCCTGCAGGTCATTTGTGATTCTTGGAGTGGAAACTCATGGCCTTTATCTTAAGAAGCATTTTCCCAATGTCTGATTTTAAGCTAATTCTCATTTTTCTTGACCTCATTGGAAGTTGCTAATGGTCACGGCTTATTGTCTGTGTCCTCCCAGATTGAATGATTCTTTGGTGTCCCATCCAGGCATTTTAAGGTGGACTGTTCCCCATCTATCAGCATTTCCTTTCTTAATTCCATCTCCAAATCTTTGATTACTTTTCCATGTTCTCTCATACTTCCGAAAAGGCTCTAAGTACTGTCATCAGCATTTCTTCTCTTGATGGTCAGAATCTAACCCCAACTCTTAAATAAAATGCTTACAGATAAGTCTGCTTTTAAGCTTCCCTTTCTGACTTTGCCATCCAATTTTCACAGCCTCTGAGTTGCACTGACTCCCAACCTTAGGTGTAATATTAATTTCTCTCAGGGGGGCATGGGTTTAATAGATTTTTTTAATTAACATTTTGTAAAATTGGAGCTGTCATACTTTATGGCAGACTGATACAAATGTCTGTAATTATATTTTTGGCACTGTATCTTGGGAATCATGTAGAAATGTTTATTTTAACCCCTTCCTAAAACGTTTGATTTATGGAAAGGCCTCTTTATGTACCCCTCTAACAGGCCCAGTTGTCATGACAACCCAGAATATCATTTGTCAAAGGTCTATAACTTCATTCTATGTTGAAGCTAAAAATTTATCTTTCAGGATTTATCCTTGTGACAGGGAAATTTTGCATTTTCTTGGATCTAATTTTTCTCCCTAATTCTGCTTGTTGTTATGGAGATTTAGGGTTCTGGGGAAGATTTCCTAGAGAGTAAAACAAACCTACACCTTCCACCTCACCTCTCCAAACATATGAATTCTCTTATCTAGTTTATAAAAGTATAATTATCCCCCTTTGTGTTTCTAACTCAATATGATTTTTTTCTTTCTTTAAAAAATTGGAATGAAATTTTTTAATTGATTTTTTGTTAGTAAAGTTTTAAGGAAGAGAAGAAAGACAATGTCTATTGATCTCTTTTCCAAGCTGAAGAAGACCAAGATATTTAGTTATCATATTTACTTGTGTGATCTGTGGTTCAGAATGCAAACTCAATGGCTACACTAGGAACCAGACAAATATATCAATTAGTGCAATAGGATCCTGGGGACACACCCTGTCTAAAGGGGATTATTTCTTTGTTTCTGTTGACATAAAATGGACCATTTTGTAGCGTTGCCTGTTTAATTTTAGTTTTTAAAGAGAAGTCAGAAATCAGTATTTTTATGTGAAATTTTCTGATTTTAAAATGTTGGCAGGTCATTAAAAAATAACAACAACAATGTAATTGTCAAAGCACATCTGAGAGCCAGTTCACTCCATGGACTCCCTGACATGATTTCTGCCCCAGGTGCATGCCATGCTACCCAACAGTTTAGAGTGTCCTTGTTTCCTCTATACTGAACAACTAAACCAATTTTGCTCAGTTCTTGGAATTTGATTTGTTAGATAATCTTTCTGTTGGCCTGAAAAGCAACCATATTCTGCTCACTCACTCGCATGTTGGGTAGCTTTTGAGCTCTGGACCAAGTATGAGAGGAAGCTGTGATGGAGGGCACATCTCAAAGACCCACACACGTTCCCCTCTGTCAGTCCAAGATCGATAGTGGGGTCCAATGCCTTCTGGGATTGTTCACAGATTTATGATGCTCTCTTGTTGCCTTTGATGGATGGGGCAGTTTAATTCTCTTCACTAAGCTCCATATTTTTCTTCTGTATTGGAAACTCCTAGATGGCCTTTGCCTTTTCACAAAGACAGCAAGGCATTTTATTCCTCATTGTGTTTTGTTTCTCATATATCTGTGGACAAAAACATTAGTATTTCATGAGAATATGCTACCAAAAAAACATCTAAGGGCAAAGCTGCTCTGTAGCTGTCACTGATAGAGAATAGGAGTGTATAAGGGACATCACCCACAGTAGTCACTCATCACCAAACCTGCTTGCAATGAGACTTAAGACATTATGGAATTTATGTGAATTATGCTGACTATGGAAACACACAATGGCTCTGGCAATAGAAGCAGGTTACAGGAGAGCTTTATGCCATTCAGACTCTGTCGTCATCTGGTCTTTTCCAGCTTCCCTCTCACCCACCTCTGCTGCCTTTCACACTCTCCAGGCTCAAGTCTCACCGATAGCCACTGCCAGTTTCCAGTTACCTTCACACTCTGTGTATACGACCTCATCTCACCTAAACCCAGTCAGGGTTTTATGGAGTCTTTATGAATGTTATTAGCTCTGCCCACCTGTTAAGCCTTCCAGGACTCCAAGAGCCCACCAATTACAGGTAACATGAAGGATAACAGTAAGATGAGGTACAAAACATTACTCATACTCAGGATCACCCTCATGGGAGTGGCCTGCGCCTTCACACAGGGTCTCCTGTAGAAGGTTTTTTGGTTTAATGCTCTACTGTCAACATTTTGGATTTCTTAAAAATTTATGAACAAGAAGTTCACATTTCATTTAGCACTGAACACCGCGAATTATGTAGCCAGTCCAGCTCATACTACAAAACAGGCAAAATAGACTAAAAGTAGTGACCTCGCCCAGGCAATAATTAACATTCCTGGTAGTGGGCATGGCCTTACTCTTCTCTCTTGGGTGAGTGGTATTTCTTTGGCAGGGAAAACCCATAACAACTGCTTTGCATTCCTTTCCACTCTTCTAGGCATGCCTGCCTTAAGAAAGACTTCCACAAGTCAAACCCAGACATTTTATCTGGGAGCTTGTATTCACCTACGTGTCTTTTCAAGTGTAGCTATCTTTTAGGGTGGCATTTAGTAGCTGTCAGGATTCATCAATCGCAATTATTGAGCACCTAGCCCTATGTGAGTCACTTTTCCTCTCTTGCCCCATCATCATTATCAATCATCACCTATATGTATTCACTGCTCATCTGTGCCTGACCCTGGTCTACAAGGTGGGGTGTGCTAAGCTATTTTCTGTTGGTGAAAGACAGCCATCCTGCCTTTGGAAGAGTGAATTTCTCCACATCAAAGGAGGGTGTGTCCATCAGGTGCCAGAAACATGGGATAATTTTTCTGGCATTTGCACTATGAGACTCAGACAGATAAGCACAAACCTACTAAAATCCAAAGATGACACATTGGGTTGGCTGAAAATGAAAGGTTCGCCTTTGTAAGCATCTGTTGTGAAACTGTGCAAAGCATTGCCCTCAATATCAGTGCTGAAAACAGCCATGTGGACACTGGCCACATAAAGCTGACCCAGGGTTGCCGGCGCATGTGGAAGTATTCTGAAATCATGGATGTGAGAGTACTTTTAAAAGAGAAATGTGTGAATTTAATGTAAGACGTTATGCTTATTCATGACCTATAGAGCTTGCTTGAGGCACTTTCGGCATATCCCCCTTTAATGCCAGCAAATCCTAATCTCACATGAAACTCAAAACAATTGACAAGATGAAACAGCTCCAGAAACATAAGGAGGCCCTTGTGGTTAAAGTGTAAGACAGGATTTAATGGCTCATGCTTTGTTCCAAGGCAGAACACTGGATTGCATTGCATCTTGGGGCTTTTTTTTTTTTTTTTTTTTGAGAGAAACAGAGTTCCTTACTGTTTGAGCAAATGCCTAGTTCTGTTCTTTGCCCAAACATTTTGAGTCAGCCTTGTGGTAGAAGTAAAATTGTTAAAATGTGTTGAGGTATTTTGAACATTTTATTTAAAAAATCAACTACTTTTCAGGTATATAAGGCCAAACACATTGATAAGAGGCAGAAAATTGCCTCTAGGTATACAGAAACGCAAGTCAAGGACAAACCTGTCTGTCTGCCCAGCAGTCGGTTAGAAAGTGGTGGCTACATTGATGTTTTCATCTGAGGAAAGTAGCCCTGCAGGGAACTGAAATATCTTGGATTGAGGAAGATTCTCTTGGATTGAATTAATTTCAGCAAAAATGATCATCAAGAACACACTTGGGAGCACGTGAGTTATTGTGGGAGAGAAGACAATGCCTTCAAGGGACTTGCATTCTAATTGAGAGAACAAGTTGATCACATTTAATAAATACTTAAGGAAATAAGGGTAGTAATAAGAAATGTTAGCTGTCATTATATAAGCAGTGGTTCTCAACCTTCTGGCCCTTTAAATATAGTTCCTCATGTTGTGACCCAACCATAAAATTATTTTTGTTGCTACTTCATAACTGTAATTTTGCTACTGTTATGAATCGTAATGTAAATATCTGATATGCAGGATGGTCTTAGGCGACCCCTGTGAAAGGGTTCTTCGACAGCCAAAAGGGTCGCAACCCACAGGTTGAGAACCGCTGGTATAGAGTGTCAGTTCCATGTCAGACAGAGAGACCTTCACACCAAAGTTTGCTAAGTAGGCACTGTTGTTCCTATTGCTATTCTGACTTTAGAGAAGAGGAAAGTGTTCATGAGAGAAGTGACCTGCCCAAGGCATCCTAGGTGGCAGGTGATAGGCTGTTGATTCCACTCAGGGGATGGCTGTGATGGCTATGAGCACACTGCAGTGTCAGCCGGCCTAGGGTCCAGGGCCTCAATCTGCCACTCACTGGCTGTGCGAACTCAAATGGTTCGACCTCTGTGTGTCTTCATTCCCTCAAGTATAAAGTGGGGATATCAATCAGCTCAAGACCTACCTTATCGGATAGTTGAGAGGTGCATGAAACATACTTAGAAACCATGCCTGGAACCTAACAGGCCCTCAGTGGATGTTAGCTAAACCTGAGGCATTGGAGGGAGACTTTGCAGCAAGGAATGTTGTCCAATGTAATGGAAAGGGTCTTTAGGCATAAAAAGATAAAACTTCAGATAACCTTTTATACAACCTAATAATGAAAGAATAACTCCAGGCACTATGATAAGCTAAGAATCCAGTGAACAAGACGAAGTCACAAAAGAAAATCTGGTTATCTCCATTTAGTTGATAAGATTAAATAATATAAAAATTACTAGTCCAAGAAAAGAAGAATACCTCCTTTGTCTGACAAACAGACTTGATGGCTAGATCCAAAAGTTTTCCCATTACAATATGAAGCAACCCAAGAATGCGTACCTCATCATTCAGATTTAATCATATTCTGGAAGTTATGGCTCATGAAATAAGACATGAAATGGATATAAGAGATTTATCTAAGGGAAAGTGAAAGATATATTTATAGATATTATGAGTGCTTAGAAAATGATGAATAACCAATTTCCAAACCCAGTAATGAATAGAAAGTTTCTATAATCTGGCTGGATATGCAACAGATTATTTAGTAGCTCACCATTATGTTAACAGTAATCTTAGAAAATAGATTGGTTAAAAAAAATCATTCAGAATAGGAGAACAACAGCAATAGTATATCCAGTTGAAAACAGGGGCAGAGATTGGGAGGAAGCTGTGTGTACGAAGTTGATACTTTCCACATAAGTTATGACAGAAGAAAAAAACCCTAAATGCTTAATAATATTGGAACGATTAATTGAATGATGGTAACAATGAAGATGGTAGTAAAATACTCTCTGACAGTGGAGTTTCGAATATTAAACTATACTCAGTATATATTCTAATGCATCATGACTCCAAACTTATTTTTTACATAGAGAAAAAATAGATGAAAGATCAGAACCTTAATAATTATGGGCTGTAGAGGTGATTTTTAAATTTTTTATATGTTATGTATTTTTTCAAATTTTTTACAAAAAGGAAGCATGTATTTTATAATGCCAAAAGTTTATTCAACAGCTTTTAAGAAAAAAATAATACCAGAGAAGTGAATTTACCTACCTAGTATTGCTTTTCTTTCCATATTATATATTATTTTGGGAACTTTTGTTGCTGATATATAATTTAAAGTAAGATAAATAATGGTGTATTTACTCAAAATAGACAGTTCTAGTCTTTAAAATATGGAATAGCACTCTTTACCTTCTGCTTCATTGATTGAAAAGAATTGAAATTCTGCAAAGATGCCTTAGTTATTTTTTTCATGTTGTCTTGCTATAAGTCTTGGATTCAATTTCTAGAACAGAGGACATGCCAAGATGTATGAGAAGGGCCTAGAGAGTGAAACATCCATGTCATTAACTTCTTGAAAAATAAATGACCTCACTTCCCTTATTACTGTAGTAATTAACCCACATTCATACTAATTCTGACCATTGCTATGTATTATTTATTACTCTCCATTTGTGGTTTGGTGATCAACCTAGTGAGTATTGTTGTGTGTGACACCCTGAGGTAGCTCTCATCTGCTCTCCTAATAACTTCTCACCAGAAGAGTCAAAATATACTTTTCACAAACCTAACACAATAAAGACCACAGGGAAGCACACACTGTAACTTGACTTTTCACTGGCCTCTACTGTATCTTATCCATTTGGGGAAAGATGTAATGTTGATGGGTTTACATCAGAACCCCAGTTCTTGGCACAAAGCGTAGCACATAACAGTTGTTCACGAAATGTTTGTGGACTGGGTGGAAATGAGAATAAAATCTGGGGCTTCAAACTGTTCACCCTGTAGTCTTCTTTCACCGGAAATACCTTCGTGCCAGCAGGATCTCAGCCCATTTGGACCTTCTTCTGAATGCGTGTACATCCTGGGGGTCCCTCATGCTCCATAAAGACCCAGGGCAGTGGCAGTTGCCTTCGTTTGGTCAGCATCGTATATTTATGGAGTGCCTGCTCCACGCTCAGCTCTCTGCTGAATTTGGCCGAGGGGTGGATTTTATGATGCGGAGCTGATTTCCGAGGCCCTCGCAGACGCAGAGCACACTGCGCATTCTTCAGGCCAGGCCCGGGCTTGCCTGTGGGCTTTTCCGCTTTGCTGCCCAGGAGTTATGCCTCTGCTCTCCCCTAATCCCTGCAAACAGGCAGTGTGAGCGGGCTGCCAGCACATCAGTGTGTGTGCAAAATGCACACAAAGGGCTGCTCTTTATTAGAGGTGTGGATGGAGGGCCTTGGGAAGCTCTGACACTGCAGGGTTTTGGGTTTCTTGGTTATTTTTTCTCCAGGCTCTACTTTCAGAAACACGATGTTATTAAGTGCTGCTGTTTTGCTGCCAAAGTCCTTCTGTCTCCCCTTCCCTCCTTAACCTCCCCTCTTTTCTTCTTAAAGGCCATAGAAATGAAATAAGATCTCCTTATTGATTATTCTCGCTCAGTAGGGAGACTCCACAGTCTGTTCTCACTACATTTGGGCCTTTGGGAGAAGCAGATGCATTGCTGTAGTCACACTCTCACGGGGACATTTTTTTCACCTTGTCATTAGCAACCTCTCCGTGATCTTAAGAATCCCTCTTTTCCATCCTGTGTCCAGTTAGCACTCTGCTACTCTCATACCAAAAGTCCTTTGACCTTCCCAGACCACAAGCCTTAACCGCTTCTTTCTTCCTCCTTCCCTTCCTTCCTTCCTTCCTTCTTCTTGGAGCGCATATATTCACTTCTTCTAGCTTTGAGTCCATGTTCACTGGCTATAACCGCTGCCTTGCACATACAGCATCCTTGCCCTCTCTTGGGAAACAACCACCCTGGTAAGTCCAGTGCTCCCCCAGCCCAGCCAGCACTGCAAAGCACCCCCTCTCCCTCTCTCCTAGAGAAGGGCTCCATACCTTCCTTTCCCCATATCCCTCTACCTTCCCCTCTCCTTAGCACAGCGGTTCTCAACCTGTGGGTCACAACCCCTTTGGGGGTCGAACGACCCTTTCATAGGGGTCACCTAAGACCATCAGAAAACACATATTGAATATATAATTACATATTGTTTTTGTGATTAATCAGTATGCCTTAATTATGTTCAATTTCTAACAATGAAAATACATCCTGCGTATCAGATATTGCATTACGATTCATAACAGTAGCAAAATTACAGTTATGAAGTAGCAACGAAAATAATTTTATGGTTGGGGGTCACCACAACATGAGGAACTGTATTAAAGGTCGCGGCATTAGGAAGGTTGAGAGCCACTGCATCAGTACACTCTTAGCGTCAGACCTTGCTTTCATTGCCCTAAAGAGAGCCCCACCGTCACCCCACTGCATGTCTCCAGCTGCTTGCAGTGCCATGGCTTTGTGTGCCCTCCTGGCACAGTTTCCCGGGACAGCCCCAACGTGTGCACTGGGTGCCACCCCCTTTTACCTCATGAAGGACATCACCCCAGTAGTTCTCCCGTCTCCCCGCTGCAACATCACTTTTCCCTCTGGCTGGACCATTCTCATCAGCTTACAAATACGCTGCCATGGCTCACTTGTGAAAAACAAACTCCTCCTGCCCCCCTCCTGCCCCCACCACTGTGCTTTCTCTTCCCCTCCTACAGGGATCTCCTGGAAAGACCTATCTTCCTCTCTCAACTCCGCTCTCCCGCTTTCTCCTTAATTCCTTCAAATCAGCTTTCACTCTGAATGTAGCCCCAGGGGGCCCCCTTTCAAGGTCACCATTGTTACATCCCATTGTCACTCTCAGTTCCTCCCGCCTTCACCTGTCAGCAGCACCCAGCACAGCTTCCTGTGTCTAATTCAGACACATTCTTCCCTTGACCCCAGGACACCCCTCCTCTGTTTTCTGCCCACCTCAAAGGTGACATCTTTCATCTCCCCACTGTAACCGTTGCCGAGTCCCCAGAAGTGCCTGAGCCTCTCTCCTCTCCAACTGCACACACACTGTGGGGACTACCCAGTCTTATGGCTTTGAATTCATCTAAATGAGGGCTTTGCCTCAATCTCATCTCTGGCAGAAACCTGTCCTCTGAACTCCAGACTTCTATGGCCAACAACCTGCTCACCAGCTCCACTTGGATGCCTGCTAGACACCTCACATCAAGCGAGTCAGAACAGAGCTCTGGACTGTCCCCCAAGACGTGATCTTCCCAGGGTTTCATCCAGCTCAAAAATAGACACTCAGACCAAAACCTGTCAGTCCTCTCTTCACGCTCACCCCTTTTCAGCTCTGCCTTCAAAATATATCTAGAATCCTATTGCTTTCTTCCTTCTCCACAGCTACTAACTTGCTCCAAACTTCCCTGCTCTCTCTCCTGGATTATCTTCCTGTGCTGGTCTCCTTGCTGCCCAGAGCCCACTCTGGGTACACTCTTTACCCAAGGCCGTTGTGCTGGTGGTTCCCTCTTTCTGCAATGCTCTTCTCATCTCAGTTAGGTCCTTGTTCAACTATTACCTGCTCCCCAGAGGCTTTCCCCGAGCATTCACTGTATCTAATTGCAGTCCTTACTCCTACTGAATCGATCGTCCCTGTCTCTTTTCCCCGCCCTACTTCTTTTCAAAGCCCTGAGCATTCACACATGCTATATATATTTCCTGGTTACTGTTGATCATCAGTCTCTTCCACAAAATGTAAGCTGCATTGCAGTAGGAATTTTTATCCAATTTGTTCCCTTGTCTTAAGATTGTTTGTAAATATTGGTTGAGTAACTGAGTGAAAGCATGTATCCCAGGTTGAATCTCAGGACATCAAAGCCCAGGCCTATGTGATGGGAAGCATTCAACTGAAACAAAAAATCTTAGTGGCCCAGATGTTTCTATATAGGCAGATGCATTGCATCCCATTACAAAAACATTGAAGAAGTAGGCAGAATTGTTCATCCTTTCCCCCAGAAATTTGATGACACAACGAATGTGGGTGACGCTGGAATCCCTCCTAATCCCCTGTTTTCATTTCCAGCCACCCTTGCATGCCGTGGCAGCTCTTAAGCACAATAAAGGGCTGGCTAATCGTGGTCTGGGTGTTGAGCATGCTTTAGGGTGAACACTATTCCCTGTGAAGAGGCCCTTGACCTCTTCAATCAACAGCAGTGGCCTCCTAGTCCATTCCCCCTTCTGATTCAAGCCTTGCCCTTTCGCACATAATTATCCCCATGATGCCAGGGTTATCTTCCTGAAACATATGTTTACATTGTCAGAGGGTAAACACTGATTTTAATACACTGTGTGTGAATGTCATCCTCTTTCTGGAAGACCCAATAAAATCAGTTCTGAGCCCAAAGGAAGAGGCTTGGTTGAAGTTGTTGATTTGGCTCAGGAATGTCCCTCCACTCAGGGCCACCAGTATCTGACTGAGCGCCTGGGGCTGAGACCCTGGCTTTAGTTCTTTCTAGACCCCTGATTTCAGTGAAGATGGGGGTTTTCCTCTGTCTGCAAACGAGAACCTCACTCTGTTCACAGTCTCACACTATTACCTTGAAACACTGATTAGAACCCTCTGTTCTTCAGGCTCAATTTGGGGGATAACTAAGACCTTGCTGACCATCCAGGGGAATAGCTGGTGGCTGAGTTCTAGACCCAATACTAGAGCCAGTACAAAGGCCTTATGAGATCTTAGCCTGTGGACATTTTCCAGAAGTTTATGAAAGACCAGGATTGTCTGGATGGGGAGAGGTAAGAGAGAGGGTGTGTACTGGGTGACCCCCTATTCTATTCCTGTGATCCAGCCTTTCTGACTACTTTTTGACTGCACATTTACTTTGCTTCATTTCCTGCCTATACAGTGACCCAAAGATTACTGAATTCCTCTGTAGCTTCGGGATGGGGATCATAATACCTACAATGAAGTAATGGTCAGGATCTAATAATAAGATTCCTAGTATGTAGGAAGGACTCAGTAAATGCTAGTCCTACACACAACAGTGCACATAGTAGGTTTTTAATCTAATCCTTTTAGAAGATGGATGTGCTGTCTGTCTGCAATAGCTGAGCAGTTATTATGCCTGGAGGTGCTCAGGAAAGCTTGTGAAGTAGAGAAGGCCTTGCTCCTGTACCCACCCTCCCTCATAGCCTCCCCTCCCAGAGAAGGGTTCCTCAAGCCCCTGGGGAAATCCCCTAGGCTTTAGGCCTTCCCGGTTCCTCCCTTTCCTTCACTTAAAGGTGGCTGTCTAGTTTCCCTCACTCCTCAGGGCCCCACTGACAGTTTGGCCCGCTGCTCAGTGAAACAGTGCTCAGTCTCAATGGTTATGATGTTTGATGAGTTTTCTTTGCCAGAAATGGTTGCATTTTCCCCAGAGAGTTTTGAAGGCAGAGATCTCCAGTGGTGGGCCACAAGCAGCCTGGCCCCTCTGGAGTTGACCAACTCCGGGGGCACCGGTCAGGGTGCAGTAGTGCAGTGCTTTAGCATTGGGTGGGCTGTTGCCAGGGCAATGGCTTTATGTTGGGCACTCAGTTGCTAGAATGTAAGATGAGAGGAAGAGACCGGAAGAGGAGAGTCTGAGAGGAAGTAGAGACCAAAACCTAGAGGAGGACTTGGGGTTGTAAGGCAGTGATGTGGAGCCTTCCATTGATTTTAAGTAGTGATGGGGGGAAGAAGAGAATCAGAGTGGCATTTTGGAACGTTCTCTCCAGCTGCAGCATGGACTGTGGACCCGAGGAGGGTAAGAGGAAGGCTGGACGCTACAGTAGGCCAAGACAGCAGCTGTCATGAGAGCTGCAGCGGCCTGTACCAGGGCAGGGGCCGTTGCCTTTTCAGCCAGCAGCAGTCTAGACATAGATGATTCATTTCTGGGGAAAAGCAACGGGTTCTATGTTTACAAACGTAGCGCAGATTTCTCCTACATTCAGAACAAGTCAGAAAATGTTTGCAAAGCAGGTAGAATGGGTGAGCATAGAATGAACCCCCTAATATTCTTCTCTTATTACATTTCTTGATGCATCTGGGTAACTTGCTTAGGTTTCTTTTTCCCCTGCTTGTTTTCTAGAAACACTTGAGGTTCCTGAAGGGGAACTGAGAAAACCATTACTGTTAGAAGCTATACATGTCGCAGAATGTTAAGGAATGTACTGTTGTTTGTTTCTGCCTACGACAAAAAGGGAAACCGTCCTGAAAATGGTTCTTAAAATTTCTTGGGTTGCAGAAACCCAAGGAGGAATAATACTAATGGGAGAGGGTTGTATCATTCCATACAAGTCTCAACTCAACTCAGCTGCTAGATTTTTACTCCTGCCAACTTCCAAATTTGAGAATGCATGATTATGTAGAACCAAGCTTCCAAGCTCAAGGATTCTCAGTTAACAGTAATTCAGTCAGTTGAGTTAACTGTTAATCCTACCATGGCCGCTTACTCTTTAAAAGTACATTTTCTCATATTATAATAATTTCAGAAATGATCTGAGAAACTGGCCCTCATCAACAGACCTCATATATTTCTCTGTATCTGATTGATCGGATGCAGTTTTTCCAAGTAAAAGCTGTATTTCTAAATCATTTAAAAAGAAACAAGTGGAAATTTAATTTTAAGACAAACACTTTTTCTTTTACAGTCAGTTTATTCTTCATGCTTCTTTATTTTCCCCACCAGCATCTTTCACTTTTGTGTTTTAAGAAAGGAATATTTTATTGCCCAAGTCTTCACAACTTGGAGGCCTACAAGCAGTCATAAAGAGTGGGCTTAGATGATATATATTAAAAATGATAAATCATTTCCCAGTCTTCCATAATGTTTTATTTTCTCTGGATCCTTACCTCCTCTGACTCATGTACCTAGGCTGATTAATGCCTCATCTCCCCTGTTACACTTTAATCCAGGGCTTGTGTTTCATTCGCCTGTCAATAGTGATAGCCAATAAATTAACCATGCAGCCACACAAACCTTGCCATGCAGGCTGCTGCCAGCATCAACTGTCCATCAGAAAGCAGCAATTCTGAGCCTCCATTTATCTGGTACCCTCATTACTCACATCCCATTCTGCAGTTGGAGCTGCAAATGCTCATTTCTTCATAGGCATGGGCTGGGAAAACGAGAGAAGGCTAATTAATGCATTCAAGGGATCCTACTGAATCAGCAAGCCCCTTAAAGGAACAACAGATACAAACAGGCAGCTGCAGCTTGTTGGGATTCAAAACAACAACAAAAGGGCTAGTTAAATATTTGAATAGCTAAAGTATATGTCTATTCATTCCCATAGAAATTGCTAAAATAGGATGTCCTCCCATCTCCAGAGGAGTCAAAATCATTGAAATTTCAAAGTCTTTCATCCTGTCAAACACGCTTTTTAAAGAACAGAACATTATCATCTTTATAACAGGCCAATTCAACATCAGTGGTAACAAAACTTGGGTGCATGGAAGGATTCCAGAATATGGTACCCATTCATTCCAGCCTCTGGTGATGCAGGACTGACTTATTGACAATTAGCCTACTATTGCCCCATGTATTAGTTTGGCATCTTGCAGTTGCAAATGTCTCTAGCAATAAATATACCATCACGAAGTAAATGCCAAGCTTTGACTTTATCAAAGGCTCACAAACTGTGGCCAGGATCCATCTTTGGCTCTTTCCCATTGGATTGCGTTGACTGGAGACAGAATTTCCTCTCATGGTTTCAGCAAAGATGACTTCCATCCACTCTTGATGCTGCATCCTTCCAGATGTCCATCCAGCAGGAAAGAGAACATCACTCCATCAACCTCTGTACACACATTCTAGGCTTGGTTTTCATCAGACTAACTTTAATCATATGCCAGTTCTTTAAGCCATTATTGTGGGCAGGGAATGGAATTATGCTGATATTTGTCGCCTGAGCCATTGGCTCCATCTTGAATCACATTGGCTGTCTGGGGTTGGGTGGATAACCAAATGAAAATCATTACCAGTTGAGGAGGAGGAAGTGGATACAGGCTGGCAATCCAAACAGCAATAACAACTAAAACAAACACAATAAAATAGTCTGCTTAGGCCACCATAACAAAATATCACAGGTTGGGTGGCTTAAACAACAGAAATACATTTTCCCACAATCCAGGAGCCTAGAAGTACTAGAATCAAGGTGCACCCAAAAAGTTCCCTGGTTAAGGGCCCTCTTCCTGGCTTGCAGACAGCCACCATTTTACTGTGTCTTCACATGGCCTTTTGTCTGTGGCAGAAACAGAAGAGAGAGAGAGAGAGAGAGAGAGAGAGAGAGAGAGAGAGAGAGAGAGGCACTCTGGTATCTTTATTATAAGGACACCAGCCCTATAAGATTAGGACACACCCTCATTTAACCTTAAATACTCCTAGAGGCCCAAATGCACCCACAATAGGAATTAATTATGGCTCAACATATGAACTTGGGGTATATACAATTCAGTAAAGAATACACAAAAAATGATCATCCCCAACTATGTATCTCTAATTAATCCTGTTTCGCATGGGCTTTTTAGATATTAAGAGTATGTTGTTTTTATGGTTTTATAGTTTGGGAGTAAATGTGTTTCAGTAGCTTCTAATGTGCACTGTGAAGAACACCCAGCCAGCCATCCAATTATGTTGCATCTACTTAATGACCATGAATTTAGGGACAAAGAAAGTTTCTGGAAAATAACATTTAGTTATGATTCTAGAACTAGGAAATATTTTGAGAATCACCAGAGAAGAAACTTTGTGCATTTTTGGAACTCATCTTTTGGAAATGTCTTTAGTGAAAAGTTATGAGAGCCACAAAAAAGGCGGAGGCCTGAGACTATAGAATCAGATCCCCTGACATTTTGAATAATGGTGATGTGGCCCAGCTTACTGACCCACATATTCCATTTGACCTGGCTCCAAGTGATCTTTGACTATTAAAAAATCAAATTTCCCCCAAATCATGAAGATTTGCATAGTTGACAGACTCTACCACATTAATTAAAGGTGATGCCCTCAGAGGAGCTCTGAAAATATGACAAACAAGGGTTGTATCCTTGAAACAGATACAACAGAAGGCATGGCCTTCTAAGGGTATTGCTTGCAAAGTCATATCTCTTATTTCTTAACATGTTACAATGAGTTTTTAAAAATTTTGTACGTTTATTGTTAACATTAATTTATTATGTATGTATGTACACATCTGAGCCATGCCCTCAGAGGAGCTCTGAAAATATGACAAACAGGGGTTGTATCCTTGAAACAGATACAACAGAAGGCATGGCCTTCTAAGGGTATTGCTTGCAAAGTCATATCTCTTATTTCTTAACATGTTACAATGAGTTTTTAAAAATTTTGTACGTTTATTGTTAACATTAATTTATTATGTATGTATGTACACATCTGTGCATGCTTTAGGGAGTACATATGTGGGTATGTACTCTCTAAACCATGCATATTGAGCCTTTCTATAAAATAAAAGTCACATATGTTCATAGATAAGACTGTCTTTTAATAAGATCTACTTGGAAGTTCTCTGTTATATTGGTCAGAATAGGCTAGGTTATGTTGTAGAAACAAATAACCCTTAGAACAGAAAAGATTATTTCTCTTCATGCTGTATGTATAACACAGATTGACAGGGTACTTTTTTTCACCTTAGCCCCTCAGGAACCCAGAACTTTATGATAGTACCATCTGAACATGAGGCTGCATGGTTCTCTGTGGCAGGATGAAGAGGAAGTAGAATACCCAGTTTAAATTAAATATGATTACTACATCTTCTGCGTAGGAGTGGCACATGGCATTTCTGCTCCCTTTTCATAGGCAAAAGCAAACAACATGGATTGATGGTGGTAACGGGGGTAGAGTGGGATGGGTCCAAGCCACTGCTGGGCCAGGAAGGGGAAGAGAGCAGTATAATGCTTAACACAACCATGGACCTATCTTATACCAAATTTCAATCTTGATCGAAGAAGGCCAAGATGAAAAGTTGGAATTCATGCGTTTTCTTAATTTATTGAGCACCTTAAATGCACCCTGTACTCAGTCTATAAGTACAATGGGGAAACAATCTGAAAATATTTGTTACTCATAAAGAACTTGAGGAGAAGCTACAACAAGTAAGTAGAGAATTAAAATTCAGAGTGAGACAAGCTATGATGGGAAAAGACAGTATGCCTTGGAAATACAGAGAACAGTAGTCAACAGTGATGAATGTTGCTCCTGCTGTTGTCTATCTGTGCTTTAAAACCCAGTTTCTACTATTTTTTGTGGGTGTCTCATGCCCTAAATTTAAATTCCTCAATTGGACCTAATCTAGAATTGAGATATTTGTTGAGTACCTACCATGTGAAAAGTACCGTCCTTGACACTGTTGTGTTATGAAGCTTATGGAAAAGGGTGAAGAATTTCAAATCTAATAGGAGAAATAAGAGTATGTAAGTAATTAATACAGTGAAGAATGTAGTATTTACCATGAGAGACAAACAACCCAAATGTCAATTTCTAATTGGGGAATAGAAAAATGCTTCATGATGGAGTGACTTTTAAAATGGATTTGGTTGAATAAATGGATTTCAATGATCAAAGATGGAACTTTAAGGTTACATTTCAGGTAGAAAAAAACAGAGGTGCAAAGACAAACTTTGGAAGCTCCATATAGACAGGGGCTGTGATTATTGTATTCTGTTCTTTATTATACCTAGAATTTATCACATTGTCTAGTACATACGTGGGCAAACTACGGCCCGCGGGCCGGATCCGGCCCCTTTGAAATGAATAAAACTAAAAAAAAAAAAAAAAAAAAAAAAAAAAAGACCATACCCTTTTATGTAATGATGTTTACTTTGAATTTATATTAGTTCACACAAACACTTCATCCATGCTTTTGTTCCGGCCCTCCGGTCCAGTTTAAGAACCCATTGTGACCCTCGAGTCAAAAAGTTTGCCCACCCCTGGTCTAGTATCTATCAAGTGAATGAATTAATGACTAAATAGGAAAATTCAAGGCATGTTTATTTAAGGACTGAAAACTAACAGTTTCACTGGGATCTGGTGTATTTTAAGGGGAAATCATAGATGATAAAGCTGGGGTCAGGTCAAGGTTTTTATTGCCATT
The DNA here is from genome assembly GCF_000327345.1 of Myotis davidii. NCBI lineage: Eukaryota > Metazoa > Chordata > Mammalia > Chiroptera > Vespertilionidae > Myotis > Myotis davidii. The sequence goes on from NW_006287671.1 coordinate 859,874, forward strand.
GAGTATTTGGTACTTTATTATTATTTCCTTACCCCATGTTTATATAACACCAGAGCATTTACAGAAGTCTCACACAAACATCAGCTCACTATCTTAAAACAGCACCATCAGGTGGCCAGGGAAGTAATTATTGCTCTGAGAGGAGACTCAGAGAGACCAAGTCACTGTGGGGCTGTCAGGAAATGGTGGGTCCAAAACTGAAATCTAAAGCTTGGAGTTCAAATCTCATTTCTGTCCCTTCACACTACATTTCCCCTCTGTTTTGGGTCAAGAATAGCGTTATTTGGTATTTGGGAGCAACAGGAGTGACAATCAGACCTGTTTCGTATGAGATACAAATGGTAAACTGAGAAAGGAAGGGACTGGCAGCAGGGACACCAGGGACAAGAACATGGAAATAACAGGAAAGAAGACTAAACTCCCATAGGGGCAGGGAGTGTAGGCAGGCTAGGTCTTTTTAACAGAGATGAAAGGTTTCAAGGTTAATTCCTCTTTGCGGGCCCATAGTCTAGGACAGTGGTTCTCAACCTTCCTAATGCCGCGACCCTTTAATACAGTTCCTCATGTTGTGGTGACCCCCAATTTCATTGTTACAAATTGAACATAATTAAAGCATAGTGATTAATCACAAAAACAATATGTAATTATATATGTGTTTTCTGATGGTCTTAGGCGACCCCTGTGAAAGGGTCATTCAACCCCCAAAGGGGTTGCGACCCACAGGTTGAGAACCGCTGATCTAGGACAATGTTTCTCAGTGTTAACACCACTGACATTTTTGGCCTTACAGTTTTTGTTCTGGGAGACTTTTCTGTATATTGTTGGCCATTTAGCAGCATCCCTGGCCTTTACCCATTAAATTCGAGTAGCACACACCCTCTACCTTATTACAACAACCCAAATGTCTCTGGCCATTGCCAATTTTCCCATGGGAGGCAAAATGGCCCCTATTTGAGAACAACTGACCCAGGCAATCAGTTTTGATTAGTTTCCAGAAAAGCAGTGGATCTTGAAGGACATATCGGGCATTTAGTGGGGAAACACTAAAGAAAGAGATATAGTTCCATCTTATGGATCTGGGTTTCTTCCCCTGACAGTAAGTCACCACCTCAAGTGATACTAAGCAGGGTGTCCAATCATTCATTTGTTTGACTGGCATTGCATTTAAGCAATGGGTTTTCATTTTGTTCTACTCCAGGTCATTTTATCCCATTATTTTTATTCAACACCCAGCTTTAGGAGTGCATATCATCCTATTATGTCCCATTCCATTATGGGAGCTTCTTAATAGAAGAGCACACAGTCATACAATTAAATAAATATCTTGGCTATTGCATTGGCCTTACACATTTCCTGACCTTGACTAGATTCAAGTGTGGAGGGTGGTGGTGGGATGGGAAGGGAGACAGTGGGTCATTGAAAAGAACGACAAGGATGCTGAAGGATGACACAAAGCAGGTCACCATGTTCTCAGATTGCAGTAAAGAGTTTGAATACAGTTGACAACGGAAAATACCTTGTAGTGAGTATCATGGCTGGAAACCCTACCATGTTTTTCTCCCTTCAAAATTCCATAATATACCACACAAAAAAAATTCCTATATGATGCTTTGCATTAGTTATAGTAAACGTTGGTTAAAAGGAACTAAAAAAACTAATTTGCATGTTTAATATATGCAGATATAAATAATGCAAGCATATATATATATATGTAAGCATTTATATATATAT
>NW_006287671.1:861771-863019 GCF_000327345.1 Myotis davidii
GTCTGTGCAAATCCAGGAAGTCTGAGTCATTGTTTATGTTTTCCATGGAAACAAAAGCTCATGGGAATTTACCAAATCCAGGAAGTCTGAGTCATTGTTTAGGTTTTCCATGGAAACAAAAGCTCATGGGAATTTATCATAAAGTATATGCCAGCCTCAATGCCTGTTGCTCTCTCTGAAGGCTACTAACCCCACTTCCAAAATGACTCCCTGAGAATCACCCAGTTTCCCTCCTAAAGACTTGCTTTGCAGAGAATTTGGGGCAAAGTTCAAGGAGTCCTTCACCCAACCTTAAAGCAGTGTGAACAGGGAAATTTGTTGTGTGTGCATCCAGATCACCTGCCTTTTCTGAAGAGAGCTTGTGACAGCTGAAAAAAGTCTTTATAGGGCATTTTGAGCTTTCACTGGGTTGTACAGTAGCAAGGCAAAGCTTTGATATTATTCTCCCATGTCTGTCATCTCTTATTAGTAAGCAGAGGTTGCCCCTGCCTTTCTCAAAGTTCCAAGCTTAGAAACTAATTATTTGACATTCCCGGTTCCACTTTTTACCCCAGGAAAGATTGTAACCACTTTTGTTAAAGAAAAAGCCTTCAGAATTTACAGTAGATTAAAAAACCCTAACACTTTGCACAGTTTAAATGTGAATGACTAAGATGTATACCGGCTGACTTTTCTTTGAAATAGTCCACATGTTCAAAATGAAAGGTGAAGTAGTTGGCAATTTTATTTTCTTAAAATTAAATGTCTGAAATATAGGACCAGGATATTTTGCCACATTCCAAGAAGTCTAGTTTCATCTCTTTCTACTTGAGCCTTCTGAACTTTATCTGTGGGATTTAAGGCTTTAGTCTGCTTTTATTATTTTTTTTTAATGTTGCAATAGAAGTTGACCAATTTTCCCTAATTAAAATAACATCTAATCTCTAGTAAGTTCCTGGCATATAGCAGGTATTTAGTAAATACTGCTTTTTAAAATTACTTTTCCAGAGCATGGGTCCTTCTCTCAAGATAAGTATATAGTGACCCCAAAGCATCTGAGTGTTACTTAGCAGGAGAAAATCTAGGCCAGTTGACTGAGTGCTTTTCTTTAAATTGCACATGATTTCACCTTCCCGAAATACCCTGGAAAGCTGTACGAGGCCACGTGGCAATCTATTCTCAGTCATATGTGCCTAATGATTAGTATCACTGACTGCTGGAGCTTGAGCAGGCCTTCCGTGTCATGTCTCAACCTCTGGCTTTGTCCAA
>NW_006287671.1:864538-866755 GCF_000327345.1 Myotis davidii
CCCTGAGCCTCTAGTATAGCTATAATCTGGATTTGGTATGTAGTGTTGCAGCCAATTTTGTAAGAATATTCATGTCAAATAAACACCATTTTCCTAACTGATAGTCAAATTAATTTTTCAATTTAAACATGAATAACTTCTAATAAAAGTACCTTTAGCCTACATTTTCTGATTTATGTAAGTAACCAAGATCTATACAAAAAAAATTTGAATGATTTAGACTATTTCCTATTTACATTGAAATGTGGGATTTAAGGCTTTAGTCTGCTTTTATTATTTTTTTTAATGTTGCAATAGAAGTTGACCAATTTTCCCTAATTAAAATAACATCTAATCTCTAGTAAGTTCCTGGCATATAGCAGGTATTTAGTAAATACTGCTTTTTAAAATTACTTTTCCAGAGCATGGGTCCTTCTCTCAAGATAAGTATATAGTGACCCCAAAGCATCTGAGTGTTACTTAGCAGGAGAAAATCTAGGCCAGTTGACTGAGTGCTTTTCTTTAAATTGCACATGATTTCACCTTCCCGAAATACCCTGGAAAGCTGTACGAGGCCACGTGGCAATCTATTCTCAGTCATATGTGCCTAATGATTAGTATCACTGACTGCTGGAGCTTGAGCAGGCCTTCCGTGTCATGTCTCAACCTCTGTCTTTGTACAATGGGAAACAAAGTCTACAGGGGAGAGGGGGAGAATGGCTCACCCAAGGCCATACAGTTTATTTCTTGCAGTGTCTAGAGACAGCCCACATCTGACATCTAGCCCACACTTCTCCCTGGAATGCTGGGTTCTAAGTATTGCTCACCTTTAAAGATTGTCTTCAGTGAGGTTCCATTGTGGGGTCACAAATGAATCAGGAAGGGAGCACATATATTTGCACAATATAGTGGTTTTATATTGGGTGCATACTTTGCATATTGACATTTTCATTAGACTTGCTGTATTTCATATTGTTATGCTTTTAAAAAATTGTTCTAATTCATTCATTCAACAAGCATTTATTGAAGCGCTGTGCAAGGCACCAGAGATAATGGTGAATACACAGGCAAGATCCTTGTAGCAAATACTTTGGTGTTTTACCCGTGTCCTCTCAGCTTTTCCCAGCTGCGCCCATGGTGTCATGCTGAAAGCACCCAGAACTCTCTGCCTGAGGGCTTCCCCTTAGCTAGAAGCTCTCAGCCAATGACAGATGGTAGTTGGAGGGTCAGTGACCTAACTTCCTCACCTTTTGGATGGGATATCTCTGAGTTGCATTCTATACCATTGCCCCTGGTTTCCCAGGAATTTGAATTCTAGTTACCCACAGTATAATGTATCCACCACGGGCGTCCCTCTCGGCCCTGTGTTACTTGCTCACTCCCCTCTAGTATTTCTTGGATCACTTCCTTATAACCTGCCTTCACTTGAATCCTTGTGTAGAAGTTTGTTTCCGGAAGAACCTCTTCTAAGACAGTCACTGGTTTCCTGGAGCTCAAGTTCTAGTAAAGGACACAGACAATACACAATAAATAATTTATGCATATTTCAGTGGCTCTTAGCATTTTGGGGTTAAGAAGTCTTTGAAAATCTAATGAAATCTGTGGGCTTTCCAGAAAAATGTAAATATACATGGATACACAGTTTTGAATTTTGTGATTGGGGGGGCAGGGGGTTAGGAAATCATGGAGTCAGTTAATTAAAACCTTTGATAAGTAAAAAGATAAATAAGTTTAGATCTAATTTACATATAACTATTTTCAGGTATATAACATAATTATTCTGTATTTGTGTATTTTGAAAAATGATCACCACAATAAGTCTGGTTAATATCCATCATCTCACATAGTTATACATTTCTTTTTCTTGTGATGAGAACTCTTAAGATCTGCTCATTTAGCAACTTTGAAATATGCAATCTAACTATAGTCACCAAGTTGTACTAGTACATTACATTGCAGGACTTATTTATGTTACAACTGAAAGCTTTTACCTTTTGACCCCTTTCACCAATTTTGTCACTTTCTCATCTCCTTTCCTTTGGCAATCACCAATCTGCTGTCTGTATCTTTGAGTTTTTATTTTTATTTTTTAGATTCCACAGTATTTGTCTTTCTCTGTCTGACTTATTTAATTAGCATAATGCCTTCAAGATGAATTCCTAGTATTGCAAATAGCAAGATTTCCTCCAATTTTTGGCTGAATAATATTTCACTGGAGATATACATATATATATATAT
>NW_006287671.1:866776-873930 GCF_000327345.1 Myotis davidii
CAATAGTGCTGCAATATATGGGGGTACATATATCTTTTTGAGTTAGTATTTTCATTTCCTTCAGGTAAATACCAGAAGTGAAATTGCTGTATCACATGGTAATTTTATTTTTAATTTTTTTTTGAGGAAACTCCATACTGCTTTCCATAGTGGCTGCACCAAAAACATGTATTTTTTTTCCTTTGTGTATATGTATTAGTTATGGTAGGCTCACTCTCTACCATGGTAAATAAGTCCCAAACTGGATAATAGTTCAGACTCAATAGTTTATTTTTTGCATGTGAATGGGAGTTGGAGGATAAATTGTTTCATTGGACCTCAGTAGAATAACTTAGTTTCTACACTGTCTACACTCACTGGGAGAGTTAGTAGAGAATTTCTCTGCTGACTTCAAGTCATTAATTCCAAGTTTGATGTAAATGTTGTCTGCATTCTGGATAGGTGGAAGGGGAAAACATCCAGGAGTATGCATGGGAAGTCTTGATGGCCAGTCCCAGAAATGGTGCCCCTCACTCTGCTCACTGTCCCTTGGATATAATTTAGTGGCTTGGCCACAACTAACTGCAAGGAGGGCTGGTTAACTGAGTCTAGCTGTGGGCCCAGGAAAAAGAGAAGAAAATAAATATTTCAGAGAGTTTAAGCAGTTTAAGCTAAAATACACTTATTTTTTTTGTTCTAGCCAGTTAGTTTGGCTCAGCGGATAGAACATCATCAGCCTGCGAACTGGATCCTGGGTTTGATTTCGGTCAAGGGCATATGCCCAATAGGGGGAGTGCAGGAAGCAGCCAATCAATGATTCTCGTCATTGATGTTTCTATCTCTCTCTACCTCTCCCTTCCTCACTGAAATCGATACAAATATATCTTAAAAATAAATAAATAAAATAAAGTTATTTTTCTTTATATTTTTTGAATTGGAAATGTTCAATGTTACTTGGAGAACAATATAATAAGTCACATTAGCATTTGAAGAAAGGGAAGGGATGAAGCCAATGAAAGTTGGTCAGGAGGATTCCAGGACCCTTTGCATCATGATTTCCACCACCAATGTAACTCAAATCAAGTCCACTTCCTCGTCAGTGGCTATGGGACTTAAATAAAGGTTGTGTCCTTAAGTGAAAGATTAAGATTAAATTGAACTGGAAACTTGGCACCACACTACACTGTTCAGTGGCCTGAGGAGCTGGAATTAATTTGAAGCAACTATTACTCATGCTGATTGTGTGTCACTTGGAACGGGTGATGCTTATTGTGTCAGCAAAGCATCCATTGCATTCATTTTCCCTCCACTCCAAGGGCCAGTCCTCCTAGTTCTTTATTTGAGGTAACAGGCAACTGGCTACTCCATCAAGTGCTTATTGAGTGTCTATTCTGGGCTCGACACTGTCTGGTCCCCACTTTCTCTGCAGCAAAGGCAGCCCAGAGCTCCACTTCCCTGTGTCCTTTAGGGAGTGGGTGTGGTCATAAGAAGTTGGAGGTGATTATATTTCTGTCAGTGAATCATATTTTCCCATTTGCTTCCATTAGGATGTTAGAGATGCTTTTCTTGGAATTGGAGGGTGGTGAGTCTTGCCTTAAAATATAAAGAAATTACATTTTAGAACACAGCAAATTTTAATCTCTCCAGAGTTAAAAGGGAGGGAAGCTGATTTTTCTCCTGACATATAAAAATGATTTTTTTCCTGAAACTTAAAAGAGAAAAAAAATTAGAAATTCATTCTCTGGAGATCAGAACCCTCTAACAATCTCCTTTAGTTTGTGCAAGCCAGCACCCACAGGGAAGATTAGATTTCTTCACATCGCCTATTTGTTGCTCTCTTCTGTGATTCTCTCCCTGGCATCATAAATATTCCTTTTCAATTCCCTAAATTTTTACTGTTTCCTTTGGGAGATATTTGAAAAGCAATCCTCATTGCCATTTATTGTATTTAGTTTAAGTTCTATCTTTGAGTTCTTAATGTGTTAATGTGCCATTTAAAGAAATACATTTCTCTCCTCTGGTCAGGGAAGGTTGAACTTTCTTCATTGTAAATGGGTTTATTTGATTAATTTTATAATTTAGAATCTTTGTTGGTCTAGATTCCAAAAGGAGGAGTTCCTTTAAGCTCACTGCAACTACACTTGCTTTTGAAGGAGCCCTTTATTTTGCAGTGAATAAAGTGTCTCTTATTAAACAGAATAGAAAAGAATGTTTGGCAGGACTCGACTCCCAATGGGTAAAACATCACAGGAAATTGAGAAATTGTTTCTTTTTGGCCTTGTGGGAAAGTTTTGCTGGTGAAATTTAGTATTAAGGCTTTAAGACTACTGCTTAAATCCATCAAGAAAGAGCTGTCAGACCAGGGACAGCTTCTGAGGTGGGGGAGGAGAAAGAGGTACCAATGTGACTCTGATAATCTGGTCTTAAGTTTTCCAAGTACTCTGAGATACAGGCAAGAAGATTGTATTCTGTCTTACATAATAACTGTGTTACTGTTAAAGAGAGAACTTAGAAATCTTTTAACAATTTAGGAATAAGTTTGTCTAAAGTTCATCTCAGCTGGAAGCCCTTTCCTTTGTTCCTGCAAAACAGGGTGTTTATGCGCCCAAACAAGAAATACATCTAGCTTCTTCCCACCCACGAAGCCATGGATTCTTGATCTTGGGCAATTCTACTTTAGGTATTAGATATGTGTTCTGAGGTCCCAACACCAGTCCCCATATAGGCGCCTCTTTTGGGATTTGTGCACCACACCTATGCTGTCAGTTTAACCCCCTAACCCTCTTTGGAGACACTGTGAGCAGCATCACCATATGTCTCATTGTTCAAACCCCTAACCTTCATTATTCACTTCCCATACTCCCCTCAATTTGCAATCAATCACCATGTCCTGTTGATCCCCCTAAATATGCCTGATAGCCATCCCTTCTTTTCCCAGAACCTGGTTGATGCCAGTTCTCTCGTGCCTTGATTTCTCTAGAAGCTTCCTTACCAGTCTCTGGCCCTCAGTTTTTCCCTCTCATAATCTTGTTTGCACCCTGTAGCCAAAATGACTTTTCTGAAACTAATCTTGATCATGTTACTGCCTAGCCTAAGATTTCTTTTTGCAGGGGGTGAGAGTAGGGGGGACTACCTATAAAATTTAATCTCTTGGTTTGGCCCTTATTTTGTTTCTCAGTTTCCTTTACTTTCCAGCCCCATCAGCCCCTTGACACAGGCAGGACTGCCCATGCTGGACGTGACTGGACTCCTTACACCAACAATGCCCTCTCTGCTTTCCCCCATTCAGGGCTAATTCTAACCTGTTGTCCAGAAGCCAAAATCATGTTTCTCTCTTAACAGAATATCCACCCCTGCCCCAATTGGATAGTTACTCCTCCCGAGTCTCATACACCCTGGACATACTTCTAGGGTAGCTGATCTTTGATTGTAAGCTCCTAGGGGGGAAGCCACACAGCCCGTTTCGGTTGAATAAATAAATGAGAATAAATGACTACTTACAGTGCTTTTTATATATAAAATTGAATCTTGATTATAGTGTTGTAAACTTTGGCTAATTTTGGCTAGTTTTGGAAAGGCAGCTATGAATGAAAAAAAAAGTCTAAACCCCAGATTTGGCATCAGAAGGCTGGGTCACTGTGAGCTGTGACCTTTGCTAAATCTATCAGCCTCTCTGAGTCTCAATTCCTTGTCACTGAATAGAGGATAATATATTAAAGTAAGGGCTTGTCTGGGGTGTGTGTGGGGTAGGGGGCAGCACTTGATGAGTTATAATGACTACACAAGTGTTATCTGCCTTATTCTGATTATTTCCATATCTGCAGTCCTTACTGCACCCATGCCAAACACCAGCCCAGAAAACAAAGTGTGAATGGTTTCATGTGGTACAGGTCAGGGGTGAGTATTTGCCAGGTCTCTGTTCAGTTAGGTGGACACATGCCAATGGCAAGGACAAAAGTAGGAAATGGTTCCCCCTTAGCTTTCCCATTGGAAATATACTCTTACCTTCTCATATATTATTGGTAACACTAAGATCTAGATGTAGTGGGAAAGCAATTTGATGACATGTGTTGAGAAACTTAACAATAGTTACCCCTTTGACCCAGTAATTCCATTTCTAAGATTTACCTTGAAGGCATGATTTTTGAAAATGGAGATGGGAACACCTAAAATGGGTAAAGATGTTCCTTGCAGTTGTGTTTATTATAGTTAATGATCGAAAATAATCCGCCTATATATCAGTCGGGGACTGCTGTGCCATTGTCCTTCAGTGGGTATTCTGTAAGCTAGAAACATGATTTTCAGGTGAAAAAAGCAATCTTAAAAATTCAACCTACGGTTTAATGAAAACTGTGTAAATCAAACAAATATAGGAAACAAAAAGGAAGCAGGAGGAAAGTACACCCTGATTCGATAGGGATTCTTCGTAGTTAAGAAATCCACACGCTCAGCCCTGCCTCCCTAGACCAAGGACCCCGTGAATGAGGTCCACTGTCCTCTCTGCAAAGGAGTCTTTATTTGGCATTGGATGGAGGCCAGACCTTCATCCCGTCTTCTAAAACCTGGAAGGAAGCATTCAGAGGAACATCAATCAGAAGTAAAAATCGGCTTAGAATTTGGAGAGCTGAAGTTCTGAAATACCAGGGAAGGAAGGGCTAAATATACTTGAAAAAATAGTAATCATGACACAACTTTGGAAGGCATTTTTGAGTGTGCAAAGAGTTGTACATACATTGCTTCATTTAAGTTGGCTCTTCTTCTACATAGTTCTTTATCCTAATCCTTATAAAAAGTCACCACAGATCTAAACAGCTGAGTAACACCATTACTTACTTGTTCTCCATTCTTTTATTGGCTTTGACCCAAGGATTTCCTGCCGTGCAAAATTCACTTTGAACCCAGTGGAAATTACCGAGAAGAGAACATTCAAGCCCAGGAAGTAAACAGCCATTTCACTGTAGTTTTATTCACTGGAGGACCTGCAAACATTTGGTAGACCTTTCCTTACACGTACCAGTGGAAACTGTATTGTAAGAGGCACGGATCTGCCATGAGCTACCCACCATCACACAGCAAGTCAGTCTTGGAATCCTTGTAGAATCGATTCCCTTTTTTCCCTCTTGAATCCCCATCCAGCCCAAGAGTCCGTTCTACCAGAAGAGGAACATGAAATCTTAGCTGTCTTAGCTCCAGGAAAGATCTGCTTTCCCTTCTTATTTTCTCACACAGCCGTGGATCAGCACTCCTGTGCATTTCTCAGTTGCGTTGTGTATTTCCACCCAGGAACTCTTCTGTTTTCCACTCCATACTTGGGGAGAGAACTGCTCAGAACTTTTAACCCTGGGTTTTGGTTCTTTTTCTTGAAGATTGGTTGTTGTCCCTTATCTGACTTGAACTTCCATGTTCTCAAGATGAGAAATAGATCTTTACACAAAAATCCAAGGGTTGGGAGTTTGAGAGGAAGCTTCCGTCCTCAATGGAACTTTGAGAGGGCGTTGGAGTTATTTCACTAAGGACAGTGCTGAACACCTCTGGTTTGCGCTTCTCTTTCGACGTTTATTTTATGTTCTGTTGTGGTTTTCAGATTTCTCATGGTTTGGATTTGGGAATGTAAAATCAAGACAAGGTGTTGGTAAGTAGTTACTTCTTCTTTGGATAAATAATGAGCTTGTGTTTAATTAGATGAAACTGTTGAGCCTCTTCATACTTGTTGGCCTTTGATTCATTTTTTCATGTTCCCAGTTTCTGACTTGCTGAAGAAGGAGGCCTAGAATTTTTTTTCCCAGAATATGCATTACTGCTGCTCATTGAGTTTCAGTAAATGGTTCTGTGTTCTTGAAGTTGACTTATTTTTACCCTCCGGGGATGTGTCAACTGTCATCCAGTTCTAGGTTGTTGATGCATTTCTAAGAAGATTAAAGAAATAAAATACAACTGGACTGCAGCTCCATGCCCAGCAAAGCTGGCTGAATATTCATGCCTGGAAAGTGTGGGGCTTAACTTTCATTGGCCACGATGTAATAAATTTCTGCATTGGTAAATCAGCTGTTTGTTTATGACCATTTCTCATTCAAGACAAGGCTAACATTCTAGACACTATGATTTGTGCTTGATTGCATTTGATTCCTTGCAATTGTGTTGACAATTGAAGAGCAGAGCTTATAGCTATCAAATGAGTGCAGATAATGTATCTCATCGCTAGGATTGAAATCAGGTGTGATCTCCCGGGACCTCCAATTTGTTTAGTATTTTTTATGCGTACAGAGACAATGAAGAGGAATTGCTAAGAAGGCATGAAAAGACAGACTTCCTTCCATTTTGCATATGCTTTTCCAAGATTTAGCCATCTTGGGCATCTGTCGGTTAATATTTATTTTGGTTGCAAGGTTGGCTAGAGGCAAAATTGCAAAGTATACCAGTGTCATAGAGCCTTCCAGTTGTGAGCCCTCCCTGTCCATATGAGGAAGCCTGTTCATTTCCCTTTTTGAACTTGATATCAGTCAGTCTGCCCTTAACTAGCCCTATGAATTCCAAGGGAAGAGTTCTCAACCAGCAAAGGGAAAGTGGAGATGTGGTCAAGTTGGAACATTAAACTCAACCATCTCAGGATTTGTCGGCAACTCCCCAGGGCACATGTCAGATACAACTGATCATAGGCATTTTGAGAAACCAGAGAGAATCCTGGGCAGTATGGCAGGTGGCCTGTTTGATGGCTTGTGTTGTGTATGTGTGTGTGTGTGTGGGCGGGGGGGGGTCGGGGAAGGGAGGCAAGAGGAGTTGGGTGATAAATTCTCCCACAACAGTGCTGTGGGATGGGGCCTTCCCTCCACTAAATAGTAAATCACTCTAACACTTAAACATTTTTCAGGCCAGTTCACCATGCAGGGAGGTGCTGGTTCCTCAAAAGCTCCAATAGCAGGATTTCACCCTTTTAGGCCACAGCAGAAAGAATTCTTTTTTTTTTCAATGTTGAAATTCCTTTTTATTTTTTTTTAAATTTTTTATTACAAAGGGTATTACATATGTGTCCATTTTTCCCCCCCGCCCTAGACAGTCCCCTAGCCTCCCTTATCCCCCAGTGTCTTATGTCCATTGGTTATGCTTATATGCATGCATACAAGTCCTTTGGTTGATCTCTTACCCCCCTACCCCCCGCCCCCCAACCCTCCCCCGCC
>NW_006287671.1:874178-879474 GCF_000327345.1 Myotis davidii
GTTCTTTTTGAGTTGAAAGTTCCACTACCCACTTTTTGCATGAACAACATTTTTTTTTAAGTTTAAAATGGTCTCAATTATCCATGAATGAGTGAGATCATGTGGTATCTTTCCTTCATTGACTGGCTTATTTCACTTAGCATAATGCTCTCCAGTTCCAGAATTGTTCTTTCAGCTACAGTTCATCAGAGGTGCTGCTGCTTTAAAATGTTGGTTTTGTTATTATTCAGGGATGGTGAGGCCAATAGGTCAGGAGACGACGGACATTGATGCAAAGATAATTCATTATTCACAGTTCCCCAGAGAAGAGGGCACACCATGTGGAAGGGGGACCTCAGGGAGAAGCACCTGAGTCCATCAGGAAGCAGAAGGAGTGAGGGGAAAACAGAAACAAGAACCTTTATTGTGGTTTCCTCGGGAAGGACTGGGAGAGGTTGGGGTAGCAGGTTTAGGATTGGAAGGTTTGAGGAGCTTCAGTGGGTTCTGGGGTGTAGGAACTGTCCCTGGTTGTCTGACAACTGGCTCAGGGGTAATGGGGCACATGGATAATGGCTTCGAGTATGATAACTTGAAAAGGGATGTGGTTGGGGTGTAGATTACAGATTAGTTGGTTTGTGTATGAAAGGCTCACTCAGAGGCAAGTTCCTTCCTACCTCAGGATGACACAGGACAGTCCCTCAGTATCATCAAGCCCAAGATTGAAGCATGAGAATACAGAAAACACAAGACACGCTTATACAGCTGCTCAAGAACAGTGATCTCTCCCCTTGCCCTGAAGGCATTGTTGGTCCTTCCCCAGACGACCCTCATGGATTCTTATCTCAAGAAAATAAGTCTACGTTAGGCTGAGAGAGGCCTGTAAAGTCATAGATGTAGAGACCTTACCCAGAAGCTCTGATAAAAGAAAAAATGGCTCTTTCAACTGGAGACATATTAAAAGAAAAATAGGTTAAAAATGTTTCCAGGCATAAGTCATATTTGTCAGCTCAGTAATTAGAACTCTCTACTCCAAACTCAGCAAATTGCACACACCCAGCAATTTAAAACTTTTTATTAATTTTATAAGACATTTTTTCAAGTCCTCATATGAATTTCTTATAACACTATGATGTGCCCCTGACTCTTCTGTCTGTCTTTTCATTGAATCTCCCCAAGCACATGCAGACACACACAATGACACATCGTGTGACATGCACAGACAGGCGCCTGTCAAATTATATAGACATTCATTGTCCCTGTTGAGAGCATTTCCCCCCTTCCCAACTTTGCTGAGCTCTATTAGATCAAAATGTTCCTAGAAAAATGGGCTGAATTCCTGCAGCCTTGCCAGCCACATCAATCTTCCAGACTTTGGAGCATCAACAATGAAGATCACAGCACTGGAATTAATATTCCAATTGATAAATGGTTGAGGTTTGTGTATCAGTCAGATTTGTCAACAGCAAACTCCTGGCAAAGTGAAAAGGCTTTTGAAAAATCACCTCTGGGCTTTTATACCCCCCATATGCTTAAAAATCCACCACTATCACCATCACCCTGCCTCAAAAAAAAAAAAAAAAGCCCATTTTCTTTCAATTTGTTACTTCAGAGTCTGGTTTTTTCTCAGGTCAGGGAAGGGAAGAGTGCCCTTTGGTGGAGGAAGGGACACAAAGAGCAAGTCTATGGGTTGAGCTCTTTAAGTTAGAGCCCCACTGTGTCCATGGCAGATGATTCAGAGCTCGGATTCCTGGAGGCATCTCAACATTGTCTTCTAGGTATCTACCTCCTCCAAAATGATAAGATGCTATAGGAATGTTGGTAGTCTGACTTGGGCCACAAGAATCAATGACAAAGGCAACTGGAATCAGATGTTTCTACTCCTTTCAGGGGCTCCAGAAGCAAGTATTACTGGCCTTCTGACAGCATGTGGAGTACTTGAACATGACAATTCCTGTATTTCTGAGGGTAAATGGGCAGCCCAGAATCTGTTGAGAAATGTGTGACCCTGCCTGCTCAGGGAGCTCAGGCAGTAGACTATCTGGGTCACCCCAAAGAGGGGACAGCTGCACCAGGAACAGAGTGACGGAGCCAGCGGGGACACGAGGCAGAAAACTTAGCACAACACATTTCTATTTTCCATCTCTGGATTTAAGCTCTGGGTAATATAGGTCTGCCAGAAAGCAAAAAGTGAAACAGAGATGGTTAAGGATATTAGAAAGAACTTGTCTTTATTCTTGGCAGAATTTCCACACTTTGCTAGTGCTGGTGAGCTAGGCACAAGAGGAGTGCAACTGGGGAGATTGCCTTTTCTTTGAGTGTTCTGTGGCTTCTAAATTGGCTGTGTGAGGACTTGTTTGCAGAATTAAGCCAGAGTGTATCATTAAAGGCATCTCAAATGAACATCCCTTTGAGAGAATGCTTTAAAAAATTACCTATAATAGCAGTTGGCTGCCTCCTGCATAGTTTGTTTAAGATTCAGCTAGCTGGGGAATGTCCAATTGTTATCACTACATACTGTGATAATCCCCATACGAAGGGGAAAATGGATCTTGAATTGGGAGATGGATTACAATGATATTTCAGAGGGGATTTAAAAATGTATGACCCAACAGCTTTTGTTTTTAGAATTGTGGTGCTTCTCATTGCAATAGTCAAGTGTGAGGGAAGAGGTAAAGAATGGATGGAGATGTTGAAACATGCATCCTGGAGGTTGGATGAATATACATTCTCTTGCTATGAAAGTAGTGATTCAGACTTTCCTTTCCTTAGTATGCATTTGTCTTGACTGCCTTTCCTTTGTCTTTCTTTCTATCCTTTTCTTCCTGTCTTCTTCCTGGCTTATGCTAGTAGTCCTGGCCAGTGGTTGCTTTCCGTGGGACCCTGCACCCAGTTAGTTCGCTGCAAAAACACATGTCATAAATATACTAGAGGCCTGGTACACAGATTCATGCACTAGTGGGGTCCCTCGATCTGGCCTGCACCCTCTCACATTCCAGGACCCCTCGCGGGATGCTGGAGAGCTGGTTTTGGGTTAACCCCTGCAGGCCAGGCTAAGGGATCCCACCAGTACACGAATCCGTCCACTAGGCCTCTAGTATGCATATAAAATCTTTGGTTAATATCTTTCTGCCCTCCCCCCTTCCCCTCTTCTCTCTGAGATTCATCAGTCTGTTTCATGTTTTCATGCCTGTAGTTTCCACTCCTGTGTTGAACATCTGCCCCCTGGTGGTCAGTGCACTTTATAGCTACTGGCCAGTCGGCCGGTTGGCCAGTTGCTTAGGCTTTTATATATATAGATAGATGTCTAGGGGGCTTTGTCTACTTTTCATGTATGGGTGTCTACCATGAGCCACCAATATCTTAATTGTTTTGAAGCTTTCATATAGACTTTTATCTTTATGAATATATTTTTGGTTGAATCTAAACACTGTGGATTTAATGGTCAATGGATTAATGATTTAGATAAGACACAGTAGACTGTATTTATGAACATATACATTGTGAGACTCTGGGCTAGAAAGTTAAAGTGTCATATGAAAAATGCTATGTTATTGCTTTACCATAAAGACATCCATGGAATGACTATAAATAAACTAGTGGCCCAGTGCACAAAATTCGTGTGTGTGTGGGGGGGGGTTGTTCCTCAGCCTGGCCATCACCCTCTCCAATCTGGGACCCCTTGGGGATGTCCAGCTGCCGGTTTAGGCCCGAACATCAGGAAGGTCTCCTGGAAGGTCTCCCAGTCTAATTAGCATATTACCCTTTTATTAGTATAGATAGAGGCCTGGTGCATGGGTGGGTGCCTGCTGGTTTGCCTTGAAGGGTGTCCTGGATTAGGGTGGAGCTTCCTTTGGGGTCTGGGCAGTCTGGGTGAGGGGCCTGTGGTGGTTTGCAGGCTGGCCACACCCCCACTGGGGTGGGGGTCCCCACTGGAAATGGAGCTGGCCTGGGTGAGGGGCTGGGGCAGTTTTCAGGCCAGCCACACCCCCATGGTGTGAGGGTCCCCACTGGGGGTCATGGCCAGCCTGGGTGAGGGGCTGAGAGCTGTTTTCAAGCTGACCACACCCCCCAGCAGGGACCCTCAGCCCATGGGGGCATGGCCAGTCTGGGTGAGGGGCTGAGGGCCATTTGCAGCCCCCTCCCTCAGAGGCCAACCTGGGCAACCCAAGCCTCCCATGTGCTCAAGCCGGCTTTGTGGCCACCGCCCACAGGTCCCTCCTTCAGCGGCCAGCCAGGGCAGGCAGGAAGCCTGGCTTCCTCCATCGCTGGGGGTGACCCAAGCCTCCCACCCGCTCTGGCTGGCTCTGTGGCCACTACCATCTTGTCCCACTAATTTGCATATTCCCTCCTAATTGATTTGTGGAGGTGCGGTCAATTTACATATTTGTCTATTATTAGTGTAGATAATATTATGACTAAAGGCAAAGCAGGTAAATTGCTGTGAGAGTGAGCCATTATTTTATAGGCAAAAGTGACGCAGCTACAGACAGAACACACAGAGAGAGGAACAGAGTAATAGGACAGTTCAATGTAATTCTAGTCCACCAGTTGTAACTTCATTTAGTAAGACCTAGTAGCAATTCATACTCATGACACACATTTAAATTTATAGTGCATTTTCCAATCAGTGGTTTCATAAAATAGCAAGCAGGCATCATTTTGCACATGTTACAAATGCAAGTGGTTGCAGAGGTACAAAGAAAGTAAGTAACTTGTCCTAAGAGTGGAGAAAGGAACTCAGATCTTTGAGCTCCTTGTATATATTTCAGTACACTGTGAAACAGGATCTTAAATTGATGCTGGGAGTTTCAATGAGCCAGTGTTCTAAAGATGGATGTTCAGAGAACAGAGAGGAAGGCTGCATATTAAATTACAGAAGAAGGAAGTCCAGGAATCTGAACACTCATATGTTGCTGGTGGGAATATAAAATAGTGCAGCCACTTTGGAAAACTGTTTGGCAGTTCCTCAAAAAGTTAAACAGGGAGCTACCATATGACCCAGCGAGCCCACTCAAGAGAAATGAAAATGTATGTCTACATAAAATCTTGTATATGAATGCTCATTGCAGCATTATTCGCAACAGCCCCAAAGTTAAAACAACTCTAAGTGTCTATCAGTTGGTGAATGAATCAACAAAATGTGACATATCCATACAATGAAATATTATTTGGCAACAAAAAGGGAATATAATAATGACACATGCTATAAGTGAATGGACCTTAAAAACATTATGCTAAGTAAAAAAAAATTGTCCTAAAAGATCACATATTATGATTTCATTTACATGAAATTTTCAGAATAGGTAAGTTCATACAG